>NC_056737.1:1132477744-1132806942 GCF_019279795.1 Protopterus annectens
CACTTTTTCAAGCTTCTTTCAGAAAATGTGTAGTGCATCAATATGAACAACATTTGTAAAATTCAAGGCAGGACAGTCAGTGACACTTGATCTACTGACTGTTAAACTTGGCAATATTTTTCAGGTTTTCCATGCTAAGTGAATGGAAGCCTGATCTGACAACAAAAGGTAGGGCTAATTGTTCTCACAATCAGGGCTGTCAGACTGCATTTTGGGACAGATTTAGCCTATTTAGGGAAACTCTTGTCCCCCTGTTGTTCGGCATCTACTTCTCAGAAGTACAGGCAAACATAGGAGGACTATGGCTGACAAAGTTTGCAGATGACTGCAAACTGGGTGCCATAGTGGAAAGTCCATCGGACACAGATATCCTTTAGAGGGGTCTCACGGAAACTGATAGCTGGTGCCAGAGCCATGGCCTGAAGTTAAATGCCAAAAAATGTATAGTCATACCCTTCGGGAAAAACAAGGTAACCCCAAGCTACCATATAGGTGGCAATCCATTAAGCACAGAAGAGGTTATCAGGGACCTGGGGACCCAGGTTGACAGTGGCCTTTCATTGCTAAAGTGGTTAGAAAGACCTTCTACATTGCCCACCTGATCATGAAGGGATTCACATCCAGATCAAGTGAGGTCATTGTTCCCCTGTACTCTTCACTTATCAGACCTATGATCGAGTACAATGCCCCATTCGGGATGTATCTCACCCGACACCTGCAGCAATTGTAGAGACCCCAAAAGTTCCTCACCAAAAGGATAAAGGGACTCCAAAATCTGTCATATGCTGCCAGACTGAAGAAACTCCAGCTCTATTCAGTCGCATACCGCCTGCTCAGAGGTGACCTGTGCCTGACATACAAGGCCATGTCCAACCCGGAATTAATGGACATGCTCCACCTCAAAAAATCCAAATCTACCAGATCCACTAGAGCAAGCGACTTAAACCTTAGCACGGATATAAATAGGACATGCTGGAGGGATAGATTTGTCACCCAGAGACTCCCTATGCTGTGGAATAAAATCCCGGTCCATGTGAGGCAGAGCAACCTCGCTGGCTCTGTTCAAGAGAAATCTTGACCGGTGGATGGGAGATCGTAGGTTTACCCCGGGAATAATCTCTGTGTCACTGCTGGACAGAGGCACAACAAACTAATGGGCACAGTATTTTTTAACATAAGGGGTGGCGTAAGCCACAAAACTTTGGGCTAGGCTTATAAATACCTTAGGGCAGATAGCCTAGTATAAACCTATGAACCTATGAACCTATAGTCTCATCAGGATGTCTGCCCCCATGAGGGCAGACAGTAGAACAAAAAAATAAAATTAAGAATGACTACTTTTTTGGATTAAAGCTGCTTTGGGAGGTGCAGAAAATCATGACTAGATAAAAAAATATGTTTTTTTCATCATTTACCCGTAGTGGTCCTTTAATAATTGCATTACTTGTGGAAAGCAAATACCTCATAAAGATTTTCATTCGTACTGTATTCCTTGCCTAGGCCCTGACCACGACGTACCTTGCTGTCGGTTTTGTGCTTTATTTAATCAGCGCACTATCCGTCGTCTGTATATTTTTGCCTCTAAATATTTCGGTTCTCGGTTTAATTATCCAGAAATGTCTGTTAGCCATCCGACTACCGGGATTCTGAAAAAACGCAAAGATAAAGACAGAGACAGGCCGCCGAGGTCCAAAACTGCCGATGACGCTTCTCCTAAGCCAGTCGCCAGTTCACCAGTACTCAGTGAGGTGCTTTCGCAGCCCCTGATACCCACTACTTCTGATTCGCAGGCCTCTACTGAGACCCATTCGGAGTCCAGTATGCTGCGAGATGCTTCAATTATGGAACCCGCGGATGTCTTTACCTTGGATGGGTCCGGTGCAGCTGTGCAGGCACCGACTTCTTAGGGTGTATTCAGGCCTACATATGTCATCCTTACAGGGTTTAAAACAAACTGGGCTGTTTAAAAATTTGTATCTGATGAAGTATCTGTAATTTTGGAATATTGAGATGAAAGCGCTTATATATTTTATTGTTTATTAAATAAAAAACGTGCTTGGTGGTTTTTAGAAGTGGTCTGCCTCCTCTACACTCATTTTTGTGGATTTATTCGTTGAATTGGTTTTGAATTCTTTCGAGGCCTACAGATTTGCATATTAAACCGACACCATCTTCAGTATTAAGGCCAAAATCTCAAACTATGTCTAAAAAAATGATGCCTAAGCCGCATGTGCAGGCCCCTATGCCTAAAAAACAAATGATCAAAATGGCTGAAGATTTAATTACTCTAATCAGGGATAGCCACCCCCCCCCCTTCTAAGAGGCCTAGGCAAGAAATTGACTATGAATCTTCTGAACAGGATTCTATTTCTTCTGACTCTTCTAATGAACAGGAGTTGTCTGTACCTACTCATGAGGACTCTGATGCAGAGGATTCCATTCCTTCTGCTTCTCCCCCTGAGAATTTTTCTTTTGGGGAAAATTTACATACCTTAAGGGAACATTTCCACTGGGAAAGTCAGGATTTTTCTGAATCTAAAAAGAGGCTTAGGGATTTTCTTCTTCCTCAGCATAGGCCTTTGGCTATACCTCCTGTTCTAGACATTGTTGATGATGTGTTTTCAGAATCTATTATGGCTCCTGATTCTCTGCCTCTGGCTCCTTGTAAGCCAGACAGATACTACAGGGTTCCTGACTCCCACAAATTCCTTTTCAAAAATCCTGTTGCGGATCCTGAAACCATTTCTCAGGGCCCCAAGGACATTAAGGCTTCTACTGCTAAAAATCCTACCCCTTCTGATAGAGATTTCAGTGCACTGGATAGATGGGATAAGCACGTCTACACGTCTGCAACCTTGGCAATCAGGGCTTTAAACTGTCAATTCCATATGCTAAAATATCAACAGCATATCATGGGACTGCTTAAACAGAAAATTATGTTGATTTCGGACTGTGTGGAAAATAAAGGTTTACAGGATCTATTTCATTCAGCTGAACAAGTTGGAAAACATACTTTGCAATGTGGTTTTGATTCTTTGGAGGCATCTTGCAGGGCTGCTGTAACTGGGTCTGTGCTAAGAAGGCATGCTTGGCTGAAAGAGCAATCTCTGCCTGATCATGTTAAAGCAAAATTGTTGGATGCTCCTTTACAACAGGACCGTCTCTTTGGTAATGAGGCTGAAGAAGTTCTTAAAAAGATGGAAGATAAAGCTAAATCTATGCAAACTGTGAAAGATTTCTTACAAGTGCAACCTCCAAGATTTAGTAGGCACTGGCCTACTAAGAACTGGTCCTTTCCAGTTCCTTCGAGAGCCACTCAAGTCAAACCCAGACATTCCAAAGGCACCAGGTTTCAGTCCCAAGGGACTTTCAGAACAAAGCAATGGGGTGCCTCCTCTTCCAAATCTGGAAACAACAAGACACCTCCTTATGGTAAGCAGACTCAATGACTTCCCTCTACACTTACCAAGCACTTAGCCGCCCCTTTGAGGGGGAAACTGCCTCTTCATGCAAAAAACTGGCAACTTATAACCCAGGACAAATGGGTTTTAAATATAGTATCCCAGGGATACAGATTTCATTTCCACACGTTGCCAACTCCAAACGGATGGCCAGATCTGCCCCCAAATCAGTGGGCAGAGGCCCAGAAACAAGTACTTTCCCTCATGAGCATGGGAGCAATTCAGCTAGTACCAGAAAAGGAAAAGGGACAAGGGTTCTATTCAAGACTTTTCCTGGTACCAGAAAAGACAAATCATGGCGTCCAATTCTGGACTTACCTACTCTAAACATCTTTCTGGACATTCCAAAATTCAAGATGCTGACTCTTCACCAGTTACTTCCTATGCTAGGCAAAGATGCCTGGTTGGCAATTCTAGATTTAAAAAAGGCTTACCTGCATATCCCAATCAAGGAATCTTGCAGAAGATACCTCTGCTTCAAAGCAGGCTACTTGCATTACCAGTTCTCTGCACTGCCCTTTGGCTTATCTACTGCACCCAGGGTCTTTACAAAGTGCCTGGCTCCAGTAATTGCATTTTGCAGGCAAAAAAATATTCAAATATATCCATACCTGGACGATTGTCTAATTCAGGCAGAAAACAATGACATTCTTCTAAAACATCTGACATATGTAAAAAGGGTTCTAACTTGTCTAGGGTACACTATAAACAAAAAGAAATCACAACTGGTACCCTCTCAGAAAATTACATTCCTGGGTGCAAGCTTGAATACAACTGCCCAGATGGCTTTCCTTACACCAGAAAAGCAAATTCATTTGGTGACTTACTTCAAACAGGTGGCCGCAAAAACCCTGTTTTCTGCAAGGCAAATACTGCAAGCCTTGGAGTTCATGGCCTCCTGCATTCTTCTAATTCCATATGCAAGACTGCATATGAGGAAACTTCAGTGGTATTTAAAAGTCTATGGAGTCAACATTGTCACAGCCTGGAAACAATGATTCCTATCATATCTTCCCTGCGCCTAGAGTTCCTATGGTGGGGCAATGGCCTGCCACCAGAACAAGGGACTGCCATTCACACCACCCCCTGCTGCCCAGACCCTAACTACAGACGCATCAGACTATGCATGGGGTGCTCATCTGGCAGGGAAGTGCATTCAGGGAAAATGGAGCCTAAATCAAAAAGAAATGCTAGCTGTACAGAATGCACTGACAGCCTTCAAGGACTACCTTCATCCAGGACAATTACTGATAAAGACAGACAACACGGTTATGTGGTACATAAAGGGGGGGTTCACACTCCTACCCCCTCTACAGACTAGCCATGGCATTGTGGAACACAGTCTTGAGCTATCAAGTACAACTACAAGCTCAATTCCTGCCAGGAAAGCTGAATACTCTGGCAGACGAACTAAGCAGAAATCTCATAGACCCACACGAATGGAAACTGGAACCACGGATTTTCAATATGTTAACACACAAATGGGGGAGCCCAGACATAGATGTTTTTGCCTCACCCCAGAACTATCAGTTGGACAAATTTTGCACAAGAACTCATCACAAAAAAGCCTGGAAAGTGGATGCTCTGTCCTTCAGCTGGAAAAAACAATCAGTCTCTGCCTTTCCCCCTCTGCCTCTGCTCTCCAAAGTGCTACTAAAAGTCAAACAGGACAAACCAAAAATTATTTTGATTGCTCCAGACTGGCCACGCCAGCACTGGTACCCACTCCTGCACATTGTGTCACACATTTCACCGTGGCACCTGCCTCAGACACCTTCCTTACTGTCTCAGCAGAACAACCAAACTGCACTCTCAGCTCCAAACTGTGAATCTTGCAGCGTGGTTAATCACATAAATTCACCCTTAGCATCCCTCAGCAAACTTGTGATGGATGTCATTTTGGAGGCGAGAAGACCTAGTACTAGAAAATCTTATGCTGACAAATGGAAAATATTCTGTGCCTGGAATAAATCTCAAGGGATAAGCACAGCAGTGCCCAACATTCCTCAGATTTTGCAATACTTAACTTAGATGCTTCACAAGGGCATGTCCTTTTCTTCCATAAAAATCCATGCCTCAGCCATTTCAGCTCATTACAACACAGAACCCTCCCCTCTTCTCTCATCCTCTGCTAAAGCAGTATCTCAGAGAGGCCAAAAACTTAAGACCACCCAGGAGAGCTCCAACCCCTGCCTGGGACCTTAATTTTGTATTGGAGAAACTCACTCTCCCTCCTTTCAAGCCAGCTGCTACTGCAGACTTAAAATTTCTCTCCTGGAAAACAGCTTTTATTTTAGCAGTCACTTCAGCTGGAAGGATTTCTGAATTACAGGCTCTTATGGCAGTAGAGTCTTTCATCATTTTTCATACGGACAGGGTATCTCTCAGGACCAACCCATCCTTCATGCCCAAGGTGGTATCCAGTGTGGCTCTTAATCAGACCATTCATTTGCCAACTTTCTTTCCCAATCCACAGAACAAGGGGGAGCGGATTCTGCATTCATTGGATGTACACAAACAACTTAGATTTTACTTAAACAGGACTAAATCTCAAAGAAAATCTGAACTGCTGGTAGCATTTGCTGCAGGGGCAGAGGGAAAGGCTATTTCAAAGCAAACCTTTTCCAAATGGATAAGCCATTGTATTAGTTTCTGCTATAAGCACCATGGAAAAACTATATTTCCAAATGGATAAGCCATTGTATTCGTTTCTGCTATAAGCACCATGGAAAAACTATCCCCCAGGGGATCAGATCCCATTCCACCAGGGCTGCATCTATTTCATCTGCCTTTCTCAGAGGTGTTCCTACCAGGAATATTCTAGAAGCTGCTACCTGGAGCTCAGTTCATACTTTCACCAAACATTACCATTTACCACTTTTCTCTAAATCCAGAGCTGGCTTTGCCACTGCTGTCTTGCAGGGCCTTATAGCTGGTCCTAATGCTGTATAATTTCCTCCTCCCAACCATAGCTTTGGGAATCTACCCAAATGTAATGACTGCAACAGTGAAACACGAAGAACATAATACAGTTGTATACACTTACTATAAATGTAGATGTTCGAGTGTATTCACTGTTGCAGTCTTGGTTACCCTCCCTCCAGTCCCCTATTTTTCTCTGGCTATACCTCTACTTTCTTTTACTATGCACAAAAGTCCTTTTGGTGTATTTGCTTTTGGTTGGAGGTATATTTTTGTGTTTTTAATTTTATTTGCTCCCCATTTGGGGGGCACCTGACATCTGGGGCAAGAAAAACTGATGTAATGGCATCAGCTGCATGTTTTATACCCCTGACGACCTGACGTCATGGAAGAAGGGACAGCAACCGACGCAGGACCCAAGACTTTGTTAATCAGGCTGACTGAGGGCAACCTGCCAGCAGATTACCCAAATGTAATGACTGCAACAGTGAATACACTCGAACATCTACATTTATGGTAAGTGCACACAACTGTACTTTCTCTGCACTGCCCTTTGGCTTATCTACTGCACCCAGGGTATTCACACAGTGCCTAGCTCCAGTTATTGCATTTTTGCAGGCAAAGAAATATTCAAATATACCCATACCTGGATGATTGTCTAATTGAGGCAGAAAGCCAGGACATACTTTTGAATCATCTGGCCTTTGTACAAAGGGTTCTAACTTGTCTGGGGTACACCATAAACAAAAAGAAATCACACCTGGTACCCTGTCAACAAATTATATTCCTGGGAGCAAGCTTGAATACAACTTCCCGGATGGCCTACCTCACGCCAGAGAAACAAATTAATTTGACAGCCTACTTCAAACAAGTGGCCACAAAAACCCTGCTATCTGCAAGAGAAATACTGCAATCCTTGGTGTTCATGGTGTCCTGCATTCTTCTAATTCCATATGCAAGACTGCATATGAGGAAACTACAGAGGTATCTAAAAAGCATATGGTGTCAACATTCTTAGGATCTAAAAGCAATGATTCCTATCATACCTTGCCGACGCCTAGAGTTCCTTTGGTGGGCAGAGGCCTGCCACCAAAACAAGGGACTACCTTTTACACCACCTCCTGCTGCCCAAACCCTAACAACAGATGCATCAGACTATGCATGGGGGCTCACCTGGCAGGGAAGTGCATTCAGGACAAATGGAACCCAAGTCAAATGCGCCTGCATATCAGTCAAAAAGAAATGTTAGCTGCACAGAATGCTCTGACAGCCTTCAAGGACCACATTCTTCCAGGACAACTAATGGTAAAGACTGGCGACACCACTGTTATATGGTACATAAACAAGCAGGGGGGTACACATTCTTATCCCCTCTGCAGACTAGCCATGGCATTGTGGAACACAGCCTTGAGCTACCAAGTGCACCTACAAGCTCAATTCTTGCCAGGAAAATTAAATACACTGGCAGACGGACTAAGCAGAAACCTCATGGACCCACATGAGTGGAAACTGGAACCAAGGATTTCCAACATGTTGACAACCAAATGAGGGAGCTCAGATATAGACCAGTTTGCCTCCCTCCAGAACTACCAATTGGACAAATTTTGCACAAGGACTCCCCACAAACAAGCCTGGAAAGTGGATTCTCTGTCCTTCAGCTGGAAAAACCTATCAGTCTATGCCTTCTCCCCTCTGCCTCTGCTCTCCAAAGTACTACTAAAAATCAAAGAGGACAAACCAAGGATGATTTTGATTGCTTCAGACTGGCCATGCCAACACTGGTACCCCCTCCTGCGCAGTGTGTCACGGTTTTCCTCATGGCACCTGCCTCGGACTCCTTCCCTGTTGTCTCAGCAGGAGAACCAGATTCTGCACCCTCAGCTTCAAACACTGAACCTTGCAGCCTGGCTAATGACATAATCTCTCCTTTACCATCCCTCAGTAAACCTGTGATGGATATCATTTTAGAGGCAAGGAGGCCTAGCACTAGAAACTCCTATGCTGAAAAATGGAAAAGATTCTCTGCCTGGAACCAATCTCAAGGAATGAGCACAGCAGCGCCCAGTTTACTTCAGATTTTACAATACTTAACTGAGATGCTTCACAGGGGCCTGTCTTTTTCCTCCATTAAAATCCACACCTCAGCCATTTCAGCTCATTATAACACAGAACCTCCCCTTTTCTCTCATCCACTGCTCAAGCTTCCTCAGAGGGGCCAGAAATTTGAGACCACCCAGGAGAGCTCCAACCCCAGCCTGGGACCTTAACTTTGTTTTGGAGAAACTCACTCTACTTCCTTTCGAGCTAGCTGCTACTGCAGACGTAAAATTTCTTTCTTGGAAAACAGCTTTCCTTTTAGCAATCACTTCAGCTAGAAGGGTATCTGAATTACAGGCCCTTATGGCAGTGGAGCCTTTCATCATCTTTCATGCGGACAGGGTGTCCCTCAGAACCAATTCATCCTTCATGCCCAAGGTGGCATCCAGTGTGGCTCTTAATCAGTCCATTCATCTGCCAACCTTCTTTCCCAATCCACAGAACAAAGGGGAACGGATACTGCATTCCTTAGATGGGCACAGACAACTCAGATTCTACTTGGACAGGACTAAACCTCAAAGGAAGTCTGAACAACTGCTGGTAGAATTTGCTGCAGGGGCAGAGGGGAAGGCTATTTCCAAGCAAACTATTTCTAAATGGATAGGCCATTGCATTCATTTCAGCTATAAGCACCATGGAAAACATATCCCCCAGGGTATCAGACCTCACTCCACCAGGGCTGCATCTACCTCTACAGCCTTTCTCAGAAGTGCCCCTACCAGGGACTTCCTAGAAGCTGCTACCTGGAGTTCTGTACATACTTTCACCAAGCATTATCATTTGCCAATTTTCTGTAAATCCAGAGCTGGCTTTGCCACTGCAGTCTTGCAGGGCCTTATAGCTGGTCCTAATGCTATCTAAATTCCTCCTCCCAACCATGACTTTGGGAATCTACCCAGATGTAATAACTGCAGCAGTGAACCACGAAGAACATAGTACAGTTGTCTACACTTACCATAAATGTAGATGTTTTAGTGTATTCACTGTTGCAGTCCTGTTTACCCTCCCTCCAGCCCCCTAACTTATTTTGGCTATACCTCTACTTTCCTTTACTATGCTTAAAAGCCTTTTTGGTATATTTGCTTTTTTGTTGGAGCTATATCATTGTACTTCTATATTTAATTGCTCCCCATTAGGGGGCCACTTGACATCTGGGGCAAGAAAAACTGATGTAATGGCGTCGGCTGCATGTTTTATACCCCTGACGACCTGACATCATGGAAGAAGGGACAGCAACTGACGCAGGACCCAAGACTTTGTTAATCAGGCTGACTGAGGGCTACCTGCAAGCAGATAACCCAGATGTAATGACAGCAACAGTGAATACACTCGAACATCTACATTTATGGTAAGTGTACACAACTGTACTTTTCTCTCTTTCCTTACAAGGATGTTTTGTTATTTACTTTCTACTGGTGGTGTTCTTCCACCATAACCTAGCTCCCTCTTGGAACTCCTGACAGGGCAAGAAAAAGTGATGTAATGGCATAGACTGCCTTAATTTATAACATTGACGACCTAATGTCAGTCCGGGAGCAAAGGCAACCAACTCAGAAATACTAAGCTTCTGGTATTCAGGCCGACTGAGGGCTACCCTGGCAGGGATAACCCAAATGTGATGACTGTAACAGTGAATACACTCGAACATCTACATTTATGGTAAGTTTACATAACAGTACTTTATCTTTTTTTGGATTGTTGTGATAGACATTGCAGATGACATAGTTTTGTGTTGCTTATCCTGTTTGAGGTGAAATTCTAGGCCACAATGTTGTCATGTCGCTCCAGCACTGACGTCAGGTTGTCAGTGGTATAAAATCAGGCAGCCGATGCCATTACATCATCAGTCTTTCTAGCCGAGGAGCCTGAAGCAGAAGCAGTTCGTACGAGTGCCGGTCAGCCGCTACCTGAGTTTTTCATTTTCAAAGTTGAATTTGAAGTCTTCTAAAGCTAAGTACCCCGTTGGAGATCCTTTTTTCTTGCTCTAACCGATGTCAGGAAAAGTTAACAATTTTCTCGCCTGTGGAAAGCAAATGCCACACTGAGACTTCCATTCTTACTGCATCACCTGTTTAGGCCCAGACCACAACGTCCCCGCTGTCGCTTTTGTGCTTTGTTCAACACCAGAACTATATGTCATCGGGCCCTTATTATAGGTAGATATTTTCACTCTCAGTCCTCTAATTCCGATATGGCTTCGGTAAGCAATCCGACTACCGATCTTCCAAAAAAACGTAAGGATAAAGACAGAGACAGACCTCACTGGTCCAAAACTGCCAACAACGCTTCCATTAAGCTAGTCCTCAGTGAGGCGCTTTTGCAGCTCCTGATGCCCACTTCTGTGGATTCACAGGCTGCTACCGAGACCCTTTCGGACTCCGGTATGCCGCGAGACTCTTCTTCGACTAAGGATCCTGCAGATGTCTCTGCTTTGGATGGATCAGGAGCCGCTCAGCAGGCACCGGCTTCTGAGGAAGTACTTCACACTACCGGTAGTCGACACAGACTAACGACTTCCTTCGTGTCTTCAGTTATTTCGTAAACAACTGAGTTTCTAAGGCCCAGGGTATGAACCACACCCAAAAAAATGATGACCCAAGCTCAGGCACCTGCTTCCTTGCCTCAGTCTCAAATGCTTAAAATGGCAGAAGACCTTATTATGCTTATTTCGGGAAACCAGGCTACCCCTTCTAAAAGAAAAAGAGACTTGTCCCCAGTAGTTTTATCTGAGCAGGAGTCCGATGACTCTGATGCATCTGAATATGAAGATATGCAAACCCTCTCTGCTTATGAGGATTCTGATGTGGAGAAATCCATCCCTTCAGCCTCTCCACCTGAGGATCTTTCCTTTGGGGAAACCCTACATACTTTAAGGGACCATTTCCAATGAGAATGACAGGACTATCTTCAGTCAAAAAAGAGACTCGGGGAATTCTTAGATCTACCACAGCAACATGCAGCCACAACAAAGGACTTCCCTTCTCACAATCCCACACCGCCCAGACCCTCACCACAGACGCATTGGGCTATGCCTAAGGTGCACACCTGGACGGCAGGTACATTCAGAGCCAATGGAGCCCAAATCAAATACATCTGCACATCAGCCAAAAAGCGATGCTAGCTGTTCAGCATGCCCTGACAGCTTTCAGACCCCCTACTGTCCCCAGAGCCTCTAATGATCAAAACAGACAACACCACAGTGATGTTGTATATCAACAAGCAGGGAGGGACTCATTCTTATCTTCTCTGCAGGCTCGCCATGACCCTTTGGCACACGGCCTCAGCCATGTAACTGCACCTGCTAGCACAATTCCTGCCAGGCTCTCTAAACTCTCTGGCAGACAACTTAAGCAGGAACCTGCTAGACCCACACAAGTGACAGCTAGACCACAGAACCTTCACCCTTCTAACCCAGAAATGGGGCACCCTGAAGGTCAACCTTTTTGCCTCCCACTCCAATCATCAGCTCAGCAAATTCTGCATCAGGGAACCTCACAGCAAGGCCTGGAAAGTGGTTGCTCTATCCTTCCAGTGGGTAAACCTCTCAGTCTATGCATTTCCGCCTCTACCACTCATTTCAAAATAAGGGAGGAAAAAACGAAGGCAATCCTGACTGGTCACGGTAGCACTGGTACCCACTGCTGCGCAGCCTGTCACCACTACCACCATTGCACCTACCTCAGATCCCAACACTCTTGATCCAGAGGAATGGAGAATTCATGCATCCCCAATTGCAGACCCTCAACCTGGCAGCCTGGCTTATTCCTTGACCTCTCCTAAAGCTGCCAGCCTAAGCAAACAAGTTCTAGATGTTATACGTGAAGCCAGATGCCCCAGCACTAGAAAATCCTATGCTGATAATTGGAAAAGGTTTTGCACCTGAATCTAGGCTAAAAGAGCCTGAACGGTACAGCCTTCCCTACCTCTCATACTGGATTACCTGGTAGACCTCATGCACAGGGGTCTATCCTTCTTTTCTATTAAAATTCATGCCTCTGCCATCTCTGCTCATTACAGCACAGAGTCACCTCTCTTCTCACACCCTCTCATCCAACCATTCCTAAGAAGGGCTAACAACTTAAGGCCACCCAGAAGAGCTCCTACCTGAGATTGGGACCTTAACTTTGTGTTGCAAAAGCTCACCCTGCCTCCCTTTGAACCTGCAGCCTCAGCAGAGGTAAAAATTCTCTCTTGGAAGACCACCTTGCTTCTGGCCATCACTTCAGCTAGAAGAGTACCAGAGCTGCAAGCACTTATGGCTGTAGAGCTTTCATCATTTTCCATGCTGACAAGGTCTCCCTTAGGATTAACCCATCCTTTGCCTAAAGTGGTGTCCAGTGTGGCTGTCAACCAATCCATTAATTTGCCCACCTTTTTTCCCTAACTCACAAAACAAGGGGAAGGGTTTTGCACTCTCTGGATGTGCACAGATAGCTCAGATTCCACCTGGACAGGACTAAATCTTTTAGAAAAACTGATCAAATGCTAATCAGTTTTGCTGCAGGAGCAGAGGGCAAGGCCATTTCCAAACAAGCAATCTCCAAATGGATAGCACACTGCATCCATTTTTGCTATAAACATAGGTTGGTACTAGGCTATTGGCCCTAAGGCCTATGCAAACCTAGCCATAACAATTCCCTGGAAATTTTTTCCCACAATATTTACTTCTCTGGGCCCCTATCTAGCAGAACAGCATGGGAAACAACCCCCAAAGGGGGTCAGGACACATTCCACCAGAGCAGCCTCCACCTCTGCAGCTTTTCTCAGAGGGGTCCCCACCAGAGACATCCTGGAGGCTACAACATGGACATCTGTTCATAGCTTCACCAAACATTACCACCTGTCTATCTTTTCCAAATCCAGGGCAGGCTTTGCACTGCAGTCTTGCAGGCATCCTGGACCAGCCCCCAGTCTTCTTCACTGCCTCCACCCTTTTCTTCAGCTTTTGGAATCAACCCAAATGTGATGACTGCAACGGTGAAACACGAAGAACATAGTACAGATGTGTACACTTACCATAAGTGTAGATGTCCGAGTGTGTTCACTGTTGCAGTCCTGGTTTCCCTCCCTGCATCCCCCTTGTCTCTCTCTCTCTCTCTCTCCTTACAAGGAAATTTTGGTTATTTACTTTCTACTGGTGGTGTTCTTCCACCATAACCTAGCTTCCTATTGGGGGCTCCCATCAATTAGTGCAAGAAAAACTGATGTAATGGCATCGGCTGCCTGATTTTATACCACTGATGACCTGACATCAGTCCTGGAGTGACAACAATTGATACAGAAATACTAAGCCTCTGGTATTCTGGCCGACTGAGGGCTACCCCTGGCAGGATAACCCAAATGTCATGACTGCAACAGTGAATACACTCGAACATCTACATTTATGGTAAGTGTACACAACTGTACTTTTCTCTTGTTTATTATGTTGCACTTCACTGTTCCTGTGCATGATTTGTGTATCCTTGCAGGCATTTTTTTACTTTATTGTTAACTGTTGATGTGAAGTTATTCAATCTCGCCTTCATTCTTCCTGATGGGTTCAGAGCCGAACATCAGCTCTGATTTGGCCAAATAACAAAGCTCGAGGTCTCTAACAGCTCGAGGCCAGGCCCTATCCCACAATGCACCACTACATTCCCCAGATCTAGTTTGCTGCTGCAACTGATCGGGTGAGCATTGAAATCTAGCATAAAAGTGAGTATCGTGTGGCTTTTACAGAATTTCGATACCTTAGATTAAGCTTAAAGTCAAAAAAAAATTGGTGTAGAGTTTTTTCTGATTTAGACACCCCTACTTGGGATTACTTTTTGACCGAAGATTTGTTGCAATATTGCTTTTAAGTAACTGGGATAATTTTGACTTTCAAATTTGGATACCTTACTTTTTTTACTAATTGACTTACTGGACTGACTCTCTTTTCTCTCATTATGTCTGGAGAAAATTCGACTCATTTGATAACGCTGGTTCTTGTGGACTGAAGATGCTCAAGGTCACAGACAACCAAAGTTCCTGTGTGTTCAATCTGGTCAGTGTTACTATAAGAGGACTGCTCACAGACAACTCCTTTTAGGTGGAGGGTCATGACAGACAGTACTTGATAAAACTGATGGATAGAGAGGACTGCTAAAGGGAGGGTCATGGCCCGAGGCTCACCAGGCATCCAAGTTCAAGGGGTCGGGCGCCTCTTCCATTGTCATCGGGTTCACAGCCTTGGTCTAGGAAAGAGATCACCGGGTTCCACAGACTTCGGGTTGAAAGTGTTCAACCAAGCTGGTGAGCCTCAGCCTCAGTCTTGGGAACTGGGTGACGGGCCCCCCGAACTTGGCAGTCTGGGAGAGCTCGAGGCCCCGTCATCTGATTCGACTCGTTTCACAGGCCCTTCCGGTCCCTCCGATGTGGACCGTGGTGGTGCAGAAACCGATGGAGCATAATGCCTCATCCAAGCTTATCCTCAGTCTCCTGGCACTGATGTCGCAGGACCCGAAAAGGCCTGCCACCTATCTCTCCATCTGTTCCTCCCTCCCAGACCTGTCCGAGACGGAGCCGGAAGAAGGCCTCCTGATGATTGTGGAGCCCTCCTCCTAGGAACTGCCTTTTTCTTTTGTCGGCATCGTTCACTGGTGATCCGTACTGGAGTCTCAAATGTCCATCCGGCCCTGGTCTTGGACCGAGACCGTTCAGTCCGGGCCTCGGTTCAGATGTTTCGGGCCTCGCACGGGATCGTTTGGGTTCAGTCCTCTCGGGGCGCCTGCCTCTCGGCTCTCAACCCGGCTCCTTCTTTCGGTGCCGCCGGGAGATACCTGATTCCGTCCGGGGGCCTCTCGCGGGAGATCTGGAACTGATTGTCTACCTTTTCAACCAGCATCAGCAGGTTGTCTCACCCCTCGGGGGCCAGCGACCACATCCTCCCTCTTGAACCCACCACAGCCCAAGCTGCTGGTCCCAGTGTCTCGCCCCACCCCTGAGGGTGCCTCTCTTTTCCCTGGAGGCTTTCCGCGTCGGAGGCTTCTCTCAGGATGCTCCCCAAGACTGTGTAAGAGGAGACACTGGATTCTCCACAAGAATCCTTTTGACATCTGAGACTGACTTAGAATGAGCTGTGGGGCCGGGTCAAGTTGTCACCCTTCAGAGGATGTCTCTTCTGAGGATGTCTCTTCTTTAAGAGATCTTGTGACTGTCCGCCCTCCCCTGATCAGTTGGAGATCTGTTTTTAGAGAGGCATTGCTGCCCGGGTCCTCCTCCTGCCACCCACTTGATGAGTTAATGAATTGATTGCCTGGGCGGGGAGACTCCTGGACAGCCTCCGGTGTCTGAGCTGGGGCAGAATTGATACGCACCATGCATGTGCCACCACACCAAAGCCGAGTTCCCAGTAGACGCAAGGTGGCATGCTACTAAAAAGGAGATGAGTGGCCCTCCAAAGGAAATCCATCCTACCAACAAAGACTTATCCATCCGCAACAGGAAGAGGACGGCGATTTTCAGTTCAGCGTTTAAGCGCTCATCAGTTCTGCTGACATATTTAGATGGCTTTATTTTTCTTGACTTAGACTGCAGCTGTACAATCTGAAGGGTGGCGGGCGCAGGATGCCGCCAGGAGGGAGTAAAAAGCAGATGCCTCAACACCTCAGCGCCCAGCAGAACCATTCATGAGGTTGATATCCTATGTAGCCAAGGATCGGCTGGGTAGCGTTTCAGCGATTGCGAATCATTCTAAATCCTGATGCGCTATGTTCGCTTGCTGAAGCCGCGAAGTCTCTTTATGCTAACGCCTGGGAAGCTTGTTAGTGGGTTACAACGCTTGGCCCTTGAAGCAAAGGACTTTCCTTACCGCCGTAGCAATAGGAGGAAAGACCTAAGTTCGTCGAGTCCGTTTTTCCACCTTTTCCAGACTGCATCTCATTCCACAACGCCAGGAAAAATGTGGTTTTGAAACCCCAAGGATCTTTCCAAACACACAGGTGATGCCCTCTACTTTCAAGAACACAGCAGGAGGGTGGAAGACAGGGGGGGCAGGTGAGAAGTCTGCACCTGCAGGACAGGGTAATCTCCTGGCAAGGACAGGGTCACTCCTGAGAGGTGAGTCTGCCTGTCCTGCTCTGGGAGGCAGTCGGGGCTCTGGAGCTTTATACCCTCAGGCCTGGCAAAATTCTATCTTCTCCTCATTGGGTAAAAAGCATTGCTACCAGGAGGTTACAAAAATCCCTTTCCCTTCCACACCTTATTCCAGAGAAAACTCCCAGATGTACCACCCCATCTGCTGGCGTAGACCCAGCAGCTACAGACATTTCAAAAAAGCTAGAAAAAAAAAAAAAAACCCAACCAGTGTCCAACCACCAAATAGGATTCGAACGGACTCAAGGTTCTCAAATTCCTTTTTACAGGGAACTGAGGGGACTGGAGGGAGGCCCATCCCCTAAGCCATCTCAACACCTTTGTCAAGAAGGAAAGGTTCTTAATGGTCACGCTCCATTCATACGAAGGAATACATACGTGTGCCTTTAGGAGATCCAAGGACGATCTGAAGGATCAACTATGGCCCAGGCTGGCCCAGGGATCATTTGCGCCTTTGCGCTTGGGGCTGGGTCACTACAAGTTTCTCGAGGCCCTCCTGCCCTTCTGACCACACCAGCCCCCCAGGGTCTTCACCAAATGCATGGCCAGGATACTCACCTTGGCATCAGTGAAATTTTTTTCGAAAAATCAGCCATCACAGCATATCAGCATTTATTCATAGGAGATTAGATGCTGGCGTCCAAGTTAGTTCTAAACTTCCTACAGAAAGAAATAGTGCACTCAAATTCAACATTTCCTTTCTTTACAGTTCTCTGCCGTTTCTTTGGATAGATAAGTGTGATTTTCAAAAATTCTACCTTTTTCTCTCTATCGTCGTAGTTTAGGTTATTAGTACTAATAGTGCTTGGCTTGTTGTCCGTTTGGACTTGTATCCAGTTGGATAGTTTTTGTCTTTTCTTAGTGTGTTAAGATACTTGGGCGTAGCCCTGTTATTTTAGTTGGCTATTAGCCTTTTGTGATTAGTACATAGCTCTATCCCAGCCTTGTTAGGCTTGCTGCAGTTTTTTTGCAATTTACTCTTATTAGCCGGTTAGGCTTTTGTCCTTTTTCTTGGCTGTTTTGTTTTAAGCCTTTGAGGCTTTTGCTTATACTGTTAGTTGGTTAGGCTCTTAGTAGTAGTTATTGCTGCCACGTATAATAAGCTAGTTTTCTCATAGCCGATATATATATATATATATATATATATATATATATATATATATATTTGTTCTTGGATATAGCTGTTATTTGGACCAGAATGTCAGAGAAGGCAAAATCGGGATTTAAAAGGTGTCCCAAATGCAGTCAAAAAATGTCAGTCACGGATGGTCATTCCACATGTGTGTACTGTCTGGGTGAGGTACACTTGCAGGAGGTTTGCTCCATTTGCCATGGCTTTAGCTCCAGGGTTTTAGCCGAGAGAAAGGGGCTTAATTAAATCAGCCTTCCAGACGGATTTGGATTCTGCTTCCTGTCAGCCAAAACCATCTTCTACTGCATCATCATCTGGTTTGGCACCAAAGGGCTCTTCGGTCCCGAAGACATCTAAGAAGGCTATGGTCTCTGCTCCAGTACCATCGGAACTGACCGCTCTGGTTGCTGGTAGGAGCCGGTCCCCAGTTCTGGAATTGGTATCTCCTACCTTGAGGTCCCCGATCCTGGGGTCACTGGCTCCGTCAGTGGTATCCTTTCAGGCTTCCAGACTCTCTGATTTGGATGTGGACCGAGTGTTGTGGAGACTTCAACTGGACTCGGCGTTTGCAAAAATTCTGTTGGTTTCGACTCTCGCAGCTTCGGAACTGACAAAGTCCTCTCCTATTGTTGTTGTTGCTCCTCCTCCCACTCGCACCGAGACTTTGGAGCCGGAGGAGGCCAGTCAGTCGTTGGTGGAGCCGTCGGTGCTGACACTCACCTCTGAGCTGTTGGTACTGACCACCCTGATATCCTCTGCTCCGGCGATGGAATCTGGGAACCCGACACTCTCCTGTCGGCTCTGGGGGGGGGCGGGGGAGTTGAACCGATACGTCGGTTCTGTCTCTTCTTCTTGGGGCATCAGGATGGATGAGTTTGGCTCCTACCTCGGGCTCAGAGCCAGTGGCTTTGGTGTGGAAGGAGTCCTTGGTGTCTTCGGACCCTGGTGCTTACTCGCATCTGAGCCATGGGGTCTTTGATACCATGAGGAGGGCTTTGTCCCCTAGGACTTCCACAACCTCTGATATGGCCACCTCCTCCTGAAAGGAGCCCGCTTCTTCTCTGCTACCACAGGTTTACCGTAAGCATAGGAACCCAGAGCCTCAGGACGCCCCCTTGGGGGAACCCTTCTCTTCCGAGACTTCCCCAGAGATTCCCAGTGAGGAGGTTCCTCGGAAGAGGCTATGTAAAAGACATCTAGATTCCCTTCAGGAATCCATTTCGTCAGACACCGATTTGGAGAAATTGGAAGGGTACCCAAGGTCCCCCTCTGAGGATATTTCCTTCGGGGATATCCTTGAGATCCTTAAGCAGAGGGGGCACTGGCAGCCCCAAAACTCTACCAAGGATGAATCTGTGCTCCTGAAGGCTTTCGGGTCCTGACCCTCCATCTCTTGGGTGTCTCCACCCTTTCATGAGTTAATGGATATTTTATCGCTATGGGCGTGGGAGTCACCAGATTCTATGGAGCCTGTTCTTGGAAGGCCAAATAAGTGCATATCATGACAAGGCCTTTTTATCTAAACCCTTACATGTTGATGCCATGGTGGTGGCAGCAGCCACTAAAAAGGAGATGTCAGAGACTTCTACATCTGTCCATCCTCCTAATAGAGAGTCTAGGATAATAGACAGATTCAGGAAGCGCATGTTCAGTTCTATGACCTTCGCACTTCGGTCATTGAACTATCTCACCCACTTCACACGTCTACAAAGAGATCTCCTCAAAGAGCTTGGAGATGCACTCCAAGGTGCAGTAGCCGACTTGGTGGTGGATAAAGTGACATCTCAGCTTGCTACCCTCAATTCCATTGTAAACTCGTCCATTTGCCTCGTGTCTTACACAGCCGATGAAACGAGTAGGGCTGCAGGTACAGGAATTGCTCTGGGTGCACTTATGTTCTTTTGTGAAACCCTTTAAGTTGTCGTTTGTGAATGCCCCTTTCGATGGTTCTTCCTTATTTGGACCAAAAGTGAAAGACACCCTCACCAGGTGTGAGCAAGACGGTAAGACTCTATTTGCCGTTGGAGTCTGTTTTTCTACCCCTACTAGACCTTATCCCAAAGGTCAACAGGGTGGGAAAATGTGGTTCTCTAAGACTCAAGGACCCTTTCTGAAGTCACAAGGTGAAGCCTCCTCCAGGGGCAGAGGGGGAGGCAATGGTGGAAGATGATGCCCACGTGGCAGAGGGGGTCTGCAGAACCAGGGTGACAGGGATCAGTTCCTTGGGAAACCCTATCAGTGCTCCTGAAAGGAGGCCCGACTGTCCTGCTCTGGAGGCAGCCGGGGGACATTTGTCTTTGTACCTAGGGGCCTGGCTAAATATCTCAGAAGACGATGGGTACAAAACGTTATATCCAGAGGATATCCCATCCCCTTTCACTCTTAACCCAGACCAACAAAAGGAATCCCAGATGTTCCACCCAGTGTATGGGATGTAGCATCCGTAGAGGTCCAGAAATTATTGCAAAAAAGAGTCATGCAGCCAGTCCCAGCAGACCAGCAAGGATCCGGAATTTGCTCAAGGTTCTTTTTGGTACCAAAGAAGACAGGGGACTGGAGACCTATTCTGGACCTCAGCAGGCTCAACAGATATGTGGTGAAGACGAAGATGTTCTTCGTGTTTCACTGTTGCAGTCATCACATTTGGGTTATCTGCTTGCAGTAGCCCTCAGTCAGCCTGATTATCAAAGTCTTGGGTCCTACATCGGTTGCTGTCTCTTCTTCCTTGACGTCAGGGGTATAAAACATGCAGCCAACGCCATTAAATCAGTCTTTCTTGCTGTGCGGTGCCCGAAGTAGAAGCAGTTCGCAAGTGCCGGTTGGCCGACTCCTGGAATTTTCATTTCAAAGTTTCAGAACCAAAGTCTTCAACTAAAAGCTAAGTACCCCATTGGGGAAACTTTTTCTTGCTCTAAACCGATGTCAGTAAAAGTAAATAATTGCATTTCTTGTGGAAAGCAAATACCTCATAAGGATTTTCATTCATACTGTATTCCTTGCCTAGGCCCTGACCACGACATACCTCGCTGTCGGTTTTGTGCCTTATTTAAACCACAAATTATCCGTCGTCAGTTTATTTTTGCTTCTAAATATTTTGATGCTCGGTTCAGTTATCCTGATATGTCTTCAGTAAGCTTTCTGACTACCGATATTCCGAAAAAACACAAAGAAAGAGACAGGTCGCCTAGGTCCAAAGCTTCCGACGATGCTTCTCCTAAGCCAGTCGCCAGTTTGCCGGTACTCAGTGAGGCGCTTTCGCAGCCCCTGATACCCGCTACTTCAGATTTGCAGGCCTATACTGAGACCCATTCAGAGTCCAGTATGCCGCGAGATGCTTCAACTGTGGAATCTGTGGATGTCTCTACCTTGGATGGGTCCAGAGCCGCTGTGCAGGCACCGGCTTCTGAGGGTGTATTCAGGCTTACTGACTTGCATATTAAACCAACGCCATCTTCCTCTTCAAGGCCTAAAACTCGAACCATGCCTAGAAAACTGATGCTCAGACCGCATGGTCAGGCCTCTATGCCTAAAAAACAAATGATAAGAATGGCTGAAGACCTTATTACTTGGGGACGCCAACCTTCCCCCTCTAAGAGACCCAGGACTGAGTTTGCGTATGGTACTTCTGACCAGGATTCTGAAATTTCTGTTTCCCTTATCTACCTATGAGGATTCTGATGCTGAGGACTCTATTCCCTCTGCTTCTTCCCCAGAGGATTTCTCTTTTGGTGAGACTTGCATACTCTTAGGGAGCATTTTCATTGGGAAAGTCAGGATTTTTCTGATTCTAAAAAGAGGCTTAGGGATTTCATTCTCCTGCCCTAGCACAGGCCTTTAGCCATAGCTCCTGTACTAGACATTGTTGATGATGCCTTTTCAGAATCTAGCTTGGCCCCTGACACTTTACCTCCTGCTCCCAGAAAAACTGATAGATATTACAGGGTTCCTGACTCTCACAAGTTCCTTTTCAAAAATCTTACTGTGGGTCCTGAGACCATTTCACAGGTATCCAAGGGCATTAAAGCTACTACTGCCAAAAGTCTTACCCCCTCTGATAGAGATTCCAGGGCGCTGGATAGATGGGGAAGAAGGTATACACTTCTGCAACTTTGGCCATTAGGGACTTAAAATGTCAGTTTTGTATGTTAAAGTATCAGCAGCATATTACTGGATTGCTTAAACAGAAAATTATGTTGATTCCTGATTGTGCTGAACATAAGGATTTACAGGATTTAATGCATTCTGCTGAACAAGTTGGAAAACATACTTTGCAATGTGGTTTTGATTCACTAGAGGCATCTTGCAGGGCTGCTGTCACTGGGTCTGTACTTAGAAGGCATGCTTGGCTTAAGGAGCAATCCTTGCCAGATTATGTTAAAGCTAAATTATTGGATGTTCCCTTAAATCAGGACTACCTGTTTGGCAACAAGGTAAAATAAGTTCTTAAAAAGATGGAGGAAAAAGCTAAATCTATGCAAACTGTTAAAGATTTTTTACAAGTACAACCTCCAAGATTTAGTAGGCATTGGCCTTCTAAGAATTGGTCCTTTCCTGCCTCTTCCAGACCTTCTCAATCCAAACCCAGATCCAGATCCAGCAGAGCACCCAGGCTTCAGTCCAAGGGTATACACAGGACTAAGCAGTGGGGGGCCTCCACTTCCAAATCTGGGAGTAATAAAACTCCCTCCAATGATAAACTGTCTCAATGACTTCTTTTTAAAACTTCCAAGCACTTCACAACTGACTGCCCTTTTGGGGGGAAAGATTGCTCTTCATGCAAATAACTAGGAACTCACTACCCAGGACAAATGGGTTTTAAATATAGTATCCTAAGAATACAGCTTTCACTTCCACACGTTACCAGCACTAAGCAGTTGGCCAGATCTACCCCCCAAATCAGTGGGCAGAGCCCCAAAAGCAAGTACTCTCTCTCTTAAGCATAGGGGCCATCCAATTGGTGCCAAAAGAGGAAAAGGGACAGGGTTTCTACTCAATACTTTTTCTGGTACCCAGAAAAGACAATTCATGGCGTCCTATCCTGGACCTGTCTACTCTAAACATCTTTTTGGTGATTCCAAAATTCAAGATGCTGACTCTTTACCAGTTACTTCCTATGCTAGGCAGAGATGCCTGGCTGGCAACACTAGATTTAAAGGAAGCATACCTGCACATCCCAATCAGGGAATCTTGCAGAGGATACCTTTGTTTCAAAGCAGGCTGCACGCACTATCAGTTTTCTGCACTGCCCTTTGGCTTTTCTACTGCGCCCAGGGTATTCACAAAGTGCCTAGCTCCAGTCATTGCATTTTGCAGGCAAAGAAACATTCAAATATACCCATACCTGGACGATTGTCTAATTCAAGCAGAAAGCCATGACATACTTTTAAATCATCTGGCGTTTGTACAAAGGGTGCTAACTTGTCTGGGGTACACCATAAACGAAAAGAAATTACACCTGGTACCCTGTCAACAAATTATATTCCTGGGAGCAAGCTTGAATACAACTTCCCAGATGGCTTTCCTCACGCCAGAGAAACAAATTCATTTGACAACCTACTTCAAACAGGTCTATATTAGGAAAGCGAAAAGACGTTCATGCGAATACTTAAACGTCGAACTGTATAGCACGAAGTGGACTTAGAGCAAACGTCGAAAATGGAAATATCAAATTTCCATGGTTGGCCCGTCTGTGGATTAGCTGCATAAGGTAAGTGTTGGATAGTTACGGAGTTTAGGCTAGGGTGCGGGTTAAGGTAAGTGCTTAGATAAGTTATGTATGTTAGATTTAGTGTAGGGTTAGAGGTAGGGTTTTGTTAAATGTATGTATGTAGGTTATTTATTTTGTTTGTGTATATTTTTGTAGGGGAAGTGTGCGGTAGTTACGGACCTTAGGGTTAGGGAGGGGTTAAGGATAGTGCATAGATAGTTTTGTATGTGGGGTTTAATAGTGTTGTAGGTAGGGTTTTGTTAAATGTATGTGTGTGGATTATTTGTTTTGTTTGGGTGTATGTCTGTAGGGGATGTGTGCGGTAGTTACGGACCTTAGGGTTAGGGAGGGGTTAAGGATAGTGCATAGTTAGTTGTGTATGTGGAGTTTAGTGTAAGGTTAGAAGTAGGGTTTTGTGCTTTACTTTAGGTTAGAAGTAGGGTTTGGTTAGTGTATGTATGTGGTTTATTTTTTTTATTTGGGTAGGTAGTATATAGCTAGTGGTGGGGTTGACCGACTATGACAGTTCAAATTTTTTTTTTTTGCTGTTTAGTGCATTCAGGATTTTCGCGGTATAGGGGTCAATGTTTTGGTATTTGCGCATAGAGTTTTTCGCTTTCGTAATATAGACCCACTTCAAACAGGTGGCCACAAAAACCCTGCTATCTGCAAGGCAAGTACTACAAGCCTTGGGGTTCATGGCCTCTGCATTCTTCTAATTCCATATGCAAGACTGCATATGAGGAAACTACAACGGTATCTAAAAAGCCTATGGTGTCAACATTCTCAGGATCTAGAAGCAATGATTCCTGTCATACCTTTCCTACGCCTAGAGTTCCTTTAGTGGGCAGAGGCCTGCCACCAAAACAAGGGACTACCATTCACACTATCCCATACCACCCAAACCCTAACAACAGACGCATCAGACTATGCATGGGGGGCACACCTGGCAGGGAAGTGCATTCAGGGCAAATGGAGCCCAAGTCAACTGCACCTGCATATCAATCAAAAAGAAATGTTAGATGTACAGAATGCTCTGACAGCCTTCAAGGACCACATTCTTCCAGGGCATTTAATGGTAAGGACCGACAACACCACTGTTATGTGGTACATAAACAAGGGTACTCATTCTTACCTCCTCTGCAGACTAGCCATGGCATTGTGGAACACAACCTTGAGCTTCCAAGTGCATTTACAAGCTCAATTCCTGCCAGGAAAACTAAATACACTAGCAGAAACTGGAAACTTGAACCAAGGATTTTCAACCCGTTGACAAGCAAATGGGGGAATCCAGATATAGATCTGTTTGCCTCCCCCAAGAACTATCAATTGGACAAATTTTGCACAAGGACTCCCCACAAAGAAGCTTGGAAAGTGGATGCTCTGTCCTTCAGCTGGAAAAACCTGTCAGTTTATGCCTTTCCTCTTCTGCTCTCCAAAGTACTACTAAAGATCAAATGGGACAAACCAAGGACGCTTTTGATTGCTCCAGACTGGCCACGCCAACACTGGTACCCCGTCCTGCGCAGTCTGTCACTGCTGGCCGCATGGCACCTGCCTCAGACTCCTGCCCTTTTGTCTCAGCAAGAGAACCAGATTCTGCACCCTCAGCTTCAAACACTGAACCTTGCAGCCTGGCTAATTACCTAATCTCTCCTTTATGATCAGTCAGTAAACCAGTGGTGGGTATCATTTTAGAGGGAAGGAGGCCTAGTACTAGAAAATCTTATGCTGAAAAATGGAAAAGATTCTGTGCCTGGAACCAATCTCAAAGGATGAGCACAGCAGCGCCCAATTTACCTCAGATTTTACAATACTTAACTGAGATGCTTCACAAGGGCCTGTCTTTTTCCTCCATCAAAATTCACACCTCAGCCACTTCAGCTCATTATAACACAGACCCTCCCCTCTTCTCTCATCCACTGTTCAAGCAATTCCTCAGAGGGGCCAAAAATATAAGACCACCCAGGAGAGCTCCAACTCCAGCCTGGGACCTTAACTTTGTATTGGAGAAACTCACTCTTCCTCCTTTCCAGCCAGCTGCTACTGCAGATTTATTATTATTTATTTTATTTATTTACATTTGTTAACCGGGAGAGTCCGACTGGACACAGGTCCATTTTCAGCGGAGGCCCGGGGAGAAAAGCTCCACATTAAGTATTATTTGCATTATACAGTTAAAAAAACATAGCATTTAAATATAGACATTAGTCCAGTTAAGGACGCAATACAAGAAGAAAACAGATGTAAAACAGCTGTAGAGCATAGTACATTTTTAAAATATGGTGACATACTAAACATGGTTAAAATGTAGTTGAGATTCATCAGTGAACAATTGATACAAATTGTTTTTGAGGTACATAACAGCCATTAGCAGTTGTTGCTACAAGAAGTTAGTATTATGTGGTAGGTAGCTGGGAACATTAGTAGCCAAACTTGCTAAGAGTAGGTTGTTGATAGGGGCTGAGAGAGGTAGTGGGTGGGGGGAGTGGATGGTATTAGAGGGGGGGTTGCAAGGGCATATCTGGCAAGTTTTGAAGTGTGATTTTAGTAAGGATTTAAAGTGGGTGCAAGAAGTTACAGAGGTAATTGAGGATGGGAGGGAGTTCCAGAGTTTGGCTATAGTGCAGGAGAATAAAGCTTCTCCAGCAGAGTTAATGGCTCTTGTGACCTGTAAGAGATTTTTGTGGCTGGATCTTAGTGCTCTCGTGGTTATGTAGGGTTGGAGTAGATTCTGGAGGAATGGGACTTTTAGTGGTTGGTTTATTAGTTTGTGGGCAAGTGTGAGTTGGTACCATTGAAGGAGGTGGGGGAGCTCTAGCCAGCCCAGTTCTGCTAGTGAGAGACAGTGGTGAGTACGGTAGGAAGCCCCTGTGGCGAATTTGGCGATTTTGTTGCAGCAGGTTTCGAGCTTATTTAGATCACATTGTCTAAGGTTAGTAAATACTGAAGAGGCATAGAGTAGGGTAGAGATAAGTTGAGAATTTGCTACTGAAATTTTAGCTGCTTTGGTAAGTAGTTGCTGATTTCTATACAATGCTCCTATTTTTTTGTGCACTTTTTTAATGGTCATGGAAATGTGAATGTCAAAGTTCAGTTTATTGTCTATTTCTACTCCTAGTAATTTGGTGTGTTCTGTAAGATGGATGGTGGTGGTGTCTTTTGCTGTGATGTTAAAGTAAGAGCTGCCTAGGGTAAGTTTGGTGGGTTGGAAGATTCACAATTTTGTTTTGTCTGGGTTAAGTATTAGTTGGGCATCGGATAACCAAGTTTCAATAGACGAAAATGCTTCCTGTGTGACTTTTTGCAGTTCTGGGAGGGAGTGGGCTGTGCAGATGATGGTTGAGTCATTTGCGTATTGTACAAGTGTGCCATGGGTTGTGGCTGAGGCTAGATTATTGGCGAAAATAGAGAAGAGTAGGGGTCCCAGCATGGACCCTTGGGGAACTCCTATGGAGACTGGTAGTTGGGGGGATAGGTTGTCCTTCCAAACAACTGCTTGTTGGTGGTCAGATAAGTAAGTCTGAAACCAATTCCTTTCTTGGAAAACAGCTTATCTTTTAGCAATCACTTCAGCAAGAAGGGTAGGTTGTCCTTCCAAACAACTGCTTGTTGGTGGTCAGATAAGTAAGTCTGAAACCAATTCCTTTCTTGGAAAACAGCTTATCTTTTAGCAATCACTTCAGCAAGAAGGATATCTGAATTACAGGCCCTTATGGCAGTGGAGCCTTTCATCATCTTTCATGCGGACAGGGTGTCCCTCAGAACCAACACCTCTTTCATGCCCAAGGTGGTATCCAGTGTGGCACTTAATCAGTCAATTCATTTGCCAACCTTCTTTCCTAATCCACAGAACAAAGGGGAACAGATGCTGCTCTCCTTAGATGTGCACAGACAACTTAGATTCTACTTGGACAGGACTAAACCTCGAAGGAAGTCCGAATAATTGCTGTTGGCATTTGCTGCAGGGACAGAGGGGAAGGCTATTTCAAAGCAAACCATTTCTAAATGGATAGGCCATTGCATTCATTTCTGCTATAAGCACCATGAAAAACCTATCCCACAGGGGATCAGACCCCACTCAACCAGGGCTGCATCTACCTCTACAGTCTTTCTCAGAGTTGTCCCTACTAGGGACATCCTAGACGCCGCTACCTGGAGTTCTGTACATACTTTCACCAAGCATTACCATTTGCCAGTTTTCTCTAAATCCAGAGCTGGCTTTGCCACTGATGTCTTGCAGGGCCTTATAGCTGGTCCTAATGCTATCTAAATTCCTCCTCCCATCCTTAGCTTTGGGAATCTACCCAAATGTGATGACTGCAACATTGAAACACGAATAACATAGTACAGTTGTGTACACTTACCATAAATGTAGATGTTCGAGTGTATTCACTGTTGCAGTCCTGGTTATCCTCCCTCCAGCCTTCTTTTGGCTTTACCTCTACTCTCCTTTACTATGCTTAAAAGCTTTTTGATGTATTTGCTTTTTTTTTTGGAGGTATATCCTTGTATATTTATAGATTTAATTGCTTCCCATTAGGGGGGCACCTGACATCTGGAGCAAGAAAAACTGATGTAATGGCGTTGGCTGCATGTGTTATACCCCTGACGTCACGGAAGAAGAGACAGCAACCTATGCAGGACCTAAGACTTTGTTAATCAGGCTGACTGAGGGCTACTGCAAGCAGATAACCCTAATGTGATGAATGTAACAGTGAATACACTCGAACATCGACATTTATGGGAAGTGTACACAACTGTACTTTCCAGATGGTCACGCTACAGTCCATTCTCCCATTTCTAGGGAAGGATGATTGGATCTGCTCTGTAGATATCAAGGATGCGTACTACCATATCAAAATGGCAAGGCCATCCAGGGATCATCTGCGCTTCCGGCTGGGAGCCAGTCATTTCCAGTTTCAGGCCCTGCCCTTTGGTCTCACCCCAGATAGTTCACCAAATGCATGGCAGTGGTCATGGCTCACTTGAGACATTCAGAAATCCAGGTTTTTCCTTACTTGGATGACTGGCTCCTTACTGACCCCATCAGGCATCAACTTATTTGGGCAAGTCACTCTACCATGGATCTTTGTTCACAGCTGGGCATTACGATAAATTTAGAAAAGTCTGCCTTATTGCCATCGCAGCATACAGTCTTTATAGGAGCAGATTTAGATATGGTCGACATGTCCCTGAAGCTCCCTCCCGAAAGAGTGTTTGTCCTCCAGCAACAAATTGTGGATCTCCTATCCAAACGAAAAGCACCACCATCACAGATTCTCAAACCGCTCGGCACTATGGCAGCAGCAATTATTGCAATACCCCTTGCGAGATCTCACATGTGAATTCTTTAGTGGCTGCTATTCACGCTATGGACATTTCAGGAATTACCCTTGAACCATCTAGTGCTGACTACCTACTCTTGCAAGAATGACCTTCGCTGGTGGCTTATGTCGGAGACGGTGACTATGGGCCGCCCTTTTGTTCTCCCCTCTTCAGTAGCAGTGGTAACCACGGATGCCTCCCTGATCAGGTGGGGGGGGGGGCATTATCAGGGACGGACAGCCCAAGGTACTTTGCAGGCTCACAAGACTCAGTTGCACATAAACGTCCTGGGGATGACAGTGTTTCTTATATTGTTGCAGGCCTTTCAAGACTCTCTTCCCCTCGGAATGATTGCAGTACAGTCGGACAACATGTCCTTGGTCTGGTACATAAACAAGGAGGGACCAAATCCTACCCCCTGTGTTGAGAGGCTCTGAGATTATGGAATTGGGCAGAGTCCACCCAGCGTTTTCTGAATGCAATGCACATCCCGGGGAAATCCATCGTAATAGTTTTTCAGTTGTAAACTTGCCTTGCTTCATTTAAAAAGTTTTAAATTGCTAATTTTGTAGAGTTTTAATTGCATTTACTGTTTAGGACTACACACTCAAGTGTGTTAGCCTTTTCTGTGTTTATTTACTGTATTATTGCATTGTTTAGCCTGTTTCAACAAAAAAAAAATACTATCTTGTTTGCTCGTTTCCCACCTTTTCTAGCCAGCCCATATCCCAGGCTCTGCTTGTCTCAGGACTTTATTTTCTGTGCTCAGAGCTATCCAGACCTTGATGTGGTAGAGGGAAGTCCTACTGCTTACTATTGGGACTGGTGAGCATTGTACTGCCTATATAACACTAGAGGAGTGGTTTCCAGCTTTGAAAATTTAATTTTATTAGCCTTTTTGGGCTGATTGCCTTTCAACTTTCTGGCTTAAAACACGTGTGTTTGCACATTTTTCACATCGTGCAGCACTGTGAGGCTACAGTTAAACTATTCCAGGTGCCAGAAAGTCTGCTCTTCAAATTTTCCCTTAAAACTAGCTGGTTTCTCAGTAGTAGCACTAAAATCTGAACCCCTGTGACTAGCACTTGCTGTAGAACCTGCTGGAAAGCACTAGGAAGCCTGAAACTGATTCAAGCACTCAGCTCTCCTTGTCAATAAGGAGAAATTAGTCATAGGCACTAAACAGCCTATAACTGCAAAGTACCTTGCATAGGTAAGGGAAAACAGCTCTTAAACTTTACAAAAAAGTACCTAAACAGGCATGTCCAAGGGTCAGCTTCCGGTGATTTCTCCTGTCCACCTGGTGAATCTGGGCATACTGGAGCAGTGCGGCAACTGCCTCATGTACACAGACAATCCTCTCCTCCTACCACCCAACACTACAACCTGCAAGAGATGCACTTACATAGCCAAACTGGAAGCAAAGCTCTCTTCGGCCAAGATTGTGCTAGACAGTCAAGAGGAGAAGGTTAACACCTGCATTACACCTCAAGCAACTCATAGCCCTTCAAAACCCACACCAACACCCACACACAGCAACGCTAAACCCACATATGCGGAGGTCCTTAACATTAACCTGCCCAAGCAACAAGGACCTCCGAAGCCGAAACGCAAACAAACACCAGTCACAACCAAAGTGACACACAGCTCACAACACCAGTGTGCCACCCAACAACAGCCCCTAAGGCAAGACAATATACCCAACACTTTAGTCATAGGTGACTCTATAGTCTGGCACACTGATGTCCCGCTCACCAGGCTGAACAAGGAGAAGATGTCCCACTCACCAGGCTGAACAAGGAGAAAATTACAGTCAGCTGCCTGTCGGGTGCCAGGATCCGCCACATAATGCATGCACTCAAGTCACTCCACAAGTACAAATACGACTCTGTCATTGTCCATGCTGGAGTGAATGACTTGAGACGTACCTCCCTGGACTACATGAAAAGAGACATGGAAGAGCTCTTGGATCATGTGACCCAGGCAGGTATGACCCTCGCCCTGAGTAGCATCCTGCCTTCGCCCAGAATGATACCACAGTATAAGGACAAAATGATTGACTTCAACAATTGGCTAAGCTTCTGGTGTTATTCAAAGGGGATCCAGTATTTGCCTGGGAAGACATGATCGACAAACCATGATGCTTTGCCAGACATGGTCTGCACCTGTCACCCCTGGGATTCAGGTTACTGGCTAAAGCTCTTGCCACCCCTATAGTGCCTTTTTTAGGCAAGGTTCAAAGGATGAAACCACCACCGTAACAGATACAAGCATGCAAGCATACAGATACAATGCTAGTCGATGCTAGAAGTCTAAACCTCAAAATGCACTCTCTCGAGGCACTCCTAAAAATGGAGAACATCGATATGTGTGCAGTAACTGAGACCTGGTTCAAAGCTCCAGAGAGCACCCCTGCAATACCAGGCTACAATTCTTGCCACACTTTTCGGCCACAAAACCAAGACCGAAATACTAAAGGTGGAGGGAGTGTCCATACTCACCAAGGACATTCACACTTCCAGGCTAGTTGCCCAACACAATGCATCTGAAATTCACCAGGTGCCACTAACACTAGGTAAGACTGCAATCCAAATTGTAGCTTGCTACAGATCCCCCACCATGCCCCAAGATTCTCACTATACCTTTCTAAACATACTGGAAAATATTAAGATACAACCAAACACCCTAATACTAGGTGATGTCAACTACCCTGCCATTAATTGGGAAAACTACTCGGGTACCAACTCTTTTTCCCAACGGTTCTTGGAATTCATAAACTTCAACGCCCTGGATCAACTAATCCATTGTCCCACCAGGGACACCAGTATGCTAGACCTGGTCATTACCAACATGGGGGATAGATGCTCCACACCAGTGGTCACCCCCTCACTGGTCAGGTCTGACCGTAAGCAAATCACCTTTGGCATCCACATCCCACCCCCACTCCCCAGTAAGGAAACCTCCTTAAAAAACTACTCCAAAGCCAACTTCATGCTACTGAAGTCAGAAGTGACAAACTTCACAATACCCACGCAGACGGGATCTGGAAGTTCGACTGCAGAATCCTACACTAAGGCACTGTACGGGCACATCCACTCGTGCATGAATTGTGCCATCCCAAATAGAACCAAGATGCTCTTCTCCAAAAAAAGGAAGCTAATCTGGTGGTCACCTACTATAAACAAACTATACAAAAGAAGGAAGAAACTGTTGCAGAAAAGAGGAAAATCCCAGGATGCAAAAAACTCCCTCACCAGCCTCAGTAAGAAGCTGAGATACCTCATAAAATCCTCAAAAGCTAGTTACGAAAATAAAATTGCCAAAGATTCTAAAGACAACCACAAGGCATTCTATAGTTATGTCAAGAATCTAAATGGCAATGCTCAGATCTGCTCTGAGCTACAACAGAATGGCATTAAATATACTGATCCCAAGGATATTGCCAATATCCTGGCAGATCAATTTGGTGCCAATTTCACCCCCCTCTCACCCCCTAAAGGGCCCATTTCAATACCAAAAGATTGCCAAATTCCGATAATCACGGCCACACAGGTAGAAACCGCACTTTCCAAAGCTAAGAATACAGCATCCATGGGACCAGATGACATCTCAGGCTGTGTACTACATGAACTACAAAATGATCTGGCACCTCACCTGAGTATCATGTTTAATCATAGCCTCACCTCAGGGTTTGTGCCCACTGAATGGTGCACAGCTACAGTTATCCCGCTCCACAAGGGAGGATCCGCCTTGGATCTCGGGAACTACTGTCCCATCAGTTTGACAAGCCTGATTTGCAAGGGCATGGAACGCATTATCATGGAACTTGTAAACAAAGCATTGGCAACCTTCAAACACTGGACCCCACCCAGTTTGGGTTTGTGAAGGGCCGATCTTGTCTCCTGAATCTGATTGACTTCTTCGAATCAGTCTCAAGAGCTGTGGACGAGGGTAAGGTGGTCCACACTGCTTATCTGGACCTCGCCAAAGCCTTTGACACCATCCCCCACTCTGGAATCATAGATAAATGTACTAAGCTGGGCATAAATCCCTTCGTCACTCGATGGGTGGCCAACTGGCTTACTGACAGAACCCAGACTATAAAAGTAGCTAACTCCAAATCCAGCTCAAGACAAGTGACAAGTTAAGTACCTCAGAGTTCAGTCCTGGGACCACTCTTGTTTGGCATCTACTTCTCTGAAGTACAGGCCAACACTAAGGGACTCTGGCTAACAATGTTTGCAGATGACTGCAAACTGGGAGCCATTATTGAATCCCCAAATGATGTGGATATTCTACAAAAGGGCCTTACAGAAACAGATGCCTGGTGCCAGAGCCATGGGCTCAAGCTTAATGCCAAGAAATGTATAGTTATCCCCTTTGGAAAATAACATGTACCCATGAATTACCACATAAGTGGCAGGACACTAAACATCGAAAGTGTGATGAGAGACTTAGGGCCACAGGTGGACAGTGGTCTCACTTTCGATAACCACATCGCCACAACAGTCAGGAAATCCTTCTTTGTGGCACACCTCATCACTAAGGGCTTTTCATCCAGAAAAAAGGAGGTCATCGTCACACTGTACTCATCCCTCATTAGACCCATTATAGAGTATAATGCCCCATTTGGTATGTACCTCACAAGACATCTGCAACAGCTGGAAAGGCCACAGAAATACCTCACTAAAAGAATCACAGGCCTAAAGCAGATGCCATATGCTGACCGTTTAAAAAAACTCCAGCTACACTCTGTGGCATATCGTCTACTCAGAGGCAATCTCTGCTTAACATACAAGGCCATGTCAAACCCTGAGCTGTTGGACATGCTCCACTTAAAGAAATCCCAATCCCTCAGAGCCACACGCTCCAGGGATCTAAACCTTGGCATCACAATGAACAAAACATGCTGGAGGGATAGGTTCCTGACCCAGAGACTCCCCATACTGTGGAATAGACTGCCCATACATGTCAAGCAGAGCACCTCATTGGCCCTCTTCAAAAGGAACCTTGATGTTTGGATGGTAGATAGGAAATTCACCCCGGGGATCATGTCAGTCGCCCTGCTAGACCGGGGTCCAGAGAAGTAAATATTGTGGGAAGAAATATCCAGGGAATTGTTATGGCTAGGCTTGCATAGGCCCTAGGGACGATAGCCTAGTACCAACCTATGAATAGCGGACAGACTCAACAGAGCTGTTCTGCTACCTCAGGAGTCGTCTCTCAAGAACGAAATAGCGGAAATGATTTTCCGCAGATGGGGCCAGCCTTGCTGCGACCTTTTTGCCACCTCCACAAACACCAAGTGCAGCAACTACTTTGTCCTGATCCCTCAACAGGGTCAGCCACCGAGAGATGCTGTTGTCCACGATTGGCCTCCGGGACTCCTTTATGCTTTTCCCCCCTTCCCACTGATTCCCAAAGTATTGCAGAAAGCCAGTTTCCTGGGCAGGACACTCATCTTAATTGCCCCATATTGGCCTCATCAAATTTGGTTCCCCTTTCTGAAGCCTCATCTACTAGAGGAGCCTTGGATCCTGGACCCAGTGCCGGATCTGTTGACCCATTCATCAGGAGCTCTTCATCCCTCTCTTCAGTCCATCAAACTGACAGGTTGGCTGCTCCAATTCCCAGAATAGCCAGGTTCCAGAATTTATCAGAAGAAGCGCAAAATATCCTTTTGTCGTCACACAAATCATCTACTAGGAAACTTTACCTCAGTAAGTGGAAAAGGTTTTCCATCTGGGCACAACAGAATAACATTGACCCTTTCCAGGCGTCTATAGCAGATATACTGGAATTTCTAACTAAACTATTCAATGAAGGAGCTGCAGTAGCAACCATTCGTGTCCAACTCACTGCTATTTCTAATTTTCAATTAGGTGCAGCCAAAAATGGTATCATGTCTCATAAGCTGGCTAAGGCTTTTTTGAAAGGTACGATGCACTTAAAACCACCGATCAGATCTCCCACTACTCCCTGGAAAGTAAATCTAAACTTGTCCAAAATTATTCTTTTGCCCTTTGAACCTGCCTCTTCTTGTGAGCCGAAGTATCTTTCATGGAAGACCATGTTCTTGGTGGCTATTACATCAGCACGTAGAATTTCAGAGTTGCAAGCCCTTTCCATCAAATCGTCTTACCTAATATTTCATAAAGTTAGGGTTTCCCTCAGGATGAATCCATCGTTTCTATCCAAAGTATGTTCTGAATTTACACTGAATCAGACGATTGAGTTACCCGTCTTCTTTCCTAACCATTCAAACTAGTTGGAATATATGCTTCAAAAACCTGATGTGCATAGACAACTTCGATTTTATTTGGACAGAACAAAAGATCTCAGAAGGGCTGATCAGCTGCTTGTCTCCTCCTCAGATTAAAAAAAAGTGCACCTGTTTCCAAAACTATCTTATCGAAATGGTGCTCTGATTGTATCTCATTTATCTGCTGTAAAGCGGGTATTGCATTACATAACAAGGTCAAGGCTCATTCTACAAGGGTGGTTTCTACTTCTGCAGCCTTCTTGACCAGGTTACCTATAGATTCTATTTGTGCAGCTGCCACCTGGTTAAATTCACATACCTTTATATCTCATTACAAAGTGGACAAGGCCTCTAGGGACAGAGCTTCATTTGGATCTGCTGTCCTGAAACAGGTACTCCCGTGAGCCACCCAAGATTGTGGTGCTGTGAACGCTACCCATCAGTAAGAATGAAGGCGAGATTGAACAACTTCACATTAAGAAGTTATGCACTTACCATAGCGTTCCATGTGAGTTGTTGTTTTCGCCTTCATTATTACGACCCTCGCTCCTACCCCCTTCCTCTGTCTGGAAGCAAGAGAGGTACCACGTATGACCCTCCCTCCTACCCCCTTCCTATGTCTGGAAGCACGAGAGGTACCACTTATGACCCTCCCTCCCTCCTATCCCCTTCCTATGTCTGGAAGCATGAGAGGTACCACTTACGACCCTCCCTCCTACCCTCTTCCTATGTCTGGAAGCATGAGAGGTACCACTTATGACCCTCCCTCCTACCCCCTTCCTATGTCTGGAAGCACGAGAGGTACCACTTATGACCCTCTCTCCTACCCCCTTCCTATGTCTGGAAGCACGAGAAGTACCACTTATGACCCTCCCTCCTTACCCCCTTCCTATGTCTGGAAGCACGAGAGGTACCACTCTAGTTTTGGTTTTCCTGAAGAGTTTCCTTTTACCCTGGATTTTATGATTTCCTTGAAATCTAGGATAGGTTTCTACTATAGTTGGCAGTAAACAAGATCTGGGGAATGTAGTGGTGCATTTTGGGATAGGGCTTGGCCTTGACCTGTTAGAGGCCTCGAGCTTTGCTATTTGGCCAAATCGGAGCCGATGTTCAGCTCCGAACCCATCAGTAATAATGAAGGCAAGAATAACAACTCACATGGAACGTTATGGTAAGTACATAACTTCTTATTTTTTCAGCTTTAACAGTTAAGCCTTGGACATAACTTACTAAGATTTAATTTTTTTTTCCTTAATGGTAATTTTTACTCTGGTTATGCTTTCATTTAACATTTTTTTCAGTAGCTGTATTCATAAATTTTTGCTAGTACACCTCTACATTTTTTCATTTTTTCTGTTGATGTTTAACTGAGGTATTACTTAAACATCCTTTAGATGTTCTTCGTGTTTCACTGCTGCAATCATAAAAATTGGGTTATCCATGCTGTGGTAGCCCTCAGTCAGTCCGAATACCAGAGTCAAGGTTTTGTGCAATAGCTGCTGTCAGATTGCCCAGGCTGTAAAGGAGAGCAGGCAATGCCATTACCTCAGTCTTTCTTGCCGTGGAGCCTGTAGCAGAAGCAATTCACAAAAGTGCCGGTCGGCTGTTACCAGATTTCAAACTTCAGCTGAAAACGTCTAAAGCTAAGTATCCCATTGGGGAGCCTTCCTTTTTCTTGCACTAACCAATGTCAGAAAAGTCAATAACTGTCTCGCCTGTGGAAAGCAAATACCACACTGAGACTTCCATTCTTACTGTGTTACTTGCTTAGGTCCAGATCAAGACATCCCACACTGTCGGTTCTGTGCCCTCTTTAATGCTAGAACTATTCGTCATAGGTTCATAAGTGTGTACTAGGCTAATGGCGCTGGAGCCTTTACAAGCCTAGCCCATACAATTACCCTGGCATCGTGCCACCCAGCCTTAGTTCCTAGTGCCTCTGTCAAGCCAGTTATTTCTGTCTTCCATCTCCGATTACGAATATGGCGTCTGTCAGTCAGCAAACCATAGATCTTCTGAAAAAACATAAAGATAAGGATAGAGACAGACTGCATAAGGCCAAACCTTCCGACAACACCACCGCTAAAAGGGTCGTCAGTTCTTCGGAATTCAGTGAGGCACTTTCACAGCCCCTGATGCCCGATTCGATTACTTCGCAGGCCTTTACTGAGACCCTTTCGGAGTCCTGTATGCTGCAGAAAACTGCATCGCCTGCCGAGCCTTTGGCTATCTCTGCCTCGGTTGGGTCCGGAGCCGCTGTGCAGACACTGGCTTTCGAGGAAACCGCTCGCACTTCAGAATTCACCAAGGCCTTCGCCCTCTCTTCCGACTACCACATCAGTAGCACCGAGAGATACTCTTCAGGGCAGGCTTAGATTTATTCCAAAGAAAACAGTAAAAAGTCTCCATGTACCACTCCTCCCCTTCCTCAAAATAGAATGCTTAAAATGGCGGAGCATTTCATCTCTTTCATCCGGGGTAATCAAGCCTCACCTGCCAAAAGGAGAAGGGAGCCTTCTCCAAACATCCAGCCTGATTTAGACTCAGAGGGATCTGACCCCTCGGTTTATGAAGAGGAAAATCCTCTTACTGCCTATGAAGTCTCAGATGCTTAAGAATCTATCCTTTCTGCATCACCCCCTGAAGACCTTTCCTTTGGGGAAACCCTTCACACCCTAAGGGAACACTTCCAGTGGGAATCACAGGATTTCCCTCAATCCAAGAAAAGACTACGAGAGTTTCTGAATCTACCCCAGCACAGGCCTCAGGCCATCCCACCCATCTTGGAGGTGGTAGATGATGTTTACCTGGAGTCCAGCCTTACCCCTGATTCCCTTCCTTCTGCCCCCAGAAAGCCTGACAGGTACTACAGGATACCTGATTTACATAAATTCCTCTACAGAAATCCTACAGCAGATCCAGAGGTAATTACTTGGTGACCTAAGGGAGTTAAGGCTGCCTCTGCAAAGAACCCTACTCCATCAGACAAGGAATCCAGAGCCCTGGACAGATGGGGTAAAAAAATATATACCTCTGCAACTTTAACTATAAGGGCTCTTAACTGTCAGTTCCATATGCTAAAATATCAGCAGCACACTTTGGAACTTTTGAAAAACAAAATTTCTGCTTTACCTGATTATGCCAACAATAAAGAGATAGCAGAATTACTACACTCTTTTTCTCAGGTGGCAAAGCATTCCTTGCACTGTGGATTTGATGCCCTAGAGGCTTCAAGCAGGGCAGCAGTGACAGGATCTGTTATCAGAAGGCATACATGGCTGAAGGAACAACCTCTCACTGATCATGTCAAAGCAAAAATCATAGCTGCACCTCTTGACAAAGACCACTTATTTGGACAGAAAACGGAAGAGGTACTTAAAAAAATGGAAGACAAAGCTAAATCCATGCAGACTGTTAAAGATTTTCTCCAAGTGCAATCTCCTAGGTTCAGCAGAAATTTTCCCTCTAAACACTGGTCCTTTCCAGCACCAAACAGGCAGACACAGGGCAAAACCCGTAGGGACAGATCTACCAGGACTCAAACTCAGGGCCAGGGAAGAGCAAAACAGTGGCCCTCCTCAAACTCTAGAGCAAGAATTTCAAAAACAACCCTGTATGGAAAAAGTTTTCAATGACTACCTTACCCATCTCTGCTCGCCTCCTCCACACCAAAAACTAGGAGGAAGGCTATCTCTATGCAGAGAAAATTGGAACTCTAGAACAAAAGATTACAGGGTCTTAAAAATCATTTCTCAGAGGTACAAATTCAATGTCCAAGAACTACCACCTCCAAGAGGGTACCCAGACCTACCTCCAAATCAGCGGGCAGAAGCACTAAGTAATATCACTAGGGGCAGTAGAACCTGTACCTCCAGAACAAGTTGCAAAAGGGTTTTATTCCAGACTATTTCTTGTACCCAGGAAAGAGGGGACTTGGCACCCCATCCTGGATCTATCCTTTCTCAATACCTTTCTGGTAATCCCAAAATTCAAAATGTTTACCTTACAGCAGCTTCTCCCAATGCTGCCAAGCAAAGCTTGGATGGCCACCTTAGACCTAAAGGATGTTTACGTGCGCAAATCCCAATAAGGAAGTCATGCAGAAAATGCCTACGCTTCAGAGCAGAAACACAACACTTTCAGTTCTTTCCATTACCCTTTGGCTTATCTACTGTTCCCAAGGTATTCACCAAATGTTTAGCTCCTGTCATTGCCTTTTGCAGGCAAAACAATGTACAGATCTACCCTTACCCGGACAACTGCCTCATCCAGGCAAACTGCAAAGAACAGCTTCTGCAGCACCTCTCCTTTGTGAAAACCCTACTCACCTCTCTAGGATTTACTATCAATGAAAAGAAATCAAAGCAGACACCTTCCAAAAAAATCATATTTCTGGGGGCCTTACTGGACACAGAACAGCAAATGGCCTTTCTGTCCCCAGAAAAGCAAAGGTTCCTACCAAAATACTTCACTACCCTGGCCTCCCAAACCCAACTTTCTGCCAGGAAGTTCCTATAAGTTCTAGGGTACATGGCCTCATGCATCCTCTTGGTACCTCTGGCCAGGCTACACATGAGGAAAATACAGTGATACCTATAGAACCTATGGTGTCAGCACTCACAACCTCTGGACACCTTCCTGCCTGTGATCCCTTGCGTAAGGTCCGAGTTCCTCTGGTGGGCCCAGGCCTGTGCTCAGAACAAGCGACTTCCATTCACCTCCCCCCCCCATCAGGCAAAACCATAACAACAAATGCCTCAGACATAGCCTGGGGCGCCCACCTAGAAGGCAGATATGCTCAAGGTCTCTGGGACGCACAAATACTACCCTTGCACATCAACCAAAAGGAAATGATAGCAGTGCAAAACGCTCTGGCATCCTTCAAACCCTACCTCAACCCAGGGGTTTTTCTCATAAAAGCAGACAATACCACAGTCATGTGGTACATCAATAAACAGGGAGGGACTCAATCTTACCCCCTCGGCAGACTAGCCATGAACCTGTGGCTAACAGCCTCATCCATGGGACTGCATCTCATAGCCCAATACCTCCCAGGCATCAACAGCACCCTGGCAGATCACCTAAGCAGAAACCTATTGGACACACACGAATGGCAAATTTACGATGACATTTTCCTGCAAATTATGCACATATGGGGGACCCCCCAGGTGGACCTCTTTGCCTCTCATTTAAATCACCAGGTACAGAAATTATGCACCAGGGAGTGCCATCCCATGGCCTGGAAGGTCGATGCCCTGACCTTCCTTTGGAATATCCTCTTTGTTTATGCATTCCCTCCACTACCTCTCATCCCAAGAGTACTAATCAAGATAAGGGAGGAAAGACCAAGAGCAATACTCATATCCCCAGATTGGCCCAGACAGCATTGGTACCCACTGCTGCGCTGCCTATCTCATCAGTCCCCCTGGTAGCTACCCCTGATTCCTCACCTGCTATCCTGAGGGGGGGGACCAGTGCTGCACCCAGACCTACAGACACTCAAACTCTCAGCATGGCTTATTCTACCAGAACAAACAAGGAATCTGTGCTAAGCAAGCAAGTCCTTGACATCATCACAGAAGCCAGAAGGCCCAGCACTAGAACATCTTATGCTGGAAAATGGAAAAGATTCTGCTCCTGGAGCCAGTCCAAGGGGGCAAACATACATCTGCCCTCCATCCCTGTTGTACTCTATTATCTGGCTGAGCTTCTTAATAGTGGATGTTCATCGTGTTTCACTGTTGCAGTCATTACAATTGGGTTATCCTGCTGGCAGGCTACCCACAGTCGGCCTGAATTCCAAAGTTAGGTCCGGCGTCGGTTGCTGTCGCCTCCTCCCTGACGTCAGTGCACCAGGGGTATAAAAGATGCAGCCGATGCCATTTTCTTCAGTCTTTCTTGCCGCGCGGTGCCCGGTGAGATTTTCGTGTTCGAATTTCAGATCCGAAGTCTTCATTTAAAGCTAAGTACCCCGTTGGGGAAACTTTTTTCTTGCTCCAGAGCGATGTCAGAAAAAGTTAATAATTGTATTTCTTGTGGGAAGCAAATACCTCATAAGGACTTTCATTCCTACTGTATTCCTTGCCTAGGCCCTGACCATGACGTTGCTAATTGTAGATTCTGTGCTAGATTTAACCAACGCACTATTAAGCATCGGTACGATTTTGCATTTCACTATTTTAGCAGACGATTTAATTACACAATGTCGTCAGATAGCCATCCGACTACCGCAATTCACAAGAAACGCAAGGAAAAAGAAAAGGACAAGCATCCGAGGTCCAAAACTGACGACGAGGCTTCTTCTAAGCCAGTCGCGGGTTCTCAGTGAGGTGCTTTCGCAGCCCTTGACGCCCACTACTTTAGAGCCGCAGGGCGTTACCGACTCCCACGTGGAGCCGACTAGGCCACTGGAGACTCAAGGTATTGGAACCTCGGAAACAATTCCCACAGATGGGTCCGGAGCCGCTGAGCAGGCATCAGCTTCTGAGGGTGTTTTTAGGCCAACACAATTATATGTAAAAATGACTTCAGCTTCAAAGGCAAAGACTAAAGCACCCTTAAAGACAAAGAAACATGTACAGTAACCCCATGGACAGGCCTCCATGCCTAAAAAACAGATACTCAAAATGGCCGAAGACTTAATTACTTTGATCAGGGGTTCCCATCCCCTTCCTGATAAGAGGCCTAGGCAAGAGACAGAATATGAATCTTCAGATCAGGTTTCCATTTCATCTGATTCCTCTTCTGATCAGGAATACTCTCTTCCTCCCTATGAGGATTTTGATGCTGAAGAATCTATCCCTTCAGCCTCTCCTCCTGAGGATTATTCTTTTGGGGAAACTCTACATACCATGAGGGAGCATTTTCACTGGGAGAGCCAAGATTATTAAGAAAAGGCTCAGAGACTTCCTTTTACTGCCTCAGCACAGGCCCCTTGCTATTCCTCCTGTGTTAGACGTTGTAGATGATGTTTTTTCAGAGTCCAGTCTGACTCCTGACTCCTTGCCTCCAGCTCCTGTTAAGTCAGACAGTTACTACAGGGTTCCTGATTCACATAAATTTCTTTTTAAAAACCCTGCTGCTGACCCAGAAACTATCTCTCAGGGTCCCATAGGGGTCAAGGCTTCCACTGCAAAAACCCTACCCCCTCTGACAGGGATTCTAGGGCACTGGACAGATTGGGGAAAAAAGATTTACACTTCTGCTACCTTGTCTATAAGTCTTTAAATTGTCAGTTTCATATGCTTAAATATCAGCAGTATATTATGTCACTGCTTAAACAGAAAATGTTGATAAACTCTGAATGTGCAGAAAACAAAGAAATGCAGGATTTATTGCTGCAGCAGAACAAGTTGGAAAGCATACTTTACAATGTGGTTTTGATTCTCTGGAGACCTCCTGCAGGGCCACTGTTACGGGTTCTGTCATCAGGAGGCATGCTTGGTTAAAGGAACAGAATCTGCCTGATCATGTTAAAGCAAAATTATTAGATGCTCCATTACAGCAGGATACCTTGTTTGGTGTTAAAGCAGAGGAGGTGTTGAAGAAAATGGAGGACAAAGCAAAATCTATGCAAACAGTCAAGGATTTCTTACAGGTACAGCCTCCAAGATTTAGCAGACACTGGCCTACAATGAATTGGTCCTTTCCAGTGTCAGACAGGCCACAAAAGGGCAGATACAGACGCCCTAGAGTCAGGTCCCAGCCCCAAGGCACATACAGGTCTAAACAATGGGGTGCTTCTACTTCCAAAAGCGGAGAAGAAAAAATCACAGCCTTACAGGAAACAGTCCCAATGACTTCCCCCTGCCTGCACCAAGCGCTTATCTTCTGGCAGCACCTTTAGGGGGAAAACTAGCACTTTTCATCCAATTTGGCACATAATAACCCAGGACAAATGGGCCTTGAACATAGTGTCACAAGGTTACAAGTTTCACTTTCATACCCTGCCAAGGGCTCATGGTTTGCCAGACCTGCCAAAAAATCAATGGGCAGAGGCAAAAAAGCAAATTTCATCCCTCATGGACATGAGGGCCATTCAGCAAGTACCAGAGCAAGAGCAGGGACAAGGATTTTACTCAAGACTGTTCTTGGTGCCCAGAAAGGACAAAGCCTGAAGACCAATACTGGACCTATCTATTCTAAACACATATCTGGATATTCCAAAATTCAAAATGTTGACTCTGCAGCAGCTTCTGCCCATGCTGGGCAAGAAGACTTGGCTTGTGACTTTAGACCTAAAAGAGGCATACCTGCATGTCCCAGTCAGACAGTTATGCAGAAGATACCTCAGATTCATAGCTGGCTCAGTGCACTACCAATTCTCTGCACTGCCCTTTGGCTTATCTACTGCACCCAGGGTCTTCACAAAATGCCTGGCTCCAGTAATTGCATTTTGCAGACAAAGAGGAATACAAATATATCCTTACTTGGATGACTGCCTCATTCAAGCAGAGAACAAGGACATTCTACTACAGCATCTGGCGTTTGTAAAAAGATTAGTAGCATGCCTAGGGTACATGGTAAATGAAAAGAAATCAAAACGTGTACCCTCTCAAGAGATAATATTCCTGGGTGCAAGCTTAAATACAACTGCCCAAATGGCTTATCTCACGCCAGACAAACAAAGGCAACTGACTACTTATTTCAAACTGTTGGCAACAAAGGCCCAGTTATCTGCAAGAAAAATTCTGCAGGCTTTGGGCTTCATGGCATCCTACATTCTGCTAATTCCATATGCAAGACTGCATATGAGGAAACTTCACTGGTATCTAAAAAGTGTTTGAACTCAACATTGGCACAGCCTGGAAACAATAATTACCCTCATTCCCTGCCTGCAACAGGAGATTTGATGGTGGGCAAAAGGCCTGTCACCACAACAAGGAACAGCCATTCACTTTACCCCCAGCCAGGCAGACATTAACAACAGATGCATCAGATTGTCTGAGGGGTCCACATGGTCCGCAAGCCTATGCATCTACATATCAATCAAAAAGAAATGCTAGCTGTTCAGAATGCCATGACAGCCATCAAGGATCTACTTCATCCGGGACAACTACTCATAAAGGCGGACAATACCACAGTCATGTGGTACATAAACAAGCAGGGAGGCACTCATTCCTATCCCCTTTGCAGACTGGCCATGACTTTGTGGGACACAGCATTGATTTACCAAGTACATCTGCAGGCACAATTCCTGCCAGGAAAGATAAATACTCTGGCAGACAAACTAAGCAGAAACCTCCTGGATCCCCACGAGTCGAAATTGGATCCGCAAGTCTTCAGCATGATAATAAGGAAATGGGGATGCCCGGACATGGATCTATTTGCCTCCCCTCACAACTGCCAACTACAGAGATTCTGCACAAGGGCTTATCACAAGCAAGCATGGAAAGTGGATCTTTCAGCTGGAAAAACTTAACAGTATATGCCTTTCCTCCACTGCCCCTCCTTCCCAAGCTACTCCTAAAGGTCAGACAAGAGAAGCCAACAATGATACTGATTGCCCCAGACTGGCCCCGCCAGCACTGGTACCCAATCCTAAGGAACCTGTCTCAATACCCAGCCTGGACATTACCTCAAATTCCTCACTTACTGTCCCAACAAAACAATCAGATCCTGCACAGCCAACTCAAGACCTTAAATCTGGCAGCATGGCGGATAATGTAGTCATTCAAAACACCCCTCTTTCTAAAGTGGTGATGGATGTTATTTTGGAGGCCAGGAGGCCTAGTACCAGAAAATCTTATGCTGAAAAATGGAAGAGATTCTGTGCTTGGAACCAGGCACAAGGGATTGACACGATTGTACCAAATATTCCTCAGATTTTGCAATACTTAACTGAGATGCTGAACAAAGGCCTATTCTTTTCATCAATTAAGATTCATGCCTCTGCCATTTCAGCTCATTACAATACAGAGCCACCTATTTTTTCTCATCCTTTACTAAGGCAGTACCTCAGAGGAGCCAAAAACTTAAGGCCTCCAAGGAGATCACCAATACCTGCATGGGACCTCAATTATATCTTGGAAAAACTCACCCTGCCTCCTTTTGAGCCATCCAATACAGCTGATATAAAATTTTTATCTTGGAAAACAACTGTGCTCCTAGCAATAACCTCTGCAAGACAAGTCTCAGAGCTACAGGCACTCATGGCTGTGGAACCTTTTATCATTTTCCATCCAGATAGGGTTTCTCTCAGGACAAACCCGACATTTATGCCTAAGGTAGTGTCCAGTGTGGCCCTTAACCAAACTATTCACTTGCCTACCTTTTATCCTAACCCACAAATAAAGGGTGAGAGACTTCTGCATTCTTTGGACATACACAGACAGCTGCTCTTCTACTTGGACAGAACCAAATCTTTCAGAAAGACTAAGCATATGCTGCAGGATCACAAGGAAAGGCTATCTCAAAGCAGACAGTTTCAAAGTGGATAGGCCACTGCATTTGTTTCTGCTATTCACAACATGGCAAACCAGTGCCTAAGGCCATTAGGCCACATTCAACCAGAGCAGCAGCCACTTCAACAGCCTTCCTCAGAGGAGTACCAACCAAAGACATTTTAGAGGCTGCAACCTGGACCTCAGTGCACACTTTTACAAAGCACTATCACTTACCACTCTACTCTAAATCCAGGGCAGGCTTTGGTGTATTTGCTGGTAGAGGAAAAAATGATTTACTTCGGTGCATGTATGCTTTATTGACATATTTTTAGCCAACCCTTTTGGGGGCACCTGACATCTGGGGCAAGAAAAACTGAAGAAAATGGCGTCGGCTGCATCTTTTATACCCCTGGCGCACTGACGTCAGGGAGGAGGTGACAGCAAATGACGCCGGACCTAGACTTTGGAATTCAGGCTGACTGCGGGTAGCCTACCAGCAGGATAACCCAATTGTAATGACTGCAACAGTGAATACATTCGAACATCTACATTTATGGTAGGTACACAACTGTACTTCACTCTTTCTCCTCCATAAAGATCCATGCCTTTGCCATCTCGGCACAGATTGATATAGAACAGCCACTGTTCTCCCACTTTCTACTCAAACAATTCCTTAGAGGAGCTTCTAATATTAGGCCTCCCAGAAGACAGCCCACCCCAGCCTGGGACCTGAACTGTGTTTTAGAAAAGCTTACTCTGCCTCCCTTCGAGCCTGCAGCATCCTCAGAATTAAAGTACCTCTGTTGGAAGACTGCCATTCTCCTGGCTATTACTTCAGCCAGGAGAGTGTCAGAGCTTCAAGCCTTAATCGCCTTTGAGCCGTTTATCATCTTCCATGCAGACAGGGTCTCCCTGAGAACCAATCCCTCTTTCAAGCCAAAGGTGGTTTCGGATGTTACCCTCAACCAGGCCATCCACCTGCCCATCTTCTTCCCAAACCCTCAGAACAAGGGGGAAAGGTTTCTCCATTCATTGGATGTGCACAGACAGCTCAGATTTTAACTGGATAGTACAAGATCATTCAGGAAAACTGACCAGCTCCTATTCAGCTTTAAAACGGAGGCACAGGGGAAGCCGATATCCAAACAGACCATTTCCAAATGGCTAGCACACTCCATCCACTTTTGCTACTCCTTGTATGAAAAACCACCCCTAGGACTATCAGAACCCATTCCACCAGGGCTAACTCTACATCCACAGCATTCCTAAGAGGGGCCCCCACCAAGGATATCCTGGAAGGTGCCACATGGACTTCAGTCCACACTTTCACCAAACATTACCATCTGAACCTATTCTTAAAAGCTAGGGCTGGGTTTGCCTTTGCAGTTCTGCAGGGCATGCTCACCCACTCTTAAGTTTCTATTAACCTTCCACTCTTCTCCTCAGCTTTGGGAATGTTACCAGTTGTTATGACTGCAGCAGTGAAACACGAAGAACATAGTACAGTTGTGTACACTAGCCATAAATGTAGATGTTCGAGTGTGTTCAATGCTGCAGTCCAGCTTTCCTTCCCTCCTTCCTCCAGATATCTGCTTTTCTCAGAGAGACACATATTTCTTTGGGGGTCTGTGACCCCAGGGCTACTAATAATTATTATGTTGGACTTCTTTGGTTGGTTAAGGCAAGAAAAACTGAGGTAATGGCGTTGCCTGCTCTCTTTTATAGCCCGCATGACCTGATGTCAGCCAGCAATCGACAACAGCCGACGCATAAAGCCTTAACTGTGGTATTTGGACCAACTGAGGGCTACCACAGCATGGATAACCCAATTGTTATGACTGCAGCAGTGAACACACTTGAACATCCACATTTATGGTGAGTGTACACAACTGTACTTTCTTCCAGTGACTCACCCACAATTTCCCTGGTAAATATGTTCTACTGTGTATCTCTGCTCTGTATGATTCCTTGTATTTCACTTTAAGATCATACTCCAGACATGCATTCCGAATGAGGTACATTGAACAGGAATGTTTAAAATAGACTTTGCAGAGGTTTAAAGGCTTTCTCTACCTAAACTTCTTTTTGTGGCCACATCTGTGGAATTTCTTGTATCATTACAATGTTAACATTTCTTTTTTTCTGAGCTGAGCATAACTCTTTAGTCCATTTATAAATGTTGTTTTTAGTTTTTTTTTGCATTTTTGACCAATAGACAGCTGATCTCTTCCCTTGGAGGCCTCCAGCTGTTATACCATTCTAACTGAAATCTGCATGCAACACAACTGGCGTATTAATGTCATATTATTTAGTTTTGGTGCATCTATAACTATTTTCCTGAGCATTTCTAAAATTTTTTCCTCTTCACATCTTCCTTCCCTAGCTAGAATTGGTTTTGCAGCTTTCATAGAGGCATGAATATCCCAGCTTAAATTAGTTACGCACATTGCAGAATACTGCATTGTTCCTTGAAACCTCTGTAATTCATACTTCTGGCCATGGCATTTGCAGAGTTGCTCAGATTTTCTTCTGGATCAGCCCTTGGATGATTAAATATGACTTGCATATTTCAGATTTGTCACTCTTAGTTCATGTTTGCTTTTTATTTAAGATGAAATTATGCTCTCCTTGTGTGTTTAGCAGATTAATTAGTTTTATTCTTCCTTTTTCTAACCTCACTGCTAGGTCAACAGTTAGGTTTATAACAACTTCCATGTTTTCACTTGCTTAGGCAGCAGTTTGGAATACCTCTTATGGTGATGAAATAAATGCCAAACAGGATTCTAAAGAATCTTTGTATTTCCAGCAGCGTAGTAAATGTACAGAATTTGGAGCTTGCTTGCTTTCTCTCGTTTTATCTATGAGAAACCATGATTTGTATCTACTATGAAGAAAAGCTTAGCTTTTAACATTCTTAGGGTTGCCACCTTTTGTTGTGGCTAAAAGTAGACTTAGGCCACACCTCTCGCACCTCCCATAAACCCAAATGTGTCCCCACCCATTTTTGTGATGTCATTGTCATGTCAGCTGAGGGGGAACGCCCTCTTTTTACATTCATGCCTTTTATTTGCGGATGTACTATGCTTTTTGTTTAAAAAAAAAAAAAAACAAAAAAAAAAATCTGCTGATATAACAAATTTTGATAGTGTGTTTCTTTGCTTGAAACAGAATACCTGAGTTTATAACTACCACACAATCACTTTGATTTCTGGATAGTCCGGAAAAAAATGGATAGGTGACAATGCTAGGCATTCTTGACAGCAGTTTTTCCTACTGCAAGCAATGTATAATGCTCTGTTTTAACCACTCTGTTCAGATATAGGAGATAAATGTAATTGAGTTTTATATTCCATTAAAGGAGTGACCATCCTATTTGCTCATTCTTTTGGCTTTTGTTTAAGAAGCCTGACCAAGGTTGCCATTTCCTCTGGTTCCTGTTATAGTTCACTTCTGAGTGCGTGTGTGGACTTCTTGGTGTAACTAACACTACGCAGGTTTTATTTGTATGTAATATTTTCCTTGCAAGCTTCTAAAGCCTCCGCATAATTAAGTATAGTCATGTAGGATATTGCTGTTGTTTTGCACAGTATTTGAAATGTATTTGTGACAGTGTGATTGATTTTGAACAGTTTTGCAGTATTTTCTTTTATGCTGTGAAATTGTTTTACCATTCTCAGTTTCTCATTACCAGTATGACCAAGAATATTAGGACACAACTTTATGTGCATCTTTTTGCACAGGGAGCATGAAGTTCAGATTTTTGTAATGATATGTCAGCATTTGTTTACCTAATGGTCCAACCTGAAGCCAGAATGCGTCAACAGTGTAGACATAGCTCAGTCTTCACAGCCATCAGGCCTTAGTTATTACACTCTGCACCTGCATCTTATTCCTTATTCTGTCCCATAATTCTCGGAGTTTCTTTCCAACAATTATCCTTGTATTCATCTCTGTGATGAATGTTTAGATTTTGTAGTGTCCACTCTTTAGCTGGTATGCTTTATTTTCAGAGTTCCATTCAACAACATACAAATTAGTTTAGAAATAAATCAATTTTCTTATGTAGAGTCTGCATAATTGATTAAGAGGAAGACATCTCTTCCTTGATATGCTTATAGGCAAGCCCTACTGCAAGCTCAGCTTGTTTATTTCTAGAGTTCATCTTTGTTTTGTAGTGCATTGCTATTTGACCTTCTCTTTCATACACATAACCCTTAAGTTCAGTGTTTTATTTTTTTTTGCCTTAGCACTTGACATTTTATTTCACATGCATTGTTTCATCAATTAATGGTTTCAACTGTGTAGTATTTTCATTTGCTATATACATAGCTTCATCTTTGAGTAAAGTCACATTTGTTCTCTTAAAAGCTTGACCATTGTTCCATCATTTGTTGTAGCACAGATTATTCTGCTGCTATTACAGAATCATGCATTTCACTAAATTCAGTCTTTAGCTTTATTCTTCAGGTCAGTAAAATATACAGGTATATGTATGACCTTTTGTAATTATAAAGAGTAGTCTAATAAATGAGTTTCTTTCTGGACTGACATTAATTACTAATCGCTTAATACTGCTTTGTTTTTCTCTTCTTAATGAAGAGTAAAACAACTCAAATATCTTTATGGTTTCTTTCTTAGCAACATACAGGAAAGCAACATACTAGTTGTTCTGATGATGTTCTTCGTGTTTCACTGTTGCAGTCATTACATTTGGGTTATCTGCCTGCAGGTAGCCCTCTGCCAGCCTGAATACCAGAGTCTTGGATTCCTGCTTCGGATGCTGTCTCTTCTTCCATGACGCCAGGTCGTCAGGGGGTGTAAAACATGCAGCCGACGCCATTACATCAGTCTTTCTTGCCGTGCGGTGCCCGAAGCAGAAGCAGTTCGCAAGTGCCGGTTGGCCAACTCCTGAAATTTTCATTTTTGAGTTTCAGAACTGAAGTCTTCGAAAAAGCTAAGTACCCCGTTGGGGATCCTTCTTCTTGCTCTTAACCGATGTCAGTAGAAGTTAGCAATTGTCTTACCTGTGTTAAGCAAATACCTTATAAAGATTTTCATTCTTACTGCATTCCTTGCTTAGGCCCAGACCACGACATCCCTCGCTGTCGGTTTTGTGCCTTATTCAACCCCCGAACTATTCGTCATCAGTCTATTTTCGCAGCAAATTATTTTGGTACTCGGTTTAACTATCTAGAAATGGCTTCGGTAAGCCATCCGACTACTGATATTCCTAAAAAACGTAAGGATAAAGACAGAGACAGACCGCATAGGTCTAAAATTGCTGACGATGCTTCCGTTAAGCTAGTCGCCACTTCGCCGGTACTCAGTGAGGCGCTTTTGCAGCCCCTGATACCCGCTACTTCAGATTCTCAGGCCTCTGCTAACACCCACTCAGAGTCCGGTATGTCGCAAGGTGCTTCTTCGACTATGGAACCTATGAATGTCTCTACCTTGGATGGGTCCAGAGCTGCTGTGCAGGCACCGGCTTCTAAAGGTGTATTCAGGCCTACAGATTTGCATTTTAAACCAATGCCATCTTCTTAATCCAGGCCTAAAACTCGACCCATGCCTAGAAAACCGATGTACAAACCGCATGGTCATGCTCATATGCTTAAAAAACAAATGCTTAGAATGGCTGAAGACCTTATTACTTTAATTAGGGGAAGCCAGCCTTCCCCCTCTAAGAGACCTAGAACTGATTTTCCTTCCGATTCTTCTGATCCGGATTCTGAAATCTCTGATGTTAAGTTGTCTATCTCGCCTTCATTCTTGCTGGTTGGGGACTCTGCCATCTTCAAAAGCTTGAGAGCTGCCTACTGGCTCGAGGCCCCCCCTATATCCCATGATGCCAGGTGCTAGATATCCAGATCTCGTTTGCTGCTTCTGCTGCGAGGTTGCTTTTACTGGCTCAGGTCGTATTTTGCTATTTTATTGTTAGCTTTTAAAAAAAAAAAATGTTGGCATTATAGTAGTAGTTATAGTTATAGTAGTTATAGTAATTATAGTTAGTTTTTTGTAATTTAGTGTCCCTTCCTCGGAAACTTGTTTTTGTTAGAGAGTTTTCCCCCCTCCCCCCCTCCCCCTTTGTTTCTTCAAGGTAGCCGTTTTTAGTTAGAGGCTAATCCGCGTTCTTTTATATTGTAGTTTTATTAGAAATTATTTATCAACAGGTTTACTTACTTTTTCTTCTGTATAGTGTGTGTGTGCTGTTAGGGTGTGGTAACTTGTGTTGAGTGCGTGTGTTTTTTGCTAGTTACCTACTTCACTTTTATTGCTTTTTCTCTGTGATTGACTTTTCCTTTTTACAGGAATGTCCAAAGATACGAAAGTATCTGGATTCAAGAAGTGTGACTCATGCTGTCAGAAGATGTCACTGACAGATGGTCACACTTCTTGTGTCTACTGTTTGGATGCCCTACCCTGCAGGACTCTTGTTCGGTGTGTCACGGCTTTAGTCCAAGAGTCCTGCATGAGCGTAGGAATAAGCTATTCCTTAGGGGTTTGCTCAAACCTGAAGGGTCACCGGCTAAGGCCCAGCCAGTGAAACCCTCTAAGCCAACGAAGCCGTCGGCTCCCAGTTTGGAGCCGGCGTCGGGTGTGGCATCTGCTTTAACTTCGGTTCCGGCTGGAACCGAAGTACCTGTATCATCCCAGTCGGCCCCGACTCTGGTGTCGGAACCGTCAGGGAGCCGAAAATGCTCTAGATCTCCATCCCTAGAGTCGATATGCTCGGCTCCAGGGTCGCCTGTATTACAGTCGGAGCGAAGTCATCGATCCCACTCTTCTCGGTCTTCTAGACTATCTGACCACGATTTGGAGAGAGTGGTGAGCAGGCTTCTAAAATCGCAGGCCCTGGCAAAAATGTTATCCAGCCCCCCTCATCAGGATTTGGCTTTGCCTGTCTCTGCAGTAGTTCCTCCTTCGACTCATTCTTTGAGTTCGGAGCTGGAGCTTGCTGGGGCTCGGATCGTGGAACTGTCGGCGCCTGTACCTACCCTTTTGGTTCCGTCGTTGGCTCTGATCGCCTCCATGGTGCCGTCCTTAGAGGGATCTGGGCACCGGGACTCCCTCATCGGCTCTGAGGGGGCGTGTGGCAGCAGACCCTTGTCCGACCCCGTTCTCCCTCTCGGAGCTTCGGCGCAGGTGAGTTCGGCTCCTACATTGGCTTTGGAGCCGTCCCTCTCGGTGCCGGGAAGGATTCCAGTCTCTTCGGAGCTTTCTCCGCTACCGGGAAGGGGCGCCTTTGAGCTCATGAGGAGTGTGCTGGCCTCTGAGTCAGCCCCACGATCAGCCTCATCGGCTCCTCCCTCCATGGTGCCTCCGTCTGCCCCTCCTCCAGACCCCAAGCGTGGGGAACAAGCGCTCCAGGGCACCCCATTGGGTGTATCTTCCTCTTCCGCGGCCTCCTCTGATCATTCAGAGGAGCCCCCTCGAAAGAGGAAATGCAAGAGGAAGCATGTTGACTCCCCTGAGTCTGTCACTTCAGATACCGACTTAGAGGATTCGGAAAGGTCCCCGAGATCTCCCTCTGAGGGACGTCTCTTTCTCAGACATCCTTGAGATACTTAGGCAGAGGGGGAACTGGACTACCCTTAACCCTTCTGAGGATGAGTCGGTATTCTTGGATGCATTTGGTTCCCGACCCTCCACCTCCTGGGTGTCTCCGCCTTTCGATCCACTGATGTCTGTGGTGGCTCGGAAGGCATGGTCAGCCCCAGACACAGTGGAACCAACCCCCCAAAGACCCACAAAATTTATTACTGCGCCACAGGACAAACAATTTCTGATGAAGGGTGTTCCCGTTGATGCCATGGTGGTAGCAGCGGCCACAAAAAAGGAGTTGGCTGAAACTTCATCTGTCCATCCCCCTAATAAGGAATCTAGGATGATGGACAGATATGGGAAGCGGATGTTTTCCTCAGCAACCTTCTCCATGAGGTCGCTGAACTATTTGTGCCACTTTACCTGCCTTCAAAGGGATCTCCTTAAAGAGCTAGGAGATACCCTTCAAGATTCATAAGCTTCGGGGGCCCAGGCTAAGGTTGCCTCCCAGCTGGCAACTCTTAATTCGATAGTAAACTCCTCCATGCGGCTCATCTCTTATGCAGCCGATGGTGCGAGTAGGGCCGCAGGCACAGGCGTGGCTTTGAGGAGGCACGCTTGGATGCGGTTATGCAACTTTGCGGAACCCTTCAGGGCGTCTTTCACCAACACCCCCTTTGATGGTTCTGCTCTGTTTGGACCACAGGTGAAGGATACCTTTACCAGGTGTGAACAGGAAGGCAAGACTCTCTCTGCTGTGGGAGTCCATTTTTCCACTCCTTCAAGACTGTATCCCAAGGGTCAGAAGAGTGGGAAGATGTGGTTCTGGAAACCCCAGGGAGCCGTGCCTGACACACGTGGAGAGTTCCCCTCCAGGGGCAAAGGAGGGAACAACAATAGACGCCGCCCTAGGGGCAGAGGGGGTCCGCAGAATCAGGGCCAAAGAGAATCTTTCTCTGATGAGCCCTTCTAGCATCCCTGAAGTGCTGCCTGGCTGTCCACCTTCGGAAGCAGTCGGGAGAAGATTATCGCTGTACCCAAAAGCCTGGCAAAGTATAACACAAGACAAATGGGTACGGTCTATCATATCCGAAGGCTACAAAATCCCCTTTTTCGCACTCCACACATTCCCAACAAATCCCTTCCAGATGTTTCACCCAATCTAACAGATTAAGCAGTTCAAGAAATGTCAAAACTGCTAAGAAAAAGAGCCATCCAGCCAGTCCCAGCAGACGAGCAAGGATCTGGAATTTACTCAAGGTTCTTTTTGGTACCAAAAAAGACAGGGGACTGGAGACCCATTCTGGATCTCAGCAAACTAAACAGGTCTGTTCAAAGAATGAAGTTCCGGATGGTCACGCTACAGTCCATTTTACCCTTTCTGGGTCAGGACAATTGGATGTGCTCCATAGATCTTCAGGACGCGCACTACCATATCAAAATGGACAGACGCTCCAGAAGATTCCTCCGCTTCTGGCTGGGAGCCAGTCATTAGCAGTTCAGAGCTCTGCCCTTTGGTCTCACCACAGCCCCCAGGGTGTTCACCAAATGTTTGGCAGTAGTTACCGCTCACCTGAGACGGCAAGGATTCCAGGTGTTTCCATATTTAGACGACTGGCTCCGTACTGCTACCTCCAGACATCAGCTGCTGCGAGACAGAGACTACACCATCCAAACTTGCTCCAAACTAGGCATCACAATAAATTTCGAAAAGTCTGCATTGTCGCCTTGTCAATCTATCACCTTTATAGGCGCAAACTTAAATACAAAGAACATGTCAGCGAGACTTCCATTAGACAGAGTGCTAGACATTTGCCGACATGTGCAGGTCTTATTAGGATGCAAGAAAATTTAGGCCAGATTCATCCTAAAAACCTTGGGTCTCATGGCAGCGGCTATCTTACTAGTTCCCCTTGCTCATCTTCATATGAGGATTCTTCAGTGGATGCTGTTCACCCAATGGTCTTTCCAACAACTTCCAATGTCACACAAGATAATGATCACACAGACATGCAGAAACCAACTTGCTTGTTGGATGGTTTCCCCATCAGTTCCCCAGGGCAGACCATTTGCTCTTCCTCCTCCAGTGGCTACGGTGACCACGGATGCCTCCCTGATCGGGTGGGGGGGGGCATTGTTAGGGCAGAACAGTCCAAGGCACCTGGCAGCCTCACGAGTACCATCTGCATATCAATGTCTTGGAGATGAGGGCCGTGCTTTTGGCGTTGCAAGCTCTTCACAACTCTCTTCCCACTGGGACCATTGCAATTCAAACAGACAATATGTCGGTAGTGTGGTACATCAACAAGCAGGGGGAACCAGGTCCTACCCCCTATATCGAGAATCACTCAGACTCTGGCAGTGGGCGATCTCTTCCCAACAGTTTCTGATAGCAGCGCACATCCCTGGGAAGTCCAACGTTATAGCGGACAGGCTGAGCAGAACAATTCTCATGCCTCACGAGTGATCTCTCAGTCAGACAGTGGTGGACCAAATCTTCCGCAAATGGGGGTCAGCCTTGCTGCGACCTTTTCACCACCTCCTTCAACAGCAAGTGCAACAATTTCTTCACTCTCCTCCCTCTTCCCGGACACTCCCCCAGAGACGCTCTAGTTCATGATTGGCCTCAGGGACTTCTTTATGCATTCCCTCCATTTCCCCTGATTCCCAAACTAATTCAGAAAGCTACCGCATTGGGATGCAAGATGATCCTCATTGCCCCTTACTGGCCTCGACAAATTTGGTTCCCATTCCTGCATCATCACATTCTGGAGCAGCCCTGGACCCAATTCCAGACCTCCTGATCCATCAATCGGGTGGGCTGCACCAATCCCTTCAATCTCTCCAGCTCACTTGCTCCACTTCCGACCTTAGCCAGGCTTCTGAACATCTCCCACTCGGTGCGTGAAATCATCTTATCACATAAGTCTACCACTAGAAAGACTTATGCTAGTAAGTGGAAACGTTTCTCTTTGTTGGCAGAGCCTAGGAATATAGATCCCTTTTCAGCCCCTGTGCACCATATTTTGGATTTTTTAGCAGAACTTTTTCATGCTGGATCGTCTTCTGCCACGATTAGAGTTCAGTTAGCAGCAATTTCCAACTTTCATACAGGTCTATCAGATGCTAGTATTATGTCCCATAAGCTTTGTAAAGCTTTTCTCAAAGGGACTACTTTACTCAGGCCCCCAGTGAGAGATCCCCCGCTGCCGTGGGATCTAAATTTGATCTTAGCTTCCCTGATACTGCCCCCCTTTGAACCTGCAGCTTCCTGTTCTTTCAAGTTTCTCTCTTGGAAAACCCTTCTTCTGGTTCCAATTACTTCAGCCAGAAGAGTTTCTGAACTTCAGGCTCTTTGCGTTCGCCCTCCTTACCTAGTTTTCCACAATGACAGAGTTTCTCTCAGGACTAATCCTTCCTTCCTTCCTTCCAAAGGTTTCTTCTGACAATAACTTGAATCAGTCTATTGAGTTGCCTGTATTTTTTCCAAATTATTCCAACAAGGCGGAATACAAATTGCATCAGTTGGATGTTCATAGACAGTTACATTTTTACTTGCATAGAACTAAACAAATCAGAAAATCAGACCAGCTGTTCCTGTCCTATGCTGAGGATAAACAAGGTCTACCTGTATCGAAAGTAACATTATCTAGGTGGTTGACATCTATTATTACGTTTATATATCAGCTGAGGAATAAAGAGCTTCCTGCTAAACCAATAAGGTCACTCCACTAGAGCTCTAGCTACTTCAGTGGCTTTTCAGGTAAGATTGCCAGTGGAAACTATTTGTGCTGCTGCTACATGGGCCATCCTCATACCTTTATTTCACATTATAAGCTGGACCTGGCCTCCAGGAGTAGAGCTGATTTTGGTTCCACTGTTCTGAAGAGTCTGTTCCGATGAGCCACCCAGGATTGAGGTGCTAGGGACGCTGTCCCAACCAGCAAGAATGAAGGCGAGATAGACAACTTAACATTAAGAAGTTATGTACCTACCATAACGTTGCATGTTAGTTGTCTTCTTCTCGCCTTCTTTCTTGCGTCCCACCCTCCATCCCCCTGTCCTAGTAGACCGAGAAGAGTTCCTTATGTTTTTCTTACTGGCTGAGTCTTCTCAGGCTGTTCCTTCTGACTAGTAGTCTCTCCAGTAGGATTTATGCATTCTAGGACAGGATTCCTGTAGTATTATTATTATTATTATGTCTGCAGTTAGACTTACCAAACGAGATCTGGGTATCTAACGCCAGGCATCATGGGATATAGGGGGACCTCGAGCCAGTAGGCAGCTCTCGAGCTTTTGAAGATGGCCGAGTCAGAGCCGAGGATCGCTCCGAACCCAACCATCAAGAAAGAAGGCGAGAAGAAGACAACTAACATGGAACGTTATGGTAGGTGCATAACTTCTTATTTCTTCTGATTACCAGGATTTGCCCTTATCTACCTATGAGGATTCTGATGCAGAGGATTCCATTCTCTCTGCTCACCCTGCAGAAGATTTTTCTTTTGGTGAAATCTTGCACCCTCTTAGGGAGCATTTCTGCTGGGAAAGTCAGGATTATTTTGACTCCAAAAAGAGGCTTAGGGCATTCTTACTCCTCCCTCAACACAGGCCTTTAGCTATCCATCCTGTTCTGGACATTGTAGATTATGCCTTCTTGGAATCTAGCCTGTCCCCAGACACTTTACCTCTAACTCCCAGAAAACCTGATGGGTATTACAGAGTACCTGACTCTCACAAGTCCATCTTGAAGAATCCTACTGTGGATCCAGAGACCATTTCCCAAGGACCAAAGGGCATTAAGGTTACTGCTGCCAAAAATCATACCCCCTCTGATAGAGATTCTAGGGCCTTGGACAGATGGGGTAAGAAGGTATACACTTCTGCTACTTTGGCCATTAGGACCTTAAATTGACGGTTTCATATGTTAAAGTATCAGCAGCATATTATAGGACTACTTAAACAGAAAATGATGTTGATTCCTGACTGTGCTGAACGTAAAGAATTACAGGATTTAATGCATTCTGCTGAACAAGTTGGTAAACATACTTTGCAATTTTTTTTTTGACTCTTTAGAAGCATCTTGCAAAGCTGCTGTCACTGGGTCTGTACTTAGAAGGCATGCTTGGCTTAAGGAGCAAAACTTGCCAGATCATATTAAATCTAAATTACTGGATGCTCCCTTAAACCAAGACCGCCTGTTTGGCAACAAAGCAGAAGTAGTCCTCAAAAAGATGGAAGAAAAAGCTAAATCTATGTAAACTGTTAAAAATTTCCTGCAAGTACAGCCTCCCAGATTTAGTAGGCATTGGCCTTCAAAGAATTGGTCCTTTCCAGTCGCTTCTAGGCCTTCTCAGTGCAAACCCAGGAACAGCAGACCACCTAGGTTACAGTCTCACGCTACACACAGGCCTAAGCAGTGGGGGGCTCCCACTTTCAAAGCAGGAAGTAGTAAGACACCTCCCCCCTACGGAAAAATGTCACAATGACTTAACCTTAACCCTTCCAAGCCCTGCTCAACTTCCTGCTCCCTTAGGATGAAAGCTCGCCCTGCATGCAAAAAACAGGGAACTCATTACCCAGGACAAATGGGTTTTAAATATAGTTTTCCAAGGATACAGATTCCACTTCCACTCCCTACCAACCCCAAACGGTTGACCAGACCTCCCCCAAATCAGTGGGCAGAGGCTCAACCGCAGGTTCTCTCTCTTCTAAGTATCAGGGCTATTCAACCTGTCCCATCAGAAGAAAGGGGACAAGGTTTTTATTCAAGACTTTTCTTGGTACCCTGAAAAGACAGCTGCTGGCATCCTATCCTGGACCTCTCTATTCTAAACACCTTTTTGGTAATCCCAAAATTCAAAATGCTAACACTTCAACAGCTGCTTCCTATGCTAGGCAAAGATGCCTGGTTGGCAACCTTAGACTTAAAGGAAGCTTACCTGCACATTCCAATAAGGGAATCTTGCAGGAAATACCTACGCTTCAGGGCAGGCTCCATGCACTATCAGTTCTCTGCACTTTCCTTTGGCTTACCTACTGCGCTCAGGGTATTCACAAAGTGTCTAGCTCCAGCCATTGCATTTTGCAGGCAGAGGAATATTCAAATATACCCATACCTGGACGATTGTCTGGTTCAGGCAGAAAGCCAGGACATGCCATTAAAACATCTGTCATTCTTAAAGAAACTTCTAACCTCGCTGGGGTACACAATAAACAAAAAGAAATATCATTTAGTACCCTGCTAACAGATTGTATTCCTGGGAGCAAGCTTGAACACAACTTCCCAGATGGCAGAGAAACAAGTTTGTTTGGCAACCTACTTCAAACTACTGGTCACAAAGACCCAGCTATCTGCAAGGAAAATTTTGCAAGCCCTGGGGTTCATGGCCTTTTCCTTTCTACTAATTCCGTATGCAAGACTGCATATGAGGAAATTACAGTGATATCTAAAAAGCCTATGGTGTCAACATTCTCAGGACCTGGAATCGATGATTCCTATCATAGGTAGATACTAGGCTATCTGCCCTAGGGCATTTATAAGCCTAGCCAGAGTGTATTTGGCTTCCGCCTCCCTATTAGATTAGCCTACTGTGCCTCTGTAAAGTAAGTCACAGAAGGTACCCTTTTAAGATTAGTTTACTGTGCCTCTGTCTAGCAGGGACATAAAAGAGATTCCAGGGGTGAATTTGCGATTTCCCATCCACGCGTCCAGATTTTGCTTGAAGAGGGTCAGCGAGGGGCTATGTCTTAACATGAATTGGGATTCTATTCCAGAGTGAGGGGAGCCTCTGGGAAATGAATCTGTCCCTCCAGCATGTCCTATTTATTTTTGTGCTGAGGTTTCGGTCCCTGGAGCATGTAGCTCTAAGGGACTTGGATTTTTGAGATGGAGCATGTCCATTAATTCTGGGTTTGACATGGCTTTGTACGTCAGGCATAGATCGCCTCTGAGTAGGCAGTAAGCAACTGAGTAGAGCTGGATTTTCTTTAGTTGAGCTGCATAGGACATCTGTTTGTAGCCCATGATCCTCTTGGTGAGGTACTTTTGGGGTCTCTCCAGTTGCTGCAGGTGTCGGGTAAGGTACATTCCAAACTGGGCATTGTATTCAATTATGGGCCTGATGAGTGACGAGTAGAGGGGCACAATGACCTCTGTTGATCTAGATGTGAACCCTTTCGTGATAAGGTGGGCTATATAGAAGGTCTTTCTAACCACTTTGGCAACGTGATTATCAAAGGAGAGATTACTATCTACGTTGGTCCCCAAATCTCTAATTACTTCTTCCATACTTAATGGATTACCACCTATGTGGTAATTTGTGGGCACCTTGTTTTTTCCAAAGGGGATGACTATGCACTTTTTAGCATTTAGCTTGAGGCTGTGGCTCTGGCACCAAGCATCCGTCTCTGTGAGACCCCTTTGGAGGATGCTTGTGTCAGCTGGAGATTCGATTATGGCCCCCAGTTTGCAGTCATCTGCGAACTTTGTCAGCCATAATCCCCCCGTGTTAGCCTGAACCTCAGAGAAGTATATACCGAACAAGAGAGGTCCCAGAACTGAGCCCTGTGGGACACCACTTGTAACTGGTTTGGATTCGGACATGGCACCTGTGATTCTGGCCATGTGGGTTCTATCTCTGAGCCAGTTTGCAACCCATATTGTGATATAGGGGTTGATATTTAAGCTGGTAAGCTTATTTATGATACCCGAGTGGGGTATTGTGTCGAAGGCTTTTGCGAGGTCCAGGTAGGCTGTGTGGACTACCTTGCCCTCATCTATGGCTTTGGTAACTGTTTCAAAGAAATCAACTAGGTTTAAGAGGCAAGATCTGCCCTTAACAAAGCTGAATTGGGTAGGGTCCATTGTCTGGAGGCTCCCAATGTCTTTGTTTATGAGTTCCATGATAATACACTCCATAGCTTTACAGACCAGACTAGTCAGGCTTATGGGGCGATAGTTTCCGGGGTCCGTTGTGGCACCACCTTTGTGGAGTGGGACCACTGTAGCTGTACGCCATTCTTTGGGTACATATCCTGTAGTAAGGCTAAGTTTGAACAGTGACTTAATGTGAGGGTTCAGTTTATGTAAGACACAGCCTGGGACACCATCTGGTCCCATAGATGCTGTGTTTTTTGCTTTGGAGAGGGCAGCTTTCACCTGTGCATCTGTGATGTCAGGGAGGTTACATTCATTTGGGATAGGCATTTGCTCCTTTGGGGGGGGAGAAGTTTGCGCTGAATCTGTCTGCCAGGATGTTGGCTATGTCTGTAGGTTCGGTATATTTTGTACCGTTATGCAACAATTCAGAGCATATCTGGGAGTTTCCGCCCATGTTCCTGACATAACTAAAGAAGGCCTTGTGATTATCTTTAGTGTCTAGGACAATTTTTCTTTCGAAACTGGCCTTTGATGATTTTATGAGGGATCGAAGTTTCTTGCTAATACTGATCAGAGATGCCTTCCCTTTTTGGGATTTTGCTCTGTCATGTAGTAGCTTCCTTCTTCTGTTGTATAGCTTATTTATGGCCGGGGTCCACCAGACCGGTCTCCTGTTTTTGGAGGAGTGAGTCTTTGTTTTATTTGGGATAGCACGATCCATGTATTCCTGCAGGTGCTCATAGAATGCATTTGTAGAGGATTCTGCGGATTGGGCTGTATTATCCTCTGGCCCAGGGGCTTTGAAGGATTCCACCTCAGTCTTGAGAAGTGCAAAGTTGGCTTTTGAGAAATTCTTTACAGTGATTTCCTTGGCTGGGGTGGGACGGGATATGGATGTCCAGGGAAATTTGTTTATGGTCTGATCTTACCAATGAGGGGTTTACCTCTGGTGTGGAACATATAAGTACCCATGTTGGTGATGACCAGGTCCAATATGCTGTTCCCTCTTGTGGGAGTGGTGACCAGTTGTTCCATTGCGTTAGAGTTTATAAATTCAAGGAACCGTTGGGCGAGGGTGTTTGGGCTTGAGTAGTTTTCCTAGTCAATGTTTGGGTAGTTGAAGTCACCCAATAACATAGTGTTTGGAGAGACCTTCATATTCTCCAGTGTTCTCAGGAATGCCAAGTGGGGTTCCTGTAATAGGGAGGGTGTTCTGTAGCAGGCTACAAACTGAAAGGCAGTTTTGCCCGCTGTTAGTTGCACATGGATGGTTTCCGATGCTTCGTGCAGTGCCACTAACCTGGAGATGTAGGTATCTTTGATGAATATAGATACTCTCCCTCCTTTTGTGCTTCGGTCTGAGTTTTGGGGCCGAAACGCATGGTATGAGTTATAACCTGGTAGTGCTGGGGTGCTCTCAGGAGCCTTGAACCAGATTTCTGTTACTGCACAGACGTCGATTTTCTCCATACTGAGGAGAGCCTTGAGTGCGTGCATCTTGAGGTTTAGACTTCTGGCATTGAGTAGCATCACCTTTAGTTTTTTTATCCTTGGGTTGTCTATGGAGGTGGGTTTGTCCTTTGAGCCTTGCCTAAAAAAGGCACTATGGGGGTGACAAGAGCCTTGGCCAGTATATGAAAGCCTAAGGGTGACAGGTGCAAGCCATCCCTAGCGAAGCAACGTGGCTTGTCGAGCATGTCATCCCAGGCTGATAGACACTGGATCCCCTTTGAATGACACCAATACTTTAGCCAATTGTTGAAACTGATCATTTTGTCTTTATACTGTGGCATCATTCTTGGTGAGGGCAAGATGCTACTCAAGGTCAGGGTCATACCAGCCTGGGCTACATGGTCAGAGAGCTCCTCTGTCTCTTTTCATGTAGTCCGGGGAGGTACGTCTCAGGTCATTCACACCAGCATGGACAATGACTGAGTCATACTTGTACTTGCTTTGGAGTGACCTGAGTGCTTGCGTTATGTGGCAGATCCTGGCACCCGACAGGCAGCTTACAGTGACCTTCTCCTTGTTCTGTCTGGTGAGCGGGACGTCAGTGTGCCGGACAACAGAGTCCCCTATAACAAGTGTATTTGGCGTGTTGTTTGGCCTTAAGGGCTGTGACTGTGAGGCACACTGATTTTATGAGATATGTGATTCATGGGTATTGTTGAGGGGTGGCTGTTGCTTGGATATCTGCTTAGGAGGTCTTTGCTGTTTAGGCAGATTTTTATTTATAGCTTCCAAGTATGTTTTTTTTTGTGTTTATTTGTTGGGTACGCAGATGCAATAGGTCTGTGTGAGACTGGATTTGTGGTGTGGGTGGTTACCTTTTCCTCCTGACTGACTGTGCCAGTCTTGGGTTGAGAGAGCTCTGCCTCCAGTTTGCCTGTGTAACTGCATCTCTCACATGTATTAGAGTTTGGTGGAAGGAGGAGAGGGTTGTCTGTGTACATAAGGCAATTGTATCATTGCCTCAAAATTCCCAGATTCACCAGCTGGACTGGAGAGTAACCTTGAAACTGACCCTTGGGATATACCAGATTAGTATAGGGAACTATTTTTTTACTGATCAGATTAGGGAAGGGAACTGATTTTTCACTTGATCAGGAAGGACCATTCGGGAGCCTAATACTTATGAGAAGTCAAGGAGGGTGTAGTGCTTTAGTTAGTGTTTCCTTATAAGAGCTGAACAAGTGCAGGGCTTTAGAAAGAGAATAGAGTGATTACTTTCAGAGTTTGAACAGTTCTAAGGGAGAAAGTGGAGAGCAGACTTTGTGGAGCCTGGAATAGTTTAAACCTGTTTAGGCGACGCTGCTCAGTGAGCAAAACCGCGCAAAAATACAGTTTTAAGAGAGAGAGATCAAGGAGTTTAGAATTGACCCAAAATGGCCAATAAAACTACAGCTTCTAGGTAGTAACTACTCCTCCAGGGACAGGCAGGCTGTTCAGTGTTAACCACTCCCACTGGTGAACACAGAGACTTCCCTTTAGCCCAAGCAAGCACTGGCCTTCTAGAAACTTCCAAACAGTTCAGAACAGCAAATCTGTAACTGAACTTTCTTAACTTTCAGAAAGTGGGAAAAGAGCAAGATTTTTTTTTTTTTTCTTTTTGTTGTAGTTTAAAGGTAGCAGAGATACACACGCAGAAAAATAATCACAACAGTGCAATAAATGACCCCACACTTGAGTGCTAGGCCAAAATCAGGTAAAATGCAGTTTTTAGAGAAAAAAACGATTTTAAATTAAGTGCAACACAGGAAATGCAGTAAACAGGCTCTAGATGTGTTCCAAGTACTGTTACTGTTGCAGATATAAACTTTAGCAAGCCGGAAAATGCCAAAAAGTAGGCGGCAAAGCAGTAAAACTTAACAAAAAATCAGAAGAAAATACTTAAAATCACAAAAGTGGCTCCTTTTCTTCTCTCAGCATTTTCTCCCCTTGGTAGGTGCTTCAGCAACAACTGGCAAGCCTGAAAAGACGCCAAAACCACGAGGCAGCCGGCTTTTAAGAGAGACTGATCAAGAAGTTTAGAATTGACCCAAAATGGCCAATAAAACTACAGCTTCTAGGTAGTAACCTTGTTACTTTCCTTGTATAAAGAAAGAGTTCCTTTGGTGGGCAGATGCCTGCCACCACAACATGGGGCTCCCTTTCGATCTTCCCCCTGCCGCCCAGATCCTAACAACTGACACATCAGACTATGCTTGGGGAGCTCACTTGGCAGGGCAGTGCATTCAGGGCAAATGGAACCTGAGTCAGATGCACCTGCATATGAACCAGAAAGAAGTGTTAGCTGTACAGAATTCCCTGACAGCCTTCAAAGACCACATCCTTCCAGGACAATTATTGGTAAAGACAGTTATGTGGTACATAAACAAGCAGGGGGGAACCCACTCGTACCCTCTTTGCAGATTAGTCATGGCTCTGTGGACACAGCCTTGAGCTACCAAGTGCACCTAGAAGCTCAGTTCCTGCCAGGCAAGCTAAATTCACTGGTAGATGACTTAAGCAGAAATCTCATGGACCCACACAAATGGAAACTGGAACCAAAAATATTCAACCTCTTGAGGAACAAATGGGGGACTCCAGAGATAGACCTGTTTGCCTCCCCCCAGAACTACCAATTGGACAAATTCTGCACAAGGACTCCCCACATTCAAGCTTGGAAAGTGGCTGCCCTTTCCTTTACCTGGAAAAGCCTCTCGGTTTATGCCTTAGCCCGTCTGCGCCTCCTCTCGAAGTTTTTTGCTAAGTATCAACCAGGACAAACCAAGGACAATACTTATTGCATCAGACCGGCCTCGCCAGCACTGGTACCCCCTCTTGCGCAGCATGATACTGCTGGATCCATGGCATCTACCTCAAACACCTTCCCTGCTGTCCCAGCAGGCGGGCCAGATTCTGCACCCTCAGCTTCAAACCCTGAACCTGCAGCCTGGTTAATTTCCTAGCATCCCTCAGGCAGCAGCATCCAGATCTCATTCTGGAAGACAGAAGACATAGAAGAAGAACCTAGTAAAAAAAAAAAAAAATGCTGAAAAGTGGAAAAGATAGGCCCAGGTAGTATGACATGGCTGCCAGCCTTAGCTACCTCATATTCTTCTTCAGTACAACAGAAAATGCTCCACAAGAGCACCCATCCCCTTCTCTCTGTCAAAATTCATTCATGCCTCTGCATTTTCAGCATAATATAATACTGAACCCCCCTCTCTCTCACCCCTGTTAAAGCAAATTCCTCAGAGGGCTAAACATTTAAGACCCCCAGGCAAGCCCCTACCAAGGGGCTGGGACTAACTTTGTATTGAAATGCAGACAGGGTTTCCCTCAGGACCAATCCTTCCTTTATGCCCAAGGTGGTGTCTAGTGTGGCCCTAAATCAGTCCATTCATTTGCCTACCTTTTTCCTGAATCCACAAAACAAAGGAGAACAAAGTTTGCACTCTAGACGTGTGCAGACAACTTAGATTTTATTTGGACAGGACTAAGCCTCTCAGAAAATCTGAACAGCTGCTAGATGGCTTTGCTGCAGGGGCAGAGGGGAAGGCCATTTCAAAGCAAACCATTTCTAAATGGATAGCCGAGTGCATTCATTTCTATAAGCACCATGGAAAACCTACCCCAGAGGGGATAAGATCACATTCCACCAGGGCTGCATCTACCTCTACAGCCTTTCTCAGAGGGGTCCCTACCAGGGACATCCTAGAAGCTGCTACCTGGAGCTCTGTACATACCTTCACCAAGCATTACCACATGCCTATTTTTTCTAAATCCAGAGCTGGTTTTGCCACTGTAGTTTTGCAGGGCTGAATAGCTGGCCCTAATGCTCTCTAACTACCTCCTCCCTTCCTTAGCTTTGGGAATCAAACCAAATGTGATGACTGCAACAGTGAAACACAAAGAACATAGTACAGTTGTGTATACTTAACATAAATGTAGATGTTCGATTGTATTCACTGTTGCAGTCCTGGTTACCCCCTTCCAGCCCCCTGACTTCTTTTGCTCTACCTTTGCTTCTTGTTTTAAGCTTTCTGGTGTATTTGCTTTTTGATGGAGGTGTAGCATAACATATAATTGCTTCCCTTTGTGGGGGCACCTGACATCTAGGGCAAGAAAAACTGATGTAATGGTGTCATCTGCATGTTTTATACCCCTGACGATCACGTCATGGAAGAAGAGACAGCATCCGACACAGGAATCCAAGACTCTGGTATTCAGGCTGGCTGAGGGCTACCTGCAGGCAGATAACCCAAATGTTATGACTGCAACAATGAATACACTCGAACATCTACATTTATGATAAGTGTACACAACTGTACTTTTCACATAATTCATTTGCAGTGGGTAGTAATTCATATTGTAAGATTTAACTGTGGAGCTTTTCTCCCCTGGCCTCCTCTGAAAGGGAGATTTTCATGGCCCAATCGGGCATTGCCAGTAAACAAATGCTAATAAACAAATAACAAAACTTGAGAATACTAGGCTTAACGTTTTCAGACATATTTCTTTCTAGCACAAGAACTCCACCAGGGTGCAATTGAGCCATGTCTCAGTGGGAATTATACTTAAGTATTGCATGTAAATATTTGAATGTAAATTTTAAGTTATTCAGTTCTGCAGATGTATTTCTTAATTTTTGGTACATAGTTTCCTTGTTTATGAATCCATAGGTTCATAGATTAGTACTAAGCTAACTGCCCTTGCGAGCCATTTTAAGCCTAGCCAATTATCCCTTGTGAGTCTCGAACCCTGCACCTTGTGTTTGTAAGGCAAACACTTTAACCATTAGGCCACCCTCCCAACCATGCAATATAAAGAGTTTTAAGAAGCAACGCACAGAGTCAGTGGATGTGATGTAATTTTCATATATTTAACTGAGGTGTACTGCATGATATGCTAATCACAGTAGCTAGCTTTCTGACATCAAAACTATATTCCCATAGATGATACCCACTCACCAAGTTTGTTCCTAGTATTGCAGATAGAAGTACAGATTTTTTCATCTTCTTCCTGGCTGTAATGCATTGTTCTGAAAGTTTCAATTTTCGGAGATTATTGCTGTCTTGTTTTCTTTTGGTATACCTTTTCCAAAGGTTTTTAATTGCATGAGTATATGTATACATACATTTTTATATACTGATGAACTAAGAAGAAATCAAAGCAGAATTTAAATGGGAATCAGGACTTCACTTAAAGAGCTAGAAACTGAGTGCTTATTTTTTATTCTGTTTACTATTATAACCTTATTTACTCTTTTAGAAATGCTTTATGGCTGGTGGAGGATCAAAGAACCAGAAGAACTGAAACTTTTACTTAAAGTACTTCACCTCAGGGGAATAAGGGAAAAGTCTCTGCAAAAACAGATTCAGAAGCACTTGGACTACATCAGTCAAGCTTGCATTAAAAATAAGGATGGTAGGTAATTATACAAGTTCCATAACTAATGTTTTGCTACTGCATTCCACATATTTGTAAATCTCATTTCATTGTCGATGTTCTTCGTGTTTCACTGTTGCAGTCATCACATTTGGGTTATCTTCCTGCAGGTAGCCATCAGTCGGCCCGAATACCACAGTCTTGGGATTTCTGCTTCGGATGCTGTTGCTTCTTCCATGACATCAGGTCGTCAGGAGTATAAAACATGCAGCCGATGCCATTACATCAGCTTTTCTTGCTGCACGGCAGCCCGAAGCAGAAGCAGTTCGCAAGTGCCGGTCGGCCACTACCTGAAATTTTCGTTTTTCTGTTTACAAACCTGAAGTCTTCTAAAGCTAAGTACCCCATTGTGGATTCTTTTTTCTTGCTCTAACCGATGTCAGAAAAAGTTAACAATTGTCTTGCCTGTGGAAAGCAAATACCTCACAGAGATTTTCATTCTTACTGCGTCACCTGTTTAGGCTTAGACCATGACACCCTGTCTGTCGGTTTTGTGCCTTGTATAACAGCCTAACTATTCGTCATCAGGCTATCTTTGTTGCTAATTTCTTTTGCTGTCGTTCTCCATATTCCAAAATGGCTTTGGTAATCCATCCGATTACCGATCTTCCGAAAAAATGTAACGATAAAGATAGAGACAGACCGCATAGGTCCAAAACTGCCGCCGACGGTTCCATTAAGCTAGTCGCCAGTCCACCAGTACTCAGTGAGGCGCCTTTGCAGCCCCTGATACCCACTTCTACAGATTCGCAGGCCTCTGCTGAAACCCATTTGGAGTCCAGTATGCCTCAGGATGCTTCTTCGATTATGGAACCTGCGGATATCTTTATCTTGGATGGGTCCGGAGCCGCTGTGCAGGCACAGGCTTCTGAGGGTGTATTCTGACCTTCCGATGTTCGTATTAAACCGACCACTTCGTTTCAGACTAAAACTACCTAGTTTCTCAGGCCCAGAGTTAGCACTACACCTAGAAAACAGATAACCAAAGTGCATGCTTAAGCTCCCATGCCACAGAAACAAATGCTTAAAATGGCTGAAGACCTTATAACTCTAATTAAGGGAAGCCAGCCTTCCCCCTCTAAAATATAAAGAATTGATTTCCCTTCTGATTCAACAGACCATGAATCCCATGACTTTGAACCTCCTGATTACCAGGACATACCCTTATCTACTTATGAGGATTCAGATGCAGTGGATTCCATTCCCTCTGCCTCCCCTCCAGAGGACTTTTCTTTTGGTGAAATCTTGCATACCTTAATAGAGCATTTCTGTTGGGAATGTCAGGACTACACACATTCCAAAAAGAGACTCGGAGAATTTTTAGACTTGCCTCAGCACATGCCTCTAGCTATACCCCCTGTCCTGGATATTGTAGATGAGGTTTTCATGGAATCCAGTCTTACTCTTGATACTTTATTACCAGCTCCTAGATAGCCTGACAGGTACTATTGGGTACCTGACTCTCACAAATTTTTCTTTAAGAATCCCACTGCAGATCCAGAGACCATTTCCCAGGGACCTAAAGGTATTAAGGCTACTATAGCCAAAAATCCTACCCCTTCGGACAGGGATTCGAGGGCTTTAGACAGATGGGGCAAGAAGGTATATACCTCTGCAGCTCTTGCCATCAGGGCTTTAAATTGCCAGTTTCACATGTTGAAGTAGAAGCAGCATATTATGGAAATAATTAAACAAAAAATGTTGTTGCTTCCAGATTGTACAGAAAATAAAGTTTTACAAGAGTTAATGCATTCTGCAAACCAAGTCAGTAAACATACTTTGCAGTGTGGTTTTGATGCCTTAGAAGCATCTTGCAGCCAGGGCTGCTGTCACTGGCTTTGTACTGAGAAGGCATGCCTGGCTGAAGGAACAAATCTTGCCAGACCACGTTAAAGCAAAATTACTAGATGCTCCATTAAACCAGGAACGTTTGTTTGGCACAAAAGCCGAAGAGGTTCTTAAAAAGATGGAGGAAAAAGCTAAATCTATGCAAACTGTTAAAGATTTCTTACAGGTACAGCCACCTAGATTCAGTAGGCATTGGCCTTCAAAATAATGGTTCTTTCCAGTCCCTACCAGGTCTTTTCAGCCCAAACTGAGGGGCAACAGACCACCAAGGCTACAGTCTCAGGGTACACAGAGATCTAAATAATGGAGTGCTCCCACCTCAAAAACAGGGAGTGGTAAGCCACCCCCTTATGGAAAAAATTCACAATGACTTGTCTATCACCCTTCCCAGCCATGCCCAAGTACTTGCACCACTAGGAGGAAAACTCGCCCTGCATACAAAAAACTGGGTGTTTATTACCCAGGACCGATGGGTCCTAAACATTGTATCCCAGGGATACAGATTCTACTTCCACTCACTGCCAACCCCAAGTGGGTTACCAGACCTTCCTCCAAACCAGTGGGCAGAGGCTCAAAAGCAAGTACTTTCCCTTCTCAGTATCAGGGCTATTCAGCCTGTTCCAATAGAGCAAAGAGGACAGGGTTTCTACTCCAGACTGCTCCTGGTGCCCAGAAAAGAGGGGTCTTGGCGCCCTGTCCTGGACCTGTCCATTCTCAACACCTTCCTGCTGGTCCCAAAATTCAGAATGCATACACTACAACAGCTGCTTCCTATGCTAGCCAAGGACTCCTGACTAGTCACCCTAGACCTTAAAGAAGCTTATCTGCACATCCCCATAATGGAATCTTGCAGGAAATATCTATGTTTCAGGGCAGGCTCTATGCACTATCAGTTCTCTGCACTTCCGTTTGGCTTATTTTCTGTGCCCAGGGTATTCACAAAGTGCCTGGCTCCAGCCATTGCATACTGCAGGAAGAGAAAAAATAAAATGTATCTGTACTTGGACGATTGCCTGATTCAGGTGGACAGTCAGGAGTTGCTACTTCAGCACCTGGCATTTGTAAAGAGACTTCTAACTTCTCTAGGGTACACCATCAACGAAAAGAAATCACTTCTGGTGCCCAGCCAAAAGATTGTATTCCTGGGAGCAAGCTTGAGCACAACTTCCCAGATGACATTCCTTACTCCAGAAAAGCAGGTTTATTTGACAAACTACTTCAAACTAATGGCCACCAGAACCCAACTATCTGCAAGAAAAATACTGCAAGCCCTAGGGTTCATGGCCTCATGCATTCTACTAATTCCATATGCAAGACTGCATATGAGGAAACTTCAGTGGTACTTAAAAAGTCTCTGGTGCCAACATTCTCAGGACCTGGAAACAATTATTCCTATCATTCCTTGTCTAGGGGCAGAGTTCCTTTGGTGGACTGAGGCTTGCAACCACAACAAGAGACTCCCTTTCACTCAACTCCTCGCCGTCCAAACCCTGACAACAAACGCATCAGACTATGCATGGGGTGCTCATATGGCTGGCAAATGCATTCAAGGCAAATGGAGCCCAGGACAAATTCACCTTCATATCAATTAGAAAAAAATGTTACTGTACAAAATGCCCTGACAGCCTTCAAATACCTTATCCTTCCAGGACAACTCTTGATAAAGACAGACAACAGCACAGTTATGTGGTACATAAACAAGCAGGGGGGAGGGGGGACTCATTCTTACCCACTCTGCAGGTTAGCCATGGCCCTGTGGAACACAGCCTTGAGCAACCAAGTGCACCTGCAAGCTCAATTTCTGCCAGGCAAACAAAATTTGCTAGCAGACGACTTAAGCAGAAATCTACTGGACCCACACGAGTGGAAACTGGAACCCAACTCATTTTAACTTCTAACCCACAGGTGGTGGACCTCTTTGCCTCCCCCCAAAACCATCAGTTGAGCAAATTTTTCACCAGAAATCCCCACAGCCAAGCATGGAAAGTGGATGCCCTATCCTTTACATGGGAAAACCTCTCAATTTATGCATTTTCCCCTTTGCCCCTCCTCTCAGAAGTACTACTCATGATCAAACAGGACAAACGAAGGACAATCCATATTGCACCGGACTGGCCCCGCCAGCACTGGTACCCACTCTTACGCAGTCTGGCAGCAGTGCCACCCTGGCACCTACATCAGACCCTCCTCCCTGCTGTCCCAACAGGAGGGACAGATTTTGCATCCTCAGCTGCAAACCCTGAACCTTGCAGCCTGGCTTATTCCCTGAATAAACCACCAGCAACCCTCAGAAAACAGGTGCTGGACATCATCCTTGAGACCAGAAGGACTAGTACTAGGAAATCCTATTCAGAAAAATGGAAAAGATACTGTTCTTGGAGCCAGTCTCAAGGAAAGGATACAGCCATGCCCACCTTACCTCAAATCCTAGCACAGCTGCTCCACAAAGGCCTACTCTTCTATTAAGATTCATGCCTCGGCCATCTCAGCTCATTATAATACTGAGCCACCTCTCTTTTCTCACCCTCTGGTCAAACAGTTCCTGAGAGGAGCTAACAAGTTAAGAACCCAAGGAGAGCTCCCACCCCTGCCTGGGACCTTAACTTTGTACTAGAGAAGCTCACACTTCCCCTTTTGAGCCTATTGCTACAGCACAGTTAAAATTCCTCTCTTAGAAAACAGCCTTACTTCTAGCTATCACTTCAGCAAGAAGAGTGTCTGAGTTACAGGCACTAATGGCTGTGGAACCCTTCATTATTTTCCATGTTGAGAGGGTTTCCCTCAGGAGTAACCCATCTTTTATGCCCAAGGTGGTATCCAGTGTGGCTCTAAACCAATCCATCCATTTACCAACCTTTTCCCCTAATCCTCAGAATAAAGGAAAGGATCCTGTCTTTGGACGTACACAGACAACTCAGGTTCTACCCTGACAGGACTAAGCCTTTCAGAAAATCTGACCAGCGGCTAGTCAGCTTTGCTACAGGGGCAGAGGGTAAGGCCATTTCAAAGCAAACCAATTCCAAATGGATAGCACATTGCGTCCATTTCTGCTACAAACACCATGGAAAACCTACCCCACAGGCGATCAGAACTCATTCCACTAGGGCTACCTCAACCTCTACAGCATTTCTTAGAGGAGTCCCTACCAGGGACATCCTGGAAGCTACAACCTGTAGTTCTGTACACACCTTCACCAAGCATTACTACATCTTCTTTATGTTTCAGTGTTGCAGTCATTACATTTGGGTTATCTGCTTGCAGGTAGCCCTCAATCGGCCTGATTATCAAAGTCTTGGGTCCTGCATTGATTGCTGTCTCATCTTCCATGATGTCAGATAGTCAGGGGTATAAAGCATGCAGCCGATGCCATTACATCAATCTTTCTTGCCGTGCGGTGCCTGAAGCAGAAGCAGTTCGCAAGTGCCGGTCGGCCGACTCCTGAAATTTCGTTTTCAAGTTTCAGATCCGAAGTCTTCAACAAAGCAAAGTACCCCATTGGGGAAACATTTTCTTGCTCTAAACCGATGTCAATAAAAGTTAACAGTTGTATTTCTTGTGGAAAGCAAGTACCTCATAAAGATTGTCATTCGTACTGCATTTTTTGTTTAGGCCCAGACCACGACATCCCTCACTGTCGGTTTTGTGCCTTATTCAAACCTCGAACTATTCGTCGTCTGTTCGTTTTTGCATCTAAATATTTTGGTACACGTTCCAGTTGTCCAGAAATGACTTTGGTAAGTCACCCGACTACCGATATTCCAAAATAACGCAAAGATAAAGAGAGACAGACCGCATAGGTCCAAAGCTGCTGACGACGCTTTTGTTAAGCTAGTCACCAGTTTGCCGGTACTCAGTGAGGTACTTTCGTAGCCCCCTGATACCCGCTACTTCAGATTCGCAGGCCTCTACTGAGACCCATTCGGAGTCCGGTATGCCGCGAGATGCTTCTTTGACTGTGGAACCTGCGGATATCTCTACCTTGGATGAGTCCGAAGCCGCTGTGCGGGCACCGGCTTCTGAGGGTATATTCAGGCCTACTGACTTGCATATTAAACCAACTCCATCTTCTTCAATTCCTAAATCTCGATCCACGACTAGAAAACAGACGCCCAGACCGCATGGTCAGGCCCCCATGCCTAAAAAACAATTGATAAGAATGGCTGAAGACCTTATTACTTTAATCAGGGGAAGCCACCCTTCTCCCTCTAAGAGACCTAGAACTGATTTTCCTTCTGATTCTTCTGATCAGGATTCTGAAATTTCTGTTTTTCTGATGAACAAGAGTTGCCCTTATCTACCTTAGAGGATTCTGATGCAGAGGACTCCATTCCCTCTGCTTCCCCTCCAGAGGATTTCTCTTTTGGTGAAACTTTGCATACCCTTAGGGAGCATTTCCGCTGGGAAAGCCAGGATTACTCTGACTCCAAAAAGAGGCTTAGGGAATTCTTACTCCTACCTCAACACAGTCCTTTAGCTATCCCTCCTGTACTGGACATTGTAGATTATGTCTTCTTGGAATCTAGCCTGGCCCCTGACACTTTACCTCTGGCTCCCAGAAAACCTGACAGGTATTATAGAGTACCTGACTCTCACAATGTCTTCTTTAAGAATCCTACTGCGGATCCTGAGACCATTTTAAGGGAGCCAAAGGCATTAAGGCTACTACTGCCAAAAACCCTACCCTCTTCTGATAGAGATTCCAGGGCCCTGGACAGATGGGGTAGGAAAGTTTACACTTCTGCAACTTTGGCCATTAGGGCCTTAAACTGCCAGTTTCATGTATTAAAGTATCAGCAGCATATTATTGGATTGCTTAAACAGAAAATTATGTTGATTCCTGACTGTGCTGAAAATAAGGAATTGCAGGATTTAATGCATTCTGCTGAACAAGTTGGAAAACATACTTTGCAATGTGGTTTTGATTCATTACAGGCATCTCGCAGGGCTGCTTTCACTGGGTCTGTACTTAGAAGGCATGCTTGGCTTAAGGAGCAAACTTTGCCAGATCATGTTAAAGCTAAATTACTGAATGCTCCCTTAAACCAAGACCTCCTGTTTGACAACCAAGCAGAAGTAGTACTTAAAAAGATGGAGGAAAAATTAAATCTATGCAAACTGTTAATGATTTCCTGCAAGTACGGCCTCCCAGATTTAGTAGGCACTGGCCTTCTATGAATTGGTACTTTCTTGCCTCTTCCAGGCTTTCTCAGTCCAAACCCAGAACCAGCAGACCACCCAGGCTTCAATTTCAAGGTACTCACAGGCCTAAGCAGTGGGGGGCTCCCACGTCCAAAGCTGGAAGTAGTAAGACACCCCCTTATGGTAAACTGTCACAATGACTTAACTTTAAATCTTCCAAGCCCTGCTCAACTGACTGCTCCTTTAGGGAGAAAGATCACCCTTCATTCAAAAAACTGGGAGCTCATTACCCAAGACAAATGGGTTTTAAGTATAGTTTCCCAAGGATACAGATTCCACTCCTTACCATCCCCAAACGGTTGGCCAGACCTACCCCCAAATGAGTGGGCAGAGGCTCAAAAACAGGTTCTCTCTCTTCTAAGCATAAAGGCTATTCAGCCAGTCCCAGAAGAGGAATGGGGGCAAGGTTTTTACTCAAGACTTTTCCTGGTTCCCAGAAAAGACAATTCCTGGCGTCCTATCCTGGACCTGTGTATCCTAAACACTTTTTTGGTAATCCCAAAATTCAGAATGCTAACTCTTCATCAGCTGCTTCCCATGCTAGGCAAAAATGCCTGGTTGGCAACACTGGATTTAAAGGAAGCCTACCTGCACATCCCAATAAAGGAGTCTTGCAGACGATACCTACGCTTCAGAGCAGACTACATGCACTGTCAGTTCTCTGCACTGCCCTTTGGCTTATCTACTGTGCCCAGGGTATTCACAGAGTGCCTAGCTCCAGTCATTGCATTTTGCAGGCAAAAAAATATTCAAATATACCATACCTGGACGATTGTCTAATTCAGACAGAAAGCCTGGACATACTATTAAATCATCTGGCATTTGTAAAGAAATTACTAACTTCTCTGGGGTACACCACAAACGAAAACAAATCACATCTTGTACCCTGCCAACAAATTATATTCCTGGGAGCAAGCTTGAATACAACCTCCCAGATGGCCTACCTCATGCCAGAGAAACAAGTTCATTTGACAGCCTACTTCAAACTACTGGCCACAAAGACCCAGCTATCTGCAAGGAAAATACTGCAAGTGTTGGGGTTCATGGCATCCTGCATTCTACTAATTCCATATGCAAGACTGCATATGAGGAATCTCCAATGGTATCTAAAAAGCCTATGGTGTCAACATTCTCAGGCCCTAGAATCAATGATTCCTGTCATCCCTTGTCTAAAGACAGAGTTCCTTTGGTGGGCAGAGGCCTGCCACCACAGCAGGAGACTGCCATTCATTCTACTCTTTGCCACCCAAACCCTAACAACAAACGCATCAGACTATGCATGGGGGGCTCACTTGGCAGGGTGGTGCATTCAGGGCAAATAGAACCCGAGTCAAATGCACCTGCATATCAATCAAAAAGAAATGTTAGCTGTACAGAATGCTCTGACAGCCTTCAAGGACCACATTCTTCCAGGACAATTATTGGTAAAGATGGACAACACCACTGTTATGTGGTACATAAACAAGCAGGGGGGACCTCTCTCATATCCTCTCTGCAGACTAGCCATGGCTCTGTGGAACACAGCCTTGAGCTACCAAGTGCACCTATATGCTCATTTCCTGCCAGAAAAGGTAAATACACTGGCAGATGACCTAAGCAGAAATCTCATGAACCCACACGAGTGGAAACTGGAACCAAAGATATTCAATATTTTGAGAAACAAATGGGGGAGCCCAGAGACCGACCTGATGTCCTTCAAGAATGCAACTGCAGTCATAACATGTGGGTTGTCCTGCCTCAGGCAGCCCTCGGTCGGCCGGATTCCAAAGTCTGGGTCCGACGTCGGCTGATGTCGCATTTCTCTCCGACGTCAGAGCGGCTGGAGTATATAAGCATCAGCCGACGCCATTTTCTCCATTCTTTCTTGCTGCGCGGTGCCCGAAGCAGAAGCAGTTTGCAAGTGCCAGTCGGTCAGCTCCTGTATTCTATGATACCAAAGTCATCAAAAAAGCTAAGTACCCCGTTGGGGACCTTTTCTTGCCTCAGCCGATGTCAGAAATTACTGAAAAAGTTAACAATTGTCTTTCTTGTGGTAAACAAATACCTCATAAGGATTTCCACTCTTACTGTCTCCCTTGCCTGGGCCCAGACCACAACGTCTCGGCCTGTGTAGCCTGTGCTCGCTTCAACAAGCGCACTCTCAGGCGCCGGGCGGAGTTCGCTGAAGATTTTTTCGGCGATAATTTTGCTTACACCATGCCGTCGGATCTTCCGACATCGCAAACTCCCAAAAGCGAAAAACGGGACCGACATCCTCGGCCCGCGTCTACCGATTCACGCCAAAACCTAGCGCGAGTGCTCCGGTTCCCTCTGAGACGGTCTCTCCACCGCTCGAACCGAAGACACCGCATTACCGGCGACTCGATTCCAGACATTACTCCGACGCCAGTTATAGTTTTTCCTCCGGATACCAAAACCGAGGAAATGCCCGAGACCATTGCTGTAGACAAGGTCACTCCTGCACGTGGAGCTGCCAGGCCCCTATGGCCATGTCTATTAAGGCCTACACTAGGGCTAAGGCAGCCAGCAAGACAAAGCATATTACTTCTAAATCCTTACCTCAGCCGACTCCAGAGACACAAATTATGTCCATGGCTGCTGATTTAATTTCCATGATTAGAGGTTCACGGGCCCATCCTGAGAGAGGATCCCAGCCCCCTCCTGATAAAAGGCCCCGGGTTGAACCTTCTGACCCTACTCCTTCAGATGAAGATTCTGAGGGCTCTGTCCACTGTGATAGCCAGGATGAGCTCTTTCAGACCTATGAGGACTCAGATGCAGAAGATTCCATCCCCTCGGCCTCCCCTCCTGAGGATATTTCTTTTGGGGAAGTTCTGCACACCATGAGGGAACATTTCAAGTGGCAAGGTCAGGAATATTCTGATTCTAGGAAACGCATTTAGGACTTTCCTTAAAGCCTCAGCACAGGCCCTTAGCTATTCCTCCTGTACTTGATGTTCTGGATGATTTGTATTCTGACTCTAGTGCTACCCCTGATTCTCTTCCTCCTGCTCCAGCCAAGCCAGACAGGTATTACAGGGTCCCAGAAACTCATTCCCATTTATTCAGGGCCCATACTGCTGACTTAGAAACTATTTCACAGGGGCCTAAAGGAGTTTCAGCCTCCACCTCAAAAAATCCTTTGCCCTCCAACAGGAAGCTAGGTCATTAGAGATGGGGCAAAAGGTTTACACATCCACTACCTTATCTATGAGAGCTTTAAATTGCCTTTTTCATATGTTACAATATCAGGATTATCTGTTAGAAGATTTACAAAAAACATTAGCCACTCCTGATCCTTTAGACAGGAAGACTTTGCAGGAAGCTGTACAATATTTATTTTTATTTATTTTATTTTTTTTTTCTTTTGTTTTTATTTACATTTGACATACATGGACTTACAGTCGAGGCCTAGGAGAAAAGCAACAGAACAGGTAAACAAAAAAATTAATAACAAAAAAAAAATTAAAAATTAATAAAATAAACAAATTAAAATAAAAAAAAAAAAAAAAAGAAAAAAAGAAAAAAAAAAAAACAAAAAAAAAAAAAAAAAAAAAAAAAAAAAAAAAATTACTAACATATATAGACTAAAAAATCAGATGGAAACAAATAATATGTTACAAACAAATATTTCTAGAAGTAGCATAGTTAAGAAGTGACTCAATTAAAAAAAAGTGTAGGTTAGGATCTCAGTAAGGGAGGAAGAGGAAGATTAGGTGTATGGAGTCGTGTTTTTATAACGCTATAACTTGAACGTCTTCAATAACGCTCAGCAAGTAAGCAATCACTTCCTGCAGTGTGGATATGATGCACTGGAAGCTTCATGTAGGGCAGCTATGACAGGGGCAGTCATTCGTAGACATGCTTGGTTAAAAGATCAACCTCTACCAGATCATGTAAAAGCATAACTTCTGGATGCACCTTTGGAAAAGAACAAGCTTTTTGGTGCAAATGCTAAGGATGTGTTAAAGACCATTGAAGAAAAAGCAAAATCAGTTCAGACAGTGAAAGATTTCCTCCAGGTTCAACCCCCCAGATTCAGTAGGAATTGGCCTTCAAAAAACTGGTCCTTTCCTAATCCAGAAAAGTTTCAAAGGGGTAAGAACAGGCGTGGCGAGGAAGAGGCCAATACAGAGGCCCTTACAGGGGCGACAATGGCAGCCAGGAAGCCAAAGAAGTGGCCAGGGTTTCACCTGCCACACAACCACAATCTCAATGACTTTCCTCTACTACCGCCTACCAGGGAACAACTAGAAGCTCCCTTGGGCGGGAAGTTATCTCTGTTTGCAGAAAACTGGCACAGACTGACAAAGGACAAATGGATTTTGGACATTATAGACCGAGGGTACAGGTTTCATTTTCATACCTTACCAAGAAAACAAGGCATGCCAAACCTACCACAAAATCAGAGGGCAGAGGCTATCAAGCAAATCACTCTGCTGACACAGATGAAAGCAATAGAAAGAGTTCCACAACAAGAACAAGACCAGGGATTTTACTCAAGACTGTTCCTTGTTCCAAGAAAAGAATCTCAATGGAGACCAATACTGGACTTGTCCGCATTAAACACCTTTCTCATAGTACCAAAGTTCAAAATGCTGACCTTACAGCAACTCCTTTCCATGCTGGGCAAGGGGTTGTGGCTGATTACTCTAGACCTCAAGGAGGCATACCTGCATGTCCCTATCAGACACAGTTGCAGAAGATACCTCAGATTTCTTGCAGGGCCAGAGCATTATCAATTCTCAGCATTGCCATTTGGCTTATCTACTGCGCCCAGAGTGTTCACAAAATGCCTGGCTTCAGTAATTGCTCATTGCAGGCTCCAGGGGATACAAATTTACCCGTACCTGGACGACTGCCTCATACAAGCGGACGACAAATTGATGTTGACAAAAAACCTGGATTATGTCATATGATTACTTCAAGCTCTGGGATACACAGTCAACTTCCAAAAGTCAAGACTGCAGCCATCCCAGCAAATAATCTTCTTAGGAGCCAAACTAGACACAGCCTCTCAGATGGCTTACCTGACAGAAGACAAGCAAGAGAAGTTAACTCATTATTTCAAAGGTTTAGCAAATCTCACCCAGATGACTGCAAGGAGATTCCTGCAGGCCCTGGGTTACATGGCATCCTGCATTCTCCTGGTTCCATTAGCAAGACTACACATGAGAAAGCTTCAATGGTACCTAAAAAGCATTTGGTCTCAACACAGCAACAACTTGGAGACAATCATACCACTCATCCCATGCCTACAAAAGGAATTCCTATGGTGGGCCTCGGTGAGCCAGGCAAACACAGGTATGTCATTCAAAAAAACACAGATAACACAGACCATGACTACAGACGCCTCAGACCTTGGATGGGGGGCGCACATGGAAGGCAGGTGTATACAAGGACAATGGTCTCCAAAGGAAACACATCTGCATATAAACCAAAAGGAAATGCTGGCAGTAATGCATGCCATCGAGGCCTTTCAAGACCAACTCCAGCAAGGCCATTTACTGATACGGACAGACAACACCACTGTGATGTGGTACATAAGCAAGGGGGCACCCACTCTTACCCCCTTTGCAGACTGACAGTGCAGCTTTGGGAGAAATCACTGAGCCTAAACATCCAGTTACAATCCCGGTTTGTTCCAGGAAAAGACAATGTGTTGGCGGACAGCCTAAGCAGGAATTTCACAGATCCACACGAGTGGAGGTTACATCCGAAGGCCTTCAGACAACTCACTTCGACATGGGGCAAGCCAGAAGTGGACCTATTTGCATCTCACCTCAACCATCTTCTACCAAAATTCTGCACAAGGACATACCATCCAAAAGCTTGGAAAATAGATGCCCTCTCATTCAAATGGAACTCCCTAGCAATCTATGCATTCCCACCTCTGCCTCTGATGACCTCAGTATTACTAAAGATCAAAGCAGAGAAACCCAAGGGAATCATAATAGCTACGGACTGGCCAAGACAACACTGGTACCCACTACTACGGAGCATATGTCACACCAGGAGGTGGGCCCTTCCCCAGTGGCCTCTACTTTTGACTCAACACAATTTCGAAACACTGCATCCAAATCTTCAGACACTGCAGCTAACAGCCTGGGAGATCCCATAAATAAATTCAGCTTATCTCTCTCCAAGGAAGTTCAGCGGATACTAACAGAGGCTCAAGACCATCCACCAGAAAGGTTTACTTAGCAAAGTGGAAAAGATTCAGCAATTGGAATACCAGCAAGGGACATGATGCATCATTGTTGAACATCCCACTCATCTTGGAATATTTGGCAGATATGTTGAAGAACGGCCTCTCATATTCTTCCATAAAGATACATGCATCTGCTATTTCAGCTAGATACAACACTGATCCTCCTGTTTTTCTCACCCTTTACTAAGGCAATTCCTCAGGGCATCAAGAACATTAAGCCACCAAGAAAGGCCCCAGTGCCAGCCTGGGACCTCAATTTTGTCCTAGAAAAACTGACTCTACCTCCATTTGAGCCAGCAGCTTCAGTTGACTTGCAATTTCTCTCTTGGAAGACAGCTTTCCTGTTGGCAATTACATCAACAAGAAGGGTTTCGGAGCTACAGGCCCTAATGGCAATACCACCCTTTATTATTTTTCACAGAGACAGAGTTTCATTAAGGACCAACCCTACTTTCATGCCAAAGGTGGTATCTAGGGTTTCTTTAAATCAAGCAATTCATCTGCCTGCTTTCTTCCCCAATCCTGAGAACAAGGGGGAAAGACTGTTGCATACCTTGGACATTCACAAACAACTTCGTTACTACCTGGACAGAACCAAGGCCAGTAGAAAGTCTGAACAACTTTTGTAGCTTCGCCCTGCAGTCCAAGGAAAAGCAATTTCAAAACAGACTATTTCTAAATGGATTGGACATTGCATCAGATTCTGTTATTCCTTTCATGGAAAGACTGTTCCAGCCAATGTCAGACCACATTCCATCAGAGCTACAGCCACCTCTACAGCATTCTTAAGAGGGGTGCCTATTAAGGACATTCTAGAAGCTGCTACATGGAGCTCCGTGCATACATTCTCCAAACACTACAATCTCCCTCTATACTCCAGATCCAGAGCAGGCTTTGCTTCGGCAGTCCTGCAGGGTTTGATTGCCACTCCATCTTTTTCCTAGAGCATTCCTCCTCCCCCAGCTAAGCTATGGTATTCTACCCACATGTTATGACTGCAGTTGCATTCTTGAAGGACATAGTACAGATGTCCTTCATGGATGCATCTGCAGTCATGTCCTGTCGTCAGGCAGCCCTTGGTCGGCGGATTCCAAAGTCTGGGTCGCTGATGTCGCACTTCACCCGGCGTCCTCTCTGCTGGTCTTGGTATAAAGGCATCAGCCGCGCCATTTCCTCAGTCTTTCTTGCGCAGAAGCTGTGTGCGGTCGGTCAGATCCAGAGATTACTACCGAATACAAGACTTCTAAAAGCTAAGTACCCGTTGGGGACTCTTTCTTGCCTGATGTCAGAAAAAGTCAATAACTGTTTAACTTGTGGGAAACAAATACCTCATAAAGATTTCCACTCTTACTGTTTGCCTTGCTTAGGCCCAGACCAGCAGCCTGTGCTGAACAGTTTTTGGCTCAGATTTTACATTATGCCGCCGGATCCTCCGACTACCCAAATTGTTAAAAAGAAAACTGGTCAATCTTCAGCCGAATCCATGACTACTACTGAGGCTCCTGCTACCTTATCTGAATCAGCCTCAGAAATTTTGCCTACAACTGTGGTTCCTACTGATCTATCAGACACCATCCCTTGGATATCTCTACCCCAGCACGTGGTGCTGCTAGGCCTCCTGCAGCCATGTCTATTAAGGCCTTTGCCAGGGCTAAAGCAGCCAAATCAGCTAAATCAGTGCCAGTTCTCAAATGCTTACTTTGGCAGAAGATTTAATATCCTTAATTAGGGGATCCCAATCTCACCCAGACAGGGCCCCTCAGCCTCCAGAAAAGAGACCTAGAGCAGAGCCGCCCGAGCCTGTGTCCTCTGATGATTCTGCGGATGACTCAGACATTACAGACCAGCCAGAGGCTCCTTTTTCCAATTATGAAGATTCAGATGCTGAAGAATCCATTCCAGCTGCCTCTCCACCAGAGGAATTCTCCTTTGGGAAACCTTACATGCCATGAGAGAACAATTCCAATGGCAGGGACAAGATTTCTCAGATTCAAGAAAAAGGCTTAGGACTTTTCTGCACTTACCACAACATAGGCCCTTAGCTATACCTCCTGTCCTATCTGTTGTGGACGATGCATAATGATGTCTGCACTGCTCCTGATTCTTCCTCCAGCCCCTGCCAAACCAGATAGATTTTACAGGGTGCCAGACACTCATCACCACCGGCCCCACTTGCAGACCCGAAACTATATCCCAGGGGCCTAAGGCAGTAGCCTCGACCACAGCAAAACCCTATTCCTCTGAATCCAGGTCCTTAGAGATGGGGAAAAAGTCTACACCTCTGCTACTCTCTCTGCTAGAGCTTTAAACTGTCAGTTTCACATGATCCAATACCAAGAGTTTATGCTTGATCAGTTAATTAAAAGCTGTCCTCTGATGAATCTTTAGATAAGAAATATGTATTAGAAATGGTGAATAACATCCAACAGGTTAGTAACCATTCTTTAAAATGTGGCTATGATGCACTGGAGGCTTCATTTAGATCAGCCATGACTGGCACAGTGATAAGAAGGCATGCATGGTTGAAAGAACAGGTCTTGCGGATCATGTTAAAGCTAAGCTATTGGATGCTCCTATGGATAAGGCCAGTCTATTTGGGAACCTGCCCAGCAGGTAATGAAGAAAATGGAAGAGAAGGCAAAATCTGTACAAACAGTTAAAGATTTCCTACAGGTTCAGCCCCAAGGTTTAGCAGGAACTGGCCTGCCAAAATTGGTCCTTTCCTGACTCCACAAGATCCCAAAGGGGCAGGAACAGGCAGAAATCAATCCAGAGGAGGTGCCTACAGAGGGCGACAGTGGCAAGGCAATAACCGAGGCACAGGCCCAACCACTGGCACTGCAACAGGACAATCACAGTGACTTGGCTCTGGCTCCCCCTACCAGGGAGCAAATAGCAGCACCATTAGGCGGAAAGTTAGCCTTATATTGGCACTATATTACAAAAGACAAGTGGATTTTGCAAACCATAGACCAAGGCTACGGTTCCACTTCCACACTTTACCAGTAAAGAGGAATGCCAAACCTGCCCCAGATCAAAAATAGAAGCCCTGCACCAGACAGCAGAATTAATAAAGATAAGAGCTGTGGAAAGGGTACCAATAACAGAACAGGGCAAAGGATTCTACTCCAGACTCTTCCTAGTACCAAGAAAAGAAAAAACTGGAGACCTATTGTCCATCTTAAACACATACATCATTGTCCCAAAATTCAAAATGCTGACCCTACAGCAACTTCTTCCCATGCTGGGCAAGGAGTGTTGGCTGGTAACTCTAGATCTCAAGGAGGCATACCTGCACGTCCCCATTCGACCAAATTGCAGAAGATACCTCAGATTTCTTGCAGGATCAGAGCATTATCAATTCTCAGCTTTGCCCTTTGGCTTATCTACGCCCAGAGTATTCACAAAATGCCTGGCATCAGTAATCGACACTGCAGAGTACAGGGAATCCAAATTTATCCATACCTGGACGACTGCCTGTTACAAGCGGACAACAAAAGCAAGCTGACAACAGATTTACAAAGGGTCATTTACTTGCTACAAGCCCTGGGATACACAGTCAATTTTCAAAAGTCAAGACTGATACCATCCCAGACAAGAACTTTCTTGGGCGGAATTGGACACAGTAAAACAGATGGCATTCCTAACTGCAGAAAAACAAAAGAACTCCCTCTTTACTTCTTGGCATTAACAAAGCAGAACAAACTAACAGCAAGAAAAGTTCTGCAGGCCTTGGGCTTCATGGCATCATGCATAATCTTGGTCCCACATGCCAGACTGCATATGAGAAAGTTACAGTGGTACCTAAAGAATTTATGGTCTCAACACAGGCACAGCTTAGAAACAGAAATACCACTAATCCCATGCTTAAAACAGGAGTTCCTATGGTGGGCTCGAGCCTGCCAGTCAAACCCAGGCTTACCCTTCCACAACTCTCGAGCAAACCAAACCATCACAACGGATGCCTCAGACCTAGGATGGGGGCACACATGCTGGACAAATGCGCATAAGGACTGTGGACTCAGGACCAGCTGCACCTGCACATAAACCAAAAGAAATGTTGGCAGTAAAACTGGCAATCCTAAAATTCAGACCATTCCTCAAAGAAGGCCATCTGATGATAAGGACAGACAACACCACAGTCATGTGGTACACCAAGAAACAGGGAGGCACTCATTCTTTCGCCCTATACAGAATGACTTTGGACCTTTGGAATCTGGCTGTACGCTAGAACATGCAGTTACACGGAATATTTGTACCGAAAGAGAACACCCTAGCAGACATTTTAAGCAGAACCACCTCGGATGCTCACGAATGGATGCTACACCGGACGGTTTATCTTCAAGGCCATCACAAAGAAATGGGGAATGCCACAAATAGATCTATTACAAAATCACCAGCTCAAAGAATTCTGCACAAGGACATTCCACCCACTTGCATGGAAGGTGGACTCTCTATCCTTCAGCTGGAAAGGCCTGACAGCATATGCATTCCCACCTCTTCCCTTGATGCACAAGGTACTACTGAAAATCAAAGAGGAACGTCCAAGGATAATTCTGATAGCTCGAACTGGCCAAGACAACACTGGTACCCATTGCTGAGAAGCATGTCTCGGAGAAAATGTGGTCAATACCCTGATGCCTCTGATGTTAACTCAGAACAACTACAACATCATACATCCAAACCTAAAAACGTTGCAACTGACTGCCTGGAACATCACATGACAGTAACTAACCCAGACCTTTCACAAAGGGTTAAAGACATTATCCTAGACCTTCAACAAGAAGGAACTATGCAGGAAAATGGAAAAGGTTCGTCATTTGGAGTACTGAAGGAGGAAAAGATGTGTCGAACATAGATATTGCTAACATTCTGGAGTACTTGGCAGAGCTTCTACATACAGGCCTGTCCTATTCCTCCATCAAGATACATGCATCAGCTATTTCAGCAGAATACAGCTTTGATCCTCATGTCTTTTCACATCCTCTACTCAGGCAGTTTCTCAGAGGGATCAAGAATGTAAAACCTCCTAGGAAACCACCATTGCCAGCATGGGACTTGAACTTTGTACTAGAAAAGTTGACACTCCCTCCGTTTGAACCAGCAGCAACAGCAGATCTACAACACCTGTCATGGAAAACTGCTTTCCTACTGGCTATTACTTCAGCAAGGAGGGTTTGAACTACAGGCCTTAATGGCAGTGCAACCCTTCCTAATCTTCCATCAAGATAGGGTCTCCATGAGAACTAATCCTACATTTATGCCTAAGGTGGTATCCAGAGTGTCTTTAAACCAGGCAATCCACCTACCTACCTTCTTTCCCAATCCACAAAACACAGGTGAAAGAATAATGCATACCTTGGATGTACACAGACAGTTACGCTACTACCTGGACAGAACCAAAGGTAACAGAAAAACTGACCAGCTCTTTGTGGCCTATGCAACAGGAAGGGAAGGAAAAGCAATTTCAAACAGACAATCTCCAAATGGATAGGAAATTGCATAAGATTCTGTTACTCCTACCATGGAAAACCAATTCCACAGAACATAAGACCTCATTCTACAAGGGCTACAGCCACTACCACAGCTTTCTTAAGAGGAGTGGCAACCAAGGACATTATTGAGGCGGCTACTTGGACCTCCGTGCATACATTTGCCAAGCATTATAATTTACCTCTATATTCTAGATCCCGAGCAGGGTTTGCCACTGCTGTACTGCAAGGGATCCTGACTACACCATAATTATTATTCCTCCTCCCTAGTTTGGCTATGGTATTCTACCCATTTGTTATGACTGCAGATGCATCCATGAAGGACATAGTACAGTTTTGTACCTACCATAAATGTAGATGTCCGAACTGGATAGCATCTGCACCTCCCTCCTTCCCTCTGCGGTACTCCTAGGGTATTTACCCTCCTAATAGCTAGCTGGGGGTCTCTTATGGTGTATTTGTTTGTATATATCTACATACATGTTTATTTTTGTGTTTGCCTTCTACTATTTTGGAAACATTGGCATTTATCCAAAATTTAGCTTTCCAAGAGGGCAATTGGCATCTGGGGCAAGAAACACTGAGGAAAATGGCGTCGGCTGATGCCTTTATACCGAAGACCAGCAGAGATGACGTCGGGTGAAGTGCGACATCAGCGGACCCAGACTTTGGAATCCGGCCGACCGAAGGGCTGCCTGACGACAGGACAACCCATTTGTTATGACTGCAGATGCTATCCAGTTCGGACATCTACATTTATGGTAGGTACAAAACTGTACTTTTTGTACCTACCATAAATGTAGATGTCCGATAGACATGCAACTGCAGTCGGATTTTCCAACCCTCCATACCCCTCTATGCCTAGGGTCCACTCCTATCCCTGTTTCTCTTAGCTGGGGATATCTGTTATGGTGCATTTGTTTTATTCCTCATTTATTTGTTTGGAATCCTGTTTTTGTCTTCCAATTTGATTACAGCCTTCCTTGGAGGGCACCTGGCATCTGGGGCAAGAAACACTGAAGAAAATGGCGTCGGCTGATGCTTATATACTCCAGCCGCTCTGACGTCGGAGAGAAATGCGACATCAGCCGACGTCGGACCCAGACTTTGGAATCCGGCCGACCGAGGGCTGCCTGAGGCAGGACAACCCACATGTTATGACTGCAGTTGCATGTCTATCGGACATCTACATTTATGGTAGGTACAAAACTGTACTTTTGCCTCCCCTCAGAACTACCAATTGGACAAATTCTGCACAAGGGCTCCCCACAGACAAGCTTGGAAAGTAGATGCCTTGTCCTTCACCTGGAAAAACGTATCAGTTTATGCCTTTTCCCCCTCTGCCTCTCCTCTCCAAAGTGCTACTAATGATCAAACAGGACAAACCAAGGACGATACTTATTGCACCAGACTGGCCACGCTAACACTGGTACCCACTCCTGCACAGTGTGTCACTGCTGGATCCATGGCACCTGCCTCAGACCCCTGCCCTGCTGTCCCAGCAGGAGGGCCAGTTTCTGCACCCGCAGCTTCAAACCCCGAAACTTGCAGCCTGGCTAATTACCTGATCTCTCCCTTGCCATCCCTCAGTAAGCAAGTGATGGATGTCATTCTGGAGGCAAGGAGGCCTAGTACTAGAAAATCTTATGCTGAAAAATGGAAAAGATTCTGTTCCTGGAACCAAACTCAGGGGATGGGCACAACAGTGCCCAATTTATCTCACATTCTTCAATACTTAACTGAGATGCTTCACAAGGGCCTTTCCTTTTCTTCCATCAGAATTCATGCCTCGGCCATTTTAGCACATTATAATACAGAGCCACCCCTCTTCTCTCATCCACTGCTGAAACAATTCCTCAGAGAGGCCAAAAACTTAAGACCACCCAGGAGAGCCCGTACTCCAGCCTGGAACCTTAACTTTATATTGGAAATGCTCACTCTACCTCCCTTTGAGCCAGCTGCAAATGCAGAGTTGAAATTCCTTTCTTGGAAAACAGCCTTCCTGCTAGCCATCACTTCAGCTAGAAGGGTGTCTGAATTACAGGCCCTCAAGGCAGTGGAGCCTTTCATCATCTTTCATGGGACAGGTGTCCCTCAGGACCAATCCTTCCTTTATGCCCAAGGTGGTATCCAGTGTTGCCCTTAATCAGTCCATTCATTTGCCAACCTTCTTTTCTAATCCACAGAACAAAGGGGAACGGATACTGCACTCCTTGGACGTGCACAGACAACTTAGATTTTACTTGGACATGACTAAGCCTCTCAGGAATTTGAACAGCTGCTGGTTGCATTTGCTGCAGGGGCAGAGGGGAAGGCCATTTTAAAGCAAACCATTTCTAAATGGATAGGCCATTGCATTCTTTTCTGCTACCAGCACCATGGAAAACCTTCCCCACAGGGGATAAGACCTAATTCCACCAGGGCTGCATCTACTTCTACAGCCTCCCTTAGAGGGGTTCCTACCAGGGACATCCTAGAAGCTGCTACCTGGAAATCTGTACGTACCTTCACCAAGTATTACCACTTGCCAATATTTTCTAAATCCAGAGCTGGTTTTGCCACTGCAGTCTTGCAGGGCCTTATAGCTGGCCCTAATGCTATCTAATTGCCTCCTCCCTTCCTTAGCTTTGGGAATCTACCCAAATGTAATGACTGCAACAGTGAAACATGAAGAACATAGTACAATTGTGTACAGCAACCGACGCAGGACCCAAGACTTTGATAATCAGGCCAACTGAGGGCTACCTGCAAGCAGATAACCCAAATGTAATCACTGCAACAGTGAATACACTCGAACATCTACATTTATGGGATGTGTACACAACTTCACTTTACCTGTCTTTTCTAGATCCAGATGTGGATTTGCCACAACAGTCTTACAAGGCCTGCTAGCCAGCCCTACTATTACTTGACTGCCTTCACCCTTCCTCATCTTTGGGAATCAACCCGTGTGTGATGACTGCAACAGTGAAACACAAAGAACATAGTACAGTTGTGTACACTTAACATAAATGTAGATGTTCGAGTGTATTCACTGATGCAGTCCTGGTTATCCCCCCTCCAGTCCTCTGACTGTTCAATGCTTTCTACTTATCCTGTTTTTGGCCATATCTTATGGCTATTGTATTTACATTTTACTGGAGCTGTTCCACACCAAGTAATTGCTTCCTATTTTGGGGGCTCCTGACAACTGGGGCAAGAAAAACGGATGTAATGGCATCGGATGCATGTTTTATACCCATGACGACCTGATGTCATGGAAGAAGCGACAGCATCCGATGCAGAAATCCCAAAATTCTGGTATTCGGGCCGACTGAGGGCTACCTGCATGCAGATAACCCAAGTGTGATGACTTCAACAGTGAATACACTCAACATCTACATTTATGGTAAGTGTACATAACTGTACTTTCTGTAGATAATTAAGCATTTACTCTAGGTGCTTCACAACACATGAAACACTGTTTAAATTATTTGTCATGCTAGCTGGGAGTACTTGCTATAGAGTCATTAGTTGACGAACCTGAGAAGCCAAACTTACTTTTGGCTAGTGGGTGCTTCTTCCAGCACTAGAACATGCTATTCCAGTTATTGGAGTCAGCTGTTTGTCCAGTACCCAGCTACTTCAGTTTGCATTGTACAAGACAGAGAAATATTTACCCCATCAACTATATGGTAGCAGTGTTATAACATTCACTCAAAAATTATCTGTTTCTGAACGACCAACCCAGGGCCTAACTCCTGTACCCAACTGTGAGAAAACAATTGTTAAAGGAAATAAACCATATAACAGAGTATTTATACTCCTAAAACTATGCACATGTACATAAATACAAATATTTCACTCATGAACAATAGTGTCCTTCTAGCCTGCCAATATATGAAAACAGTTATCCCCATAATAAGTGTCCAGGCTGTTAAGAATATTTAAACTAGTGTTTACTTTAATGTAATTTGGTATTCTGTTCCATGCATCATCTACTCTCTCAGAGAACCAGTTAGTACACTCTTCATTTCTATAGAAAATTCTTCATAGGTTGTCTGATGATTCTCAACTACTTTTTGTATCTAAATGCCCTAAATACCTAAATAATTTCTCCTCTTAAATATTGGTAGGAGATGCTGTACAAGTTCAGATATTTTTGTCTTTCATAATAACTTAAATTTTCACATCCAGAGATGCCCGTGGTATATTTCTATTGTATTCTTTCCAGTTTACTCAAGCTTGTTTTCTTATAAGGTTTTCATATTGTTATTCCATAGTCAAGTTTGGGTCTAATGCAGCTAACTAACAAACAGTGGGTTCATCATTTCTGATTTCCTAGACTTTATAAATCTTTTTATAAAACCCTATTCTTCTATAACTATCATTAACCAATTGGTTGATATGATTAGAAAAACTCAAAGCTGGATCTACCCATATACCCTGGTTCTTAAATGAGTCTAAAGTTTCAATCATTGTGTGCTGTATTAAATGTTCACCTTTCAGTTTATGTCTCCCAAGTCTCGTATGCTTAATTTTTGATGCATTTATCAGCATATTATTCTCCATTGCCCAAATAGTCAATTTAGTTAAGTTCTTTTGCAGGCATGCCCTGTCTGTAACACATTTAATACGTTTACCCATTTCAAGTCATCTGTATACAGACTGTAAAATGCTTCAGATGAAAAAATAGATGTAAAATATACAACTTAAACAAGTATGGGCCTAGGACAAAGCACTGTGGGACACCCTGACTGTAACCTCAAAATTTACTCATCCAGTTGCTGTATGATGCTTGCTATGTCCTGTTTGTAAGCCATACAGCTATACATCTTATCAGGAGTACATCAGCACCTAGCTGATGTCATATGCTGCTGTATCTGTAACACATGAGAGTTCGCCTGTGGTGGACTCGTGTACTTCCAGCCATTATACGAAAGGTAGATGGGTACTGCAAGGGTGCAGGTGACATCCCGCATCTCTCTCAGCAGACATTGGCCATAAACAGACATCTGGTACAAAACGGACTTCAGTACACACCAACCTCAGAACTTTTCTGCCGCCTGTGTGATTGTCAGCTCCAGTCTTTGCTCCTTCGAGAAAGTGAACTTGTCTTATCCGACTTCAGATAAGTACCCCATAGTTCGTTTTGATTATCCTTTTGCTACTGCTTTGGGTTTTTCATGTCAGGTAGAAAGGGCAAGTGTAGGTGTGGAAGGCAGATTTCCCCATAAAGATACGCATGAACTTTGCCTCTTTTGTTTAAGCCGGGAACACAACCAAACTACTTGTAGTATTTGTCAGGCCTTCATCTCCAAAACCTTCAGAAGTCGCCTAGCAGCCTTAAAGCTTTACTTAAAAAATCAGCAACTCAAATGTCTGAGTAAAGCTGTAGATCTGACGTCTGGTTCCTCGGATGAGCCTACAGTCAAAAAGGCCAAAAAATTGCATCCTGAACCGACTGCTGTGCCCTCTATTCCAGCTAAATCTCTCAAGGCCGGTAAAGGCCCGGAGTCCGAGCTGGAATCCTTGGATCTTCCTTTGGTGGGTACCCAGGAGGAGGCTATCAAGGAAGCCACAGGCACGTTCCAGAGGGAATCACAGGCATCGGAATCAGTCACTGAGGGGGAACATAGGCTCATTTTTTCTGAGGGCCTGAGTGGGGTCTCATAAATCATAGTTCGAGAGGATGTGTCCTCTGACATTGGTAGCATGCCTTCTGGCCCTCCGTAACTACACCATATGTGTGATAACTCGGCGTCGGAGTCACACAAAAAGAAGCAGCAAAAAATCAAACATCTTGCTCCTTCCCCAATGCCTGCTCCCTCCAACCAGCTTCCTGACTGGCAAGCCATTACTCAAGGCCTTCTGAACGCATTCCTTGCTTTATGCTAGGCCCCTGCTTCTACCCTTAAGGGTAAAATGGTTTTCGACATTTCTACTGAAGAAGATGATTCATCAGAGGATGAATCACTCACTTACACATCACAAACTGCTTCCCCTCTGGGGTACACTTCCCCAGAGGAAGAGTCCAGTGGCACAGATTCCCCAAGGGAAGAAATTATCTTCGGGGAGACTGTTGCCCAGCTGAAAGAATTTTGCAAGTGGGACAGCAGCCAGGTCACAGAGACCCCAAAGAGGTATTATGACCTTTTTACAAATGGAGTCCCTAACCCCGACTGCTGTACCTCCAGTGCATCCTGCCTTTTTGGATGCTTTCTTGGCTACTTCAAAAAATCCAGATTCCCAACCCCCGCACCCAAACATCCAGACAGATTTTACAAAGTCCCTGAGGATGCTAAATTCCTTTATGAAGACCCTTCTGCAAACCCATACATCATTGCTGTGGCTGCGGATTAAACCTCAAAATTACTCCCTTCTCCCCTTTGGCAAGGAGAGCAGGTTAATGGAGCTCCTAGGGAAAAAAGTATATATGTCTGCTACCTTAGCAGTGAGAGCCATTAACTACCAGAACCACATGGTCAAATACGCCCTGGCTGTGTTTTTTGATGTGGCTAAGCAATTGGGGGACCTCCCTGACTCCCCAGCCAAGGCTAAAATCTCTACTCACCTGAATTCCTGCACCCAAGTAACTAAGCACTCTGTCAGGTGTAGCTATGATGCAGTAAAGACCTCATTTAGAGCTGCTGCCTCTGAGTCTGTCATTAGGGGATACTCCTGGCTTACGTTGCAGCCTTTTCCTGATGACATTAAGTCTAAACTCCTAGATGCTCCATTGGACAACAAAGTTCTGTTTGGTGCAGCAGGACTGAACTTTTCAAGGCCTTTCAAGAGAAGGGTAAGGAAATACAGGATCTGAGACACATTTTTGTCTCCTCAGTTTCACACTTTCAAAGGAACTATCCTGCCAAATCCTCCTTTATCAGAAGGCCTGCCCGACAAATGCCAACCAAAACAAAAAGAGATTCCAGGAAGCAGCCCTCCTCGAGATCTTCTCCCTCTACTCCTGCTCCCAAACAGTCCTTTCAGGCCTAGCCTGGTAGCCAGTGACTACCAGACATTGGATCCAGACACCCCTCTTTCCATGTGTCTTTCTGTCCCCCCCCCTCCCTGCTTGGAATCAGGTCACCCAGGACCCTTGGGTCCTCTCAGTAATAAAACAGGGATACTTCATGGTATGGAAATCCAAACCTACACCCAAAGGAATTCCACGACCTCATCAAGACCAACTGGCTTTCTTTCCCCCTGTCCTTCAGGAACTCCTCGCTTAAGGAACAATTCAAGAAGTACCTCCTCTTGCAAGAGGAAAGGGATTTTACTCCAGATGTTCTTGTTTCCCAGGAAAGAAAGTCCCTGGAGACCAATTCTGGATTTGTCCCATGTCAAAACTTTCCTCCAGGTACCCTCCTTTCGGATGCTCACTTTTCATACCCTCCTAACTCTGATCTTCCACAGACTTTCTTGGTATCTCTAGATATAAAGGATGCCTACTTACATATCCCAGTCCATCCCCTATTTAGGGAATTCCTCCGATTCTCAGTGGGTTCTGCACACTTTCAATTCTGTGCTTTACCCTTTGATCTCTCTATGGCCCCAAGAGTGTTCACAAAGTGCCTCACACCAGTCATGCCCTTTGCCAGACCAAAGGGAATCCAACTATTCCCCTGTCTAGACAATATCCTCATACAGGCCCCATCAGTTCCAATGGTTTTGCAACACATGGATTTCACTATTTCCTTCTTGAGAAGTCTGGGGTTTACTATAAACCTCAAAAAATCATCTCTGATACCCTCCCAGGATCATGTGTTCCTGGGGTGCTGGATCCTAACAGAGAAAATGATGGCATACCTTCCCCCCGAAAAATATTTATTATGTTTCTTATTTTAAGGAGTTGCTGTCTCTCAAAGCCCTGTCAGCCAGGGAGTTTCTCAGACTTTTGGGATTCATGGCCTCCACCATCCCCATGGTACCCCTGGCAAGGCTGCACATGAGAAAGTTCCAGTGGTACTTGAAAACAGTGTGGAAACAACATCTCCACCCCTGGAGTTCATGGTCCCCATGCTTCCATGCCTTTCCATGGAATTTAATTGGTGGATAGCCCGATAAAGGCCAACCCAGGCCTGCCCCCCCAAATAGATCCTCTTCACAGATGTTTCAGACGCAGGTTGGGGAGCAACTTTAGGAGAATGGAGAGCGAGGAACTCATGGACTCTCACTCAGCAGAAGGAGCACATCAGTATCAAGGAGATGAGAGCCTTGATACAGGCTCTCCAAATTTTCAAAGATCATCTCCTACCAAACACGCTGAGGTGGTACACAGACAATACCACCGTGCTGTGGTACATCAACAAATGGTGGGGGGGCAAGGTCCTACCTCCTGTGCAGGTTGGCTCTGCAAGCATGGGAAATTACCCTACAGAGGCAAGTCAACATCCAAGCTGTCTACATACCTTCAGTAGACAATGTGATAGCAGATACTCTAAGTAGGACCATGACTCAGTCTCACGAATGGATGCTAAACAGGGATGTGTTCCTGGACCTGGTCCATCGATGGGGAATTCCAGATGTGGATCTGTTTGTCTGCACCGCATGAACAGACAACTTCCAGCCTTCTGATCCAGGGTACCATATCCAGAAGCATGGAGGGTGGATGCTGTCTCATTCCCTTGTAAGGGTGTCTACACTTATGCATTTCCCCCCTTCCCTCTCATACATAAAGTTCTGAAAAAACAACCACAAGTCTTGCTGGTGACTCCCTATTGGCCAAGGCAGCATTGGTTCACCCTATTACTCTGTGTAGCCAAGGTCAATCACCACAAGTTACCCCACCGGATGGACCTGCTCACACAGGAGAAGGGAACGCTCTTACACTCCCAACTGTCCACTCTGAACCTCACATTGTGGTTAATAGGGCATTGATCCCCTTCAGATACCTATACACAGAGAACGTGTTTCAAGTTCTGCAGGAGGCCAGAAAACCAACTACCAGGAAATCATACCTCTCTGAGTGGAACAGATTTTCTGTCTGGTGTTAGAAACACAATTTATATCCACTAGCAGTAGAACCCACAGTAGTCTTGTCTTACCTGTGTAAATTAATGAAGTCTGGACTGTCTTTTTCTTCCATTAAGACCCATTTATCTGCCATCTCAGCATGCCTGCCACTCACCCCACCTCTGGCATCTAGGCTGGAAGTGAAACTATTTTTGAAAGGGCCTCTGCTCCTTAGACCTCCAAGGAAGCCCATTCCGGCCCCTTGGGATCTAAATTTTGTTCTGGAGAAGTAGACTTTATCCCCCTTTGAGCCAGCCAAAGACTACTCTCTCCAATACTGTACTTGGCGAACTATACTCTTGATGGCCATTACTTCAACCAGAAGAGATTCTGAACTACAAGCCCTTATGGCCTCTCATCCTTTTACTGTTTTCCATAAGGGCAGGGTGTGTTTACGTACTAACCCAACCTTCATGCCCAGAGTGGTCAATGAGCTGGCCTTGAATCAGGCCATCAACCTTCCTACCTTCTTCCCTTCACCCAAAAACCCAGCTGAAAGGATCCTGTATTCCTTAGATGTACACAGACAACTCAGATACTATTTGACTAAGACCAAATCCATCCATAAATCGGACAGACTCTCGGTACCTACCACCCAAGAGCACTAGAGCATCCTGTTTCCAAGTAAACCATATCCTCTTGGATCTCCAAAACCATCTCTACTTGCTATTCAGCCCATGGCAAACAGCTTTGCTTCCCAGTAAAGGCAACCTCCACTAGAGCAGTCTCCTTTTTGGGGGCCTTTTTCAAGGGTTTAGATCCGGCTGCCATTTTAGTGGCAACTACATGCTCGTCTGTCCATACTTCCACCAAACACTACAGGTTGGACATCATTTCTAGAGCCAGAGCAGGTTTGCCAGAGCCATCCTTCATAGCTTTGTGGAAAATGCTTCTGTTCCACCACCCTAACCTTAATAACAGGAGCTTTTGCACTCTCCCTTGTGTTATGGATACAGCAGCAGCATATGAATATAAGGACAGTAGTATAGTTGTGTAAAGTCTTACCATGACCTTTGATGTCCTTCTCTTCTATATGCTGCTATATAATTTCTCAACCTGCCTTCCACCTGACACTTGCCTGACTCCTGAGTACCCACTCTGTAGTCGCTAACTCCGGTGGCATTCAGTTATGAGGTAGGTGTGTGCTGACGTCTGTTTTGTACCCAACGTCTGTTTATGGACGACGTCCACTGAGAGAGATGCAGGATGTCACATGCACCATTGCAGTCGCATCTATCTTTTGTATAATGGCCGGACGTATGTAAGTCCACCGGAGGCGAATTCCCTTGTGTTATGGCTACAGCAGCATGTAGAAGAGAAGGACATCTAAAGTTATAGTAAGATTTTACACAACCATACTTTCTAATTTATTTGTCAGTGTTGTGTATGACCCTCTCAAATGCTGAAGTTAAATCTATATAAATTATATCACAGCACAATCTTTCAATCATAGATGTTATATTGTTATAGCACATCATGTTACAGGTGGTAATAGATCTATTTTTAACATGTGCATGCTGACATGTGGTTTCAAGTCCCAACTTTTCCAGTTCTGACAGTAATTTATCCAATATAACCTTGTCCATTATTTTTCTACTACATGAAAGTAAACATATGGGTCTGTATGACTCTGGGTTTGTTCTACTCCCCTTTCCCTTAGAGAAAGGTAGTGCATTTCTCCAATTTTGAGGGATCTCCCCAGATTTATACAACCTAGTAAGTAACAGATAAAATGGTACTGTACGTTCAAGTTGAAGTGTTCTCAGGTCATTATTAGTAATTCCGTCTCCGCCCTGTACTTTGTTGGGATTCAGTTTGTGTAGCTCTTTTTCAATGTAATCTTATTTAATGTCAGAGGTTACCTAAACGTCACTAGGACAATTAATCACCCCTTTTTGTTGTGCCAAACTGCTTTGCATAAGATTTTATAAATATATCTGTAATTTTGTGTGTCTGAGAATAAGTTTTTAGAGTCTATACAAAGTTTATTAATTTGCATATCTTTACTCCTGCCATATCTTGTATATTTATAAAATGGTTTCCTATTATGTTCAGTATATTTATATACATTTTCTTCAAATTTTTCTTGATCTTGTCTCACACTCCCTTGGATTCAGCAAACTTCCGTGCAAGAATAGCTTATTCTTCCATGGAAGGGACTGTTCCCATGCAGCATGGCAGCACGCCATGCATATTCATGAAGGTAAGCTGCCATGCTCTAATACAGACACAATAGGTTCATAGGTAGGTACTAGGCTATCAGCCCTGGGGCCTATACAAGCCCAGCCAAAAAGGTACCCTGGCTTTTGCAACCCAAGAAAATTATTTTCCTGTGCCACTGTCGAGCAGAGCCACAGAGGTGATCCCAAGGGTGAATTTCCTATTTCCCATCCAATCATCAAGATTTTTCTTGAAGAGTGCTAATGAGGAGCTTTGTTTGATATAGATAGGTAGTTTATTCCAGAGTATGGGAAGTCTCTTGGACAAGAATCTATCCCTCCGGCATGTTCTGTTTATTGTGGTGACAAGGTTTAGGTCCCTAGAGCATGTAGCTCAGAGGGATTGGGATTTCTTTAAGTGCAGCATGTCCAACAGCTCTGGGTTTGACATAACTTTGTATGTTAGGCAGAGATCACTAGTAGGCGATATGCGATGAAGTAAAGCTGGAGTTTTTTGAGACTGTCTGCGTAGGCCATCTGTTTGAGACCGGTAATCCTCTTTGTGAGGTATTTCTTTGGCCTTTCCAGTTGTTGTAGATGTCTTGTGAGGTACATACCAAAAGGGGCGTTGTACTCTATAATGGGTCTAATGAATGAGTAGAGGGGAACAATTACCCCTTTTTTTCTGGATGAGAAACCTTTTGTGATGAGGTGTGCCACATAGAAGGATTTCCTGACTACTGTGGCAATGTGATTATCAAAGGAGAGATTACTGTCCACCTGTGTCCCAAGGTCTCTTATCACACTTTCGGTGTTAAGTATACTACTGCCTATGTTGTAGTTCATGGGTACAGAGTTTTTACCAAAGGGGATGACAATGCACTTTTTGGCACTGAGCTTGAGGCCATGGCTTTGACACCAGGCATCTGTCTCTGTGATGCCCTTTTGTAGGATCTCCACATCGTTAGGAGTTTTTCGATTATGGCTCCTAGTTTGCAGTCATCTGCGAACTTCGTTAGCCAAAGATATTCTGTGTTAGCCTGTACTTCAGAGAAGTAGATACCAAACAGGACAGGACCCAGGACTGTACTCCACTTGTCACTGGTCTGAAGTCGGATTTGGAGTCTGCTACTTTCACAGTGTGGGTTCTGTCAGTGAGCCAGTTGGCAACCCATCTTGTGACATAGGGATTTATACCTAGTTTAGTGAGTTTATCTATAATTCCAGAGTGGGGATGGTGTTGAAAGCCTTGGCAAGATCTAGATAGGGTGTGTGAACCACCTTACCCTTGTCTACGGCTTTGGTGACTGCTTCAAAGAAGTCTCATCAGGTTTAGGAGTCATGATCTGCCTTTTACAAACCCGAACTGGGTGGGATCCAGAGTTTGGAGATTACCAATGTCTTTGTTTATAAATTCTATGATGATACATTCTGTGCACGAGCACAGGGGCTGTGCTTGAGAGCAGTGCTCTCACTGTACACATGCCCCCTGCACTCCATAATTGCCGTATGGCAATGTAAAGGTAGCGAGAGTCTCCTCAGACACCATTACCTCTCAGCCTGACAAGAAATCAGGACAAAGCCATATAAAACAAGGGACAAATGTGAGATATTGCTCTCACAAACTTATAAAGTGGATAGAATGATGGGCTTCGCATTAACATGAATTTCCCAAAGGGTATGAAGTGTAAAACTCAAATGTCTGTCATTATTTACTAACTGCAATCTTTAATGGTTTGACACTAATCTACCAGAAAGCCACAATTGTGTGAAAAACGGACGAAAAATGTAAGGCGAAAATCTGTACAGTTGAGAGGTATGGCGGACACTGTTAGTATTTGTGGAGCATACCTTTCAAATGCAAAGCCTGTCATGTCATCACTGTTTGAAAAACACAGCCCCCCCACAGATAATGTTTAGAAAGTAAAAGACAACAGTTGCATTTTTTTTTTCAGTCCGCCATAAAGTTTAAGCATAGCTGAGCGTGTGTGTGTGCATTGTGCAGCTCTGCTCAGCCTAGCTTACACATCCTAAGGAGCTAAATAGGAATATACCTCAAGAAATAGCAATGCGGAAATAGTGAAGTGGTTAGAGCATTTGCTTTGCAAGTAGTCATTCTCTGTTCGATCCCCACTGAAGCCAATTCACATTTTACATGTGAAAGCAGTACATAATAAAAATATGTAAATAACATATATTTGTAAACCAGAGTAGTGTAGTAGGTCCAGATGTGAGGTGTCAGTGTAATAAAGTTGTGAAACCCCCATATAAACACAAGTGCCCCGTACAGTATAGTCACACAAGAATAAATGTAATGAAAGCACATTGGGGGTTGTCAGGGAAGGTAAACAAAATTATAATTCAGGAATGATGAATCGATCCCATACAGCTGATAGTCTATAAAATAAAACTTAAGCAATGCTAAGCATTGTACATCTATGCTTACCAGGTGTAAGCATTGCTTAAATATGAATGCCAAGTAATGAGTAGCCCAGCTAAACAGATTTGCCCATTGGTAAGCAGTGCTGAACCTGCCCCTTTAAGCACTGCCAACCTTAACAGGTTTTCCGTAGCTTAGCTTAGCTCAACATATTCAAAACCGTCCAATTATGGCAACGTTCGGGAAATGGGCCATACTTAAACCTCCCGGTGTATGTGAGGCAGAGCACCTCGCTGGCCTTGTTCAAGAGAAATCTTGAAAAGATGAATGGGAGATCGGAGATACCCCAGGGACCTATACTCAGTGTCTCACCTCACAGACAGAGGCCAGCATAAATAAATGGGTATAGTTCCCACATATAAAGGGGAGTATGGGAAACTAAACATGGGGCTAGGCTTGTAAATGCCCTCGGGCAGATAGCCTAGTATGAACCTATAAACCTATGAACAGGCAGGAATACAGCCCATAACCCATTGGAGCTCCCCACTGTAGACAGTATGGCTGGAGTAGGAGAGGGCAGTCGCTTACAGGCACAGCGCTGGGGCATAGAGGAGTCCAAGGTCATGGTAGGACTCCTTGTTATGTGAGACTGCTGCAGGACCTAGACCAGGGCTCCCAATACAAAGCAGAGGCCTGGGAAAGTCTCACCCACGATCTCACCAGTGCCACTGGCATCCCTCGGACTGGTGAGCAGGTCCAACACCACTATGCTGACTTGAAGCGGAAGAAGAGGGAGCTCTTGGACCAGTGGGTCCAAGAAGCATGGCAGAGGGATGATGTCCCAACCATGTGTAAGTATTCATATCAATAACTGTTTACCAAAATCCAGCCTGTTTATGTGATGGATAGGTATGCATAAATGTTTATCTTCTTTATAAATATAAAGGAGTAGAATGTCACCTGGCAGTATTAAAAATGGGTATGGTTTGTACTGAATAACCCAGACAGTATTACAGTAATAGTCTCATATAGGTTATATATAAATAAAACTGTAACTGCCTGTCAATAAAATTCAAAACCCTTGACTGGTTATGTTTACTCTGGTATTGTATGAATTGAAATGTGTACAGGTTATGCATAGCAGCTATAGCTCTGAAAGCATTAAACAATCAAGTCACATCTGACAAAGTTAGTGTCTCTGTAAGACACAAGCTTGACTGATATGAAATGTTTCTCGCACCAAGATCTGATATCTGAATAGTAATGTTGTGTTAACTATTGTTTTCTACAATGTGCTATGTTGAAAGGTATGTATAGGAATGTATGTATAAAAATGTTGCAATTACAAGTTCAGACTGTACAACCAAGAGAGAATGAGACAGAAAACATTCAAGGAAGAGACAGCAGTTTTTCAACAGCTCATTCTGATGAAACACAAACTTGTTGTATTTTTAGCAGAAACAGTCACGGTTCGAATCCCGGGAGTGGTAGTAAGCTGTATGCATAATTTCAACTAGGATTTTGTGAATATGTGTAGAAACAGGTAGTGTTAACATAAATTTCCTCCACAGGTCGTCTAGGTAAGAGAAGGTATAAAGTAGCTATAAGAAGGTTGTAGTTATACTGTGTCCAACACCCACGGTCCAACCCCAAGGCTGCAAATGACAGCAAGATAAGTACATACAGCAAGTGGTCTCCCCCAAGAAATGTTCAAAAGTGTCATGCTTTCGCAGCTACCAGACCCTGCTGCCAACAACCAGGATGACCAATAGAAATCAAGGCAGAGTATGGCAATACCACACACACACACACACACACACACACTATGAGTGCACATATGTAAACCTGATTATGTGATTGTGGGTAGAAACAGTCAGGTAGTGTTAACAAAAATCTCCTCCACAGGTCTCCCAGGTAAGAGAAGGTATAAAGTAGCTATAAGAAGTCTGTAATTATACACTGTGTACAAACATACCACTGCCCAACCCAAGGCCATAAGATGTAATAATACCTGTAGAGTAATAATTAGAGCAGTCATCATAAGAGCTGTGACCACTGCAAGAATCTACATTTGTTACTTGACATCTCTCTCCCCTACCTTATCTTCACCAGTAATCTAAACACATAAATGAATGGGTATGTTTTGCACCAGACCTACCGTTGGGACATGTGTCCTATTGTTCAACAAATGTTGAAGTGTATTCCAATTAATGTTTCCTGTTCAAATACTGTAATTGGTGGCCAGTTGCTATCCATGTAACCTGCATGCTGGTGTAATGGCCACTGTGGTTCCATATATGCATGTGTTCTGTTTGCTATGTAAATGTTCCAAATCTGTTGTTTTGGGTTAATGGGAATACTCATGCATGCTTTTATAACTAATCCTGCAATGTGTTTAACATTACTAACCAACATATGTTTTAAAACGGCAACAACATAGCACACCTGGGAAGGCCGATCCCAAGGGATCCACCTCTCCCTCCTCATCTGGCCATGGCACTGGGCCCCAGCATGTCTGGGACTCACCCCGGGACCTCCTCGTCCACTGGTCCTGCTCACCTTCAGGTGGAACTGCCTCAGGGGATGGGGCTCATCTCCCCCTGAGCACGGGCGCTGACAGGATCCTGTCAACCGAAGCTAGGTCCGGGGTCTGGTGCGTAGCGAGCTCCACAAGGACTTGGGAGATCTGCTATGCCAGCTTGAGGGCCACATGGTGCATTTAGAGGGTCAGTCTGCCCCTCCTGCTCAGCCCCCAGCACAGCCACTTTTGAGACCGTGAAGGTGCAGTGGTGACTGCCCATGGGTGGGGACCTCAATCCCACTTATATCCATTTGGGGGCTCATGGGCTTCTGATTACTAAACACCCCTCCCCGTCCAAGGTGTTTACCACCCACATGTGACATATACCACCCCTGTATGCTGTCTTGTCTGTCTTCCTTCCCAACCTACCTCCACAAATATTCCTACTATCATTCCCCCAACATCCCACTCTCACCTTAAAAAAAAAAAAAGGCAATCTATTCCCCAAATAAAATGTCGCCCTATACATAGCTGTCCATTTCACACACGTGTCCACTGGGCACATGTAATCTGGTATAATTGGCTTCACAACACATTGTTGTCCTCACCCTTCTCTCAGGGGTTTGAGCATACAAATTTACCTCCAAATTCAGTCTATATGCACAGCTTTTGCTGTAGAAGAAATGGACAGCTGTGGACCTTCCCTACACCCATTCTGCACATCCCTAGCAATTTTTCATATTGTTTTTCCCTCTTCATGCCCCCTTTTTCACCACTTTCCTATCACTTTTTTTCTTTTCTTTTAAAGAAGTTAGCACAGGGGTAAGCGGGTGTAATGCCTGTTTGCGTATTGCTAAGCGATGCCTACACAGACTAAGCACTTTTTAAGGCTAACTTTCCGTAAGCATAGTTAACCGGAAGTTAACATTGCTTACCGCTGCACAAACCCACTTACAACTGCTTGAAAGTGCCTTAATCACTCTGTATCTAGCAGCCCTTGTACCGCCTAGCAACAAAATAATTAGCCCTTGCAAGTTTTGAACCCAGGGCCCTGCACATCATAGCCACAGCAATTTTCCACTAAGCCATCTGAGCTGTAGATATGATTGATGTTTTTTCAAACATATTCAGCAGAGTCATTCAACAGTAGGGACAAAGTTTGTTAACATTAGTTAAGCTTTGTACATAGATATAAATGTATATGTGCGTGGAGATGCATATATATATATATATATATATATATATATATATATATATGTGTGTGTGTGTGTGTGTGTGTGTGTGGAAACATTAATATGTAATATATGTGGAGATATACATATAAAATATAACCATGTATAAGATGTGGATATACATATGTATACATATATATATATATATATATATATATATATATATATATAAAACTGCGGTGGTGGTGCTGCGGTAGCGTTGTCGCCTCACAGTTAGACGTTGCACGTTCAATTGCAGTTAGAGCGTCTTCTGTGTGTCGACATGCGTGAATGGGCATTCTTTCGCTGAAGGTTGAGTTAGGCCCGGCAAGCCAGCATGTAAAAATCTACTGCCAATCATTAGCGGACCGGAGTTCCGTTGTAGCGACCCCTAACCAGGAAAAGCCGGAAGACAGTGTATATATAGATATCGATATATATATATATATATATATATATATATATATATATATATATATATATATACACATATATACATATATATATATATATATATATATATATATATATATATACATACAGATATATCTGAATATATGTATGTGTGTGTGTGTGTGTGTGTATGTATATGTATGTATATATATATATATATATATATATATGGTTCCCCTTTATAATCTCGAATTTCAGTATCCCAAGACCATAAAGGTGAAACTTCAAAATAGCGAAAGTGCATAATCACAAATCCAAATATCTTGAATTCGCGGTTATGCATTTACGCTACGGTACGGTTAGTGTTTGGCTGGGATGGTGTTCGGTGTACTGAGTGGATTTACGTGCAATTTAAGGTGAGTGTGTTTGTAAGTTGTACGTGTGGGTTTGGGTAGGCAGGTGAAAGTATGAGTGTGTAAGTGTTGGATGTGTTGGTCTTTGTATATGTGTGATTGTGTGCGCGCGTGTTTGGGACTGTAGAATGTCTGGGTGAGAGTTTGCTGTCTTTGTGCGATCTCGTAGTTAGTATATATAAGTAGTGGGGTGTGGGGGGTGCAGGGGTCTCCAAAGGTGGTGGTATTTCCATATTAATTAAGGATGCACACACCTCCGGACTGGTAGACCAACATTATGCATTACATATCCTGCAGGTGTAGCTAATATTGGGTAAGACAGTGGTTCAGGTTGTAGCCTGCTTTAGGTACCCAAACATGTCCCAAGACTCACACTCCATGTCCCTAAACTCCCTGGAGAATATTGGTGTCCAACCTAACACTCTCATAGTGGTTGATTTCAACTACCCCACTATTAAGTGGGAAAGCTACTCGTGTACCGATGCACATGCCCATCACATCGACCTGGTCCTTGCTAACATGGGTGACTGTTGCTGTACACCAATAGTCAACTCCTCCCTTGTTATATCTGAACACAAATGAATCACCTTTGGAAATCCACAGCCCTCCCACCCCTTGCACAGGTAACCACCATGAAAAGCCTTTCCAAAGCTAACTATGGCCTCCTAAAAACAGCGGTGGCTAACCTCACGGCAGCCATGCAAATGGCGACTAGTTGCATGACTGCTGAATCAAACAACAATGCGCTATGAACATATACACAAATGCATGGATACCGCCATACCCAATTGAAGCAGGACGCTTACCTCAAAAAAAAGGAAGCTAATCTGGTGGTCCCCGGTGATAAAGAAGCTGTACAACAGAAGAAACGATCTGATATGGGAGAAGTTGAAGTCCCAAGACTGGAAAATAATCCTTATCAGCCTCAATTAAAAGTTGTGATCTGAAAAGCCAAAATAAAACACAAACTGGATAAAAAAGCTAGGAAATTACTCCACTGGTCACCCACAAGTAAAAAATAAAGTCCATTTTATAAAGCGCTTTTCATCTCTCCTTATAGGGAGACTTCTTCAGATAACAGACATGTACAAATGCAAAGTTTAAATAAAAAAGTCATCAATCATGTGACACTTAACACACACCTCCATTTAAAAACACCCTTCCCTGTGAGATCCACATATTATTAACTGTAACATTTATTTCAATATTTTACAATTAATGCCTTAAATATACTGTTACTAAAATATTTAGCCTAAAATTCAAAATCACATTATTTATTTCATGTATATTTTTATTTTTAATGTCTTCATTCTGATGAAAATTAAAATATTAAAATAATTTATTAAAATATTAAAATAATTTATCCTGACCCATTCTGTCCACATGACAGCACATTACAACCAGAGGGTATAGACTCACTTACACCTTTCATGAGCCTACCTCTCTAGATTTTTCAATTTAAGAATACACAGGATAGAATACACTTCATTCAATCCTGGAAAATGGCAGGCATCTGTACGAAGCTGCCACCTCAATTCAAGTTTCTCCAACATTAACGAATCGGGACCACCTCTTCCATTTGAATTCAAACAGTCAATAGCCCTAAATTTGAATGTATGATCTGGAAATGCTTCAACATGTCTAGCTGGTGCACTTTCGTTTTTCATTTTGGAAATATAATATAAATGCTCACATACTCTTTCTCTTAATTTACGGTCCATTTTTCCAATATAGAAAGCCGGACAGTGTTGGCGCTGAGCCATGTAAACTACTGCTCTACTCTGACAGTTGAACTTATGTTTGGTCATTTGAATTGATTAGAGAAGTCCAGGATAAGAGGGCCAGTGGTTTTTACAAACCAATTTTGAGCATTAAGGGTATGATAGGAGGTAACAATGTGGGGGACATGAGTATGGTACCAAAGATGAGAGAATACAGTACTACAGCCCTGATTACTAGATGTAGTGTCAGTGCTCCAGCTTTATACTCCCTTATTAACAAAAATTGATCATTAATTATGAATGACAATGTTCTTGGGCATAAATTCTGTGAAGCACCAAGAATAGTGTTCCAACGAGTAGAAAACCTGAAAAATGTATTACAATACAAGGCAAAAGGTGTAAGTACGTGAACAGGTATGGGTAAATGTAATGTGTGTAACTTTTGCAAACACGTGCAGGCTGGCCAATGCTTCACATTGAGGGAACAGAAATATGTGACCAAACATAAGTTCACCTGTCTGAGTAGAGCAGTAGTTTACATGGCTCAATGCCAACACAGTCTGGCTTTCTATATTGGAAAAACAGACCGCAAATTAAGGGAAAGAGTATATGAGCATTTATATTATATTTCCAAAATGAAAAACTAAAGTGCACTAGCTAGACATGTTGAAGCATTTCCAGATCATACATTCAAATTTAGGGCTATTGACTGTGTGAATTCAAATGGAAGAGGTGGTCCTGATTCATTAATGTTGGAGAAACTTAAATTGAGGTGGCAGCTTCGTACAGACACCTGACATTTTCCAGGATTGAATGAAGTGTATTCTATCCTGTGTATTCTTAAAATTGAAAAATCTAGAGAGGCAGGCTCATGAAAGGTGTAAGTGAGTATATACCCTCTGGTTGTAAGGTGCTGTCGTGGACAGAATAGATCAGGATAAATTATTTTAATATTTAATATTTTAATTTTCATCAGAATGAAGACATTAAAAATAAAAATATACATGAAATAAATAATGTGGATTTTGAATTTTAGGCTAAATATTTTAGTAAGAGTATATTTAAGGCATTACTTGTAAAATATTGAAATAAATGTTACAGTTAATATGTGGATCTCATAGGGATGGGTGTCTTTAAATTGAGGTTTGTGTTAAGTGTCACATGATTGATGACTTTTTTTATTTAAACTTTGCATTTATACATGTCGGTTATCTGAAAAAGTCTCCCTATAAGGAGAGACGAAAAGCGCTTAATAAAACAGACTTTATTTTTTGCTTATGGGTGACCAGTGGAGTGATTTCCTAGCTTTTTTATAAAAGTCGAGATCTCTCATCAAATACTACAAAGTTAGCTGTGAAAACAGAATTGGAGCACATATTAAAGACAACCACAAGGCCTCATACAGTTATGTAAAGGATCTCCATGGCAATACCAAGATTTGCTCTGAGTTCTAGACAATGGTACCTCCTAGACTGAAACAACAAATATTGCCAATATACTGGCTGACATATTGAGTGCAAACTTTACCCCCTCTCTCTCCCTCCCAAAGGACTAGTCATAATACCAGTACACTGCCAGGCTCCCAGTATTACTGCTGCACAGGTTAAAACACCACTGTCCAAGGCCAAGAATACAGCTTCTATGGGACCTGACAGTATCCTTGGCTGTGTTCTGCATGAACTCCAGAGGGACTGGGCACTTCGCGTGTGAGCCCTGTTCAAGCAAAGCTTCACCTCAGGCTTTGTCCCTACTGAATTGTGCCCCTCTCCACAAACAAGATATGACTACAGACCCTGGGAAATACCGCCCCAACTGCGTGACAAGTCTGTTATGCAAAGCTATGGGATGCATCATCATGCACCTAATAATCAGGGATATAGGAATCTGCAGACTCAGGATCCCACACAGTTTACTTTTGTGAAGGGTAGGTCATACCTGCTCAATCAACCTGGTCAACTTCTTGGAGACCTGAGCTGTGGATGAAGGCAGGATGGTACATGCAGCCTACCTAGATCTGGCCAAAGATTTTGATAACATTCCCCACTCAGGAATCATGCAAAAGCTCACTAAGCTAGGCATCAACCCCTATATCACTAGATGGGTTGTACTGAGTCATAGGACTCACATTGTGACAATAGCTGACTCCATGTCAGACTACTGAGCAGTCATAAGTGGAGTCCCACAGGGTTCTGTCCTGGGTCCTCTCATGTTTGCTATCAACTTCTCTGAAGTCCATGCCAACATGAAGGGGCTCTGGCTGATAAAGTTTGCAGACAGTTGCAAGTTGGGAGCTATTAATAACTAACCAAGTGCTGTTGGCATCCTACTGAAAGACCTCACTGAGACCATTGACTGGTGTCGGATTCATGGCCTTAAACTCAGTGTCAGAAAATGTGTTGTCATCCCCTTTGGGGAAAACCCTGTTCCCATGAATTACCATATCAATGGTAGTCCCCTGAACAAAGAAGGCGTTATAATAGATCTGGGTCCACAGGTTGACAGCAGTGTCTCTTGACCACCACATTGCCACTGTGGTCACAAAGTCCTTCTATGTGGCACATCTCAGTACTAACGCATTAGCATCCAGGAAGGAAGAGGTCACTGTCCCCCTGTACTCTTCTTGACAATGTGACACAGTTTCAGCATATATATTCTGTTGGATGTGAGATAGGTAAATGAAATGTATGTCCTCATTTTCTGACAACAATCATATCATTACAGTGATTTACCAGAGAAATGATAATCGTTATAACAGACCAGAAATATGAGCAGTAAACTTGGACATCCTGAAACAATTTAGCCAGTTGACAGGGATGCTCAGAACCCCTTTCTTCAATGAATCTGGGCCAAGGCTGTCAAAGTGGTGGGTGGAAGCCAGGAAAATGGGGATGTATCTGAAGTACTGGCGTAGATAAGCTAACACAGTTGCTGTCGTAACACCCTTCTGTGTGCTCTAGCATATATTTGGTGAAATAGCGCAAGTAATTGAATTAGGAAATCTGCTATGGGTAATTACACATGTATTTGCAAATATGTCAGGCACTATGAGGATGTAACAGCACTGACAGACACCAGTGTGAAAGTGCACACCCACAACCAATATCACCACAGTCACATACCGGTAAGTCAAGTGAACAGTAGAGTATATGGACTTTGTGAACAAATACATCATTGTTTGCCACTCACACACTAGCCCTACATATACAATCCCAATTCTCAGTGTAGTCTGAATCCTGACCTTGGTACAGGACATGTCTCAGTCTGCCCCTACAAACACATACAGCCAATAGATCAGCAGAAACTGGACCAGCATGTACAGTCAGATAAAGAAGGAGCCATAACACTTAAATCCACCCCCCTCCATACACAGCCCAAATAACATGTACACATGATATGTACACAATTGTGACAGTCTTTTAACAATAGCCAGACATACACAGGCCTCTCACATGTACAGTTCAACTCAGAATGTACAGGCTCAGGACTTGTATCTTTGGCCTCTTCTCTGACATGTCTGTAGGTCTACTATATCACTGGGATGGTAACAGAAATGAAGTCAAGAAATAATGATAATAAATATGTCTGCATCTCATTGACATCTGGACAAAGCCTGACATCATTTAGGGACAGAGGCACAAACACAGGGTTAGACTGGACATAATGTTGTCATACATTGAGACAGTTGCAGATGTTACTGGGTTTCTTATAACATATCCTTTATGAGGAATATGACGTCAGTAATACCAATATATGTGAGTATTTACTGACTGCATTCCCCACAGTCCACGACTGATTTACCAAGGAGACCAACTGTCTGGGGAACAGACAAAACATAACAGGCAAACGTGTCCAGTCTGCGGACAGCGTGCCAGTGGAAAGGTATGTCAGGGACATATCACTGTAATTTGTGAAGTCACTCACTAAATGCATGTCCACACAAACCCTGTCAGTCTATCAGTCCACCATGTATATAACAGCACTGATGACAGAATCTGTTGACATATGTGGGGATGTGTCCCCCATGTTGTTTGGCTGTCTCCACATGTCCTGTCCTGTGATGTATTTCCACCTACTGTATGTGAATCTGTAGCCCACCACCTCTGTAATGTCTTTCACACAGGCAAGGCCCACATTAAGGAATGTCCCATATGTTGGAACTAGCACCAGTGTCCAGGCCCACAGTGCAATACTATGTGGGCACCTACATAGTGGTATGGCCTTAGTAATAACTGACATCTGCGCATCTGTACAGAGGACAAACAGAAAGTAGATAGCAAACAGGTTATGCATTAGGATGAATGTTTTGAAAGATAGAAGTTTGAAACTGAAAGGTATGCCATTACTACATGACAGCAGTCCTCAGTGACATGTCCAAAAAACATAGTAGCCTGCAGCTAATATCAAAATATCAGATCAATATCCAGTAGGAGATGCATAAAAGCATACAGCTCAAACACCAAGAACAAGATAGTAAGTACTCAGAGTCGCAGCTTTACATGCAGAGGTGTATGTTTCTAGTACTACAATCTGCAATCTACTTTTACTTGGAAAAACACTGTTAAAAGCACTAACGTAATGATACAGTATGTGTTAAACTATTTTTGTCATCCAGTGCACTGTAGCAGGTGTAATATGCAAGTGTGACTGCATATAACCTGGGATACTACCCATGCATAAAACAAATACAAAGAAAAAAGATTGTGGTACTACCTATGTGTATACCCAGGTGTCCCATACAATATAGTCACATCCCTTGCTACTGTAATGACAGCACATAGAAGCATGTTATGTACAGGAAATTAAATACACTTATTAAAGATTTCATTACCCTGCTATTTTATCAGACTGGAATGTGATCACTGGTCACCAGGGCTGAGCTATGCCTAGTAGGTGTCAGCATTGCTTAAGTGTAAATACTAAGCAGATTTGCGCACTGGTAAGTGAAGCCTACACGGTGCAAGTGCCTATTCGTTTAACCATACAGTAGCACTGCTTACCATTGCGCAAACCCACGCAAAAATGCTTAAAGCTGCTCAAAACAGTATGTGTGTGTGTGTGTGTGTGTGTGTGTGTGTGTGTGTATATATATATATATATATATATATATATATATATATATATATACATACACACACACACACACACACACATATATATATATATATATATATATATATATATATATATATATATATATATATACATACACACACATATATATATATATATATATATATATATATATATATATATATATGCATACATGTCCCAAAATGCCCATACAAACATACTGCTGATAGACCACCCATAACGGCAGCATGCACAGCTGGATACAAGACCCATGCCACTCTCATCTGCCCCCCCACACACACACACACAGTCCAAATAAATAAGTGAACAGTACTGTGCTACAAAATCATGATAGGCCATACACAATGTACAGACATACAACAACCTCTTAGCAAAACAACTAAAATGTGTGAACATAGCAAAGACAAATACAAGCAGTCAGTAATTCACACATGTTTATGTTACTCTGATGTCTTGGCCAAAGCCTTCAAGGAGTAAAACATTACAACAAATACTTGCCTTAATCACAAGAAGCAGTTAACACTTAATTACATAATTAAATACACAGCCTCCAATTGCACTCCTCATTTAACCCCTTAAGGGATAAAGTATCACATTTAATATTAATACAGTGAGTCTGTACATTACAGTTGTCCTTTTTTGAATGTTTCATCAAACTGAGGAACAGACATTTTCCAAAACAGTAACTTGGAACCCACCACTGTCTCCATGGTGAGATTTATTCAAATGTATGGCTATAGAACTGTCATCTTTCTTATCAGTAATGTGTCTCACATGTTCTAACAGCCTAGTTTTGAAACGTTACTCTCCCCCACATAAAATATGTTACAAGTGCATCTAAGAGTATTCGGTACTTTTCCGTTATCGGGGCAACACTTCTAAAGTGGTAGCACAAATGAGCTAATTTGAAGTCTATTTAATGTGATAGAGCAATATCTAAAATGTCTCTGATTTGCAGTCTTTTTCCCTCACTATTTTTGGCTTTGTCTCAGATTCCTGAAAGAACCAAGACCTTTGAATTGGCCATCAATCAATGTTGGTGACTAATAGCAGTTAAAAAGAGTCAGAAGAATACTGTTGTGACTGCCAAAGGCCAACAATTTGAAGATTGTGAAAAAAATGCCAAACCTCAGTGCCCTCTCTCCTGCAAGCTGTGAAACCGCCATTGGGCCAGCCTGCAGGGGTGACCTGAAATGTACATTGTCATTTATGTAGCTCAATGTGACAGCATGTGATTTCCGTGGACTCAGATTTACAAGTTTATTTTTTTGGTATTAGTATTCTTTACTTATTAGCTTTGTTGGCTGGGAAAGCAGGATCTCTATGGACTTGTGGAACAGCTTAATTAAGCTGTAGAGGCTTAAACTGTGTGTGACTCTCAGTAGCTTAAATTGCAGGTAACAGAGTTGGTGAAAAAACATCACTTGACAGTTGCACCATACTTGTGGCTTACAGTCCCATTTGCAGTAGCGTGACTACATCACAGTGAGGTATATTTTACAGGGAAACAAAAACACTGCAGGACAGTGAGCTATATTTTACAGGGAAACAAAAACACTCCAGGAAACAGACAGGTGAAAGGGACGCCGTTTCCTCAATAGGAAGTGAGTGAAGGTGGTGTCAATTATGGTTACTGAAGGGGGAGGAGAGATGAAGGACTTTTCCTTATCGGGCCAGCATTTGTAATGGGTGCTTTCAGTATTAGCAGGTGCTCGTAATTATTTCACAGCTCCCAATGATGATCCTCGGTGGTTCACTACCAGTTCAAATATTTTAGGAGAAACAGATCAGAAATACTACAAAATGTAATGAACGATTAATCATAACTTATAAATACAAATAATGTATTCACATTTAAAACTGCGTGTATGCATTACCACGTTAGAAGTGTTGCCCCGATATACACCAACCTCTTGAATGTATAGACTTCAACACGTTTTCCAGCCTTTCTCCTCAGCAGGAATGACAGCACTAAATAATGAGAGACCATTATACCTATCAACCTCCTACTGTATGACGTCTGGACAAAGCCTGACATAATTGGTGGACAGGCCCAAATACATGGCCTTACTTAAAATATTGCTGTTATACACTGAGAAAGTTGCTGGTGTTACAGGGTTTGTTGTAACATATTTTTTCTGAGGGGTATAAAGTCAGAAAAACAAATGGATGTTCGTATTTACAGATTGCAATCACCAGAGTATGCTACTGATTTGCCAAGGACAACACCTGTGTGGGGAACAGACCAAACATAACAGGCCAGCCTGTGGCCATTATGTGGCTAGCTATACAGTTGAGAGCTATGCAGAGACAGAACTTTGTCAGACTGAAATCCATGCAGAAGTAGCACATGCAGACAAACCCTGATGTCCTTCAAGGATGCATCTGCAGTCATCACATATGGGTTGTCCAGCCTCAGGCAGCCCTTCGGTCGGCCGGATTCCAAAGTCTGGGTCCGGCATCGGCGGATGTCGCCCTTTCCCCGACGTCACCACGTCTGGGGTATAAAAGCGTCAGCCAACGCCATCTTCCTCAGTCTTTCTTGCCGCGTGGTGCCCAAAGCAGAAGCAGTTCGCAAGTGCCGGTCTGCCAGCTCCTGTAATTTTGCTATCCGAAGACTTCAAAAGCTAAGTACCCCGTTGGGGACTCTTTCTTGCCTCAGCCGATGTCAGAAAAAGTTAATAATTGTTTAACTTGTGGGAAACCAATACCTCATAAGGATTTCCACTCTTATTGTCTTCCCTGCTTAGGCCCAGACCACGACGTCTCGGCCTGCTCTGCCTGCACTTCCTTCAACCGACGCACTCTTAGACGTCGGTCGGAGTTCGCAGAAGAGTTTTTTGGGGATAGTTTTGCTTACAAAATGCCGTCGGAAACCCCAACATCACATTTAATTAAGAAACGGAAAGACAAGGACCGACACACGCGGGCCGCGGTTTCGGCTGAAACCGCGGCTAAGCCTTCCGCGAGTGTCTCGGTCTCGGCTGATACCGAGTCCTTGGAACTTCCGAACCCTGAAATAATACAACCGACAGCCTCGGTCCCGGAGGCTTCTACCGAGGCGGTTTCTGAATTGCCTTCAGAAACTGGTGTATTGGAATCTTCCGACAACATACCTTTAGATAAAGCTACACCAGCACGTGGTGCAGCCAGGCCTCCTGCATCCATGTCTATTAAGGCCTTCACCAGGGCTAAAGCTGCAAAACACACTAAAGCCATGCCTCCCAGAGTTATTCCTCAGGGACCTTCTTCTAGTTCACAGATTTTAACTTTAGCAGAGGATCTGATATCCTTAATTAGGGGCTCTCAGCCTCATCCGGACAGGGGCTCCCAACCCCCTCTAGACAAAAGGCCCAGGATGGATCCCCCTGATCCCCTTTCCTCAGAGGAAGCCTCTGTTGGCTCGGATCACTCAGACTACCAGGAGGAGGCTTATTCGGCCTATGAGGATTCGGATGCAAAGGAATCTATTCTCTCAGCCTCCCCTCCTGAAGAGCTTTCCTTTGGGAAGATCCTGCACACCATGAGAGAGTATTTCAAATGGCAGGGCCAGGAATATTCTGATTCCAGGAAAAGACTAAGAACTTTTCTTCATTTACCTCAGCATAGGCCTTTGGCTATTCCTCCGGTTTTAAATGTGATTGATGATGTTTATTCTGATTCTAGTATGACCCCTGACACTCTGCCTCCTGCCCCTGCTAAGCCTGATAGGTATTACAGGGTCCCGGACACACATAATTTTCTTTATAAGGCCCACTCTGCTGACCCTGAAACTATTTCACAGGGCCCTAAAGGGGTTGCAGCTGTTACTACTAAGAACCCACTACCCTCTGCAAAGGAGTCCAGGGCATTAGAGAGATGGGGTAAAAAAGTGTATACTTCTGCCACTCTTGCTATGAGGGCATTAAATTGTCAATTTCACATGATACAGTATCAAGAGTATTTGTTAGAAGAAATGCATAAGAAATTGTCTTCTTCTGAACCTCTGGACCGTAAATCCCTTCAGGATCTGGTACATAACTCCCAGCAGGTTAGCAACCATTTCTTGCAGTGTGGTTATGATGCATTGGAAGCTTCATGTAGGTTAGCAATGACAGGTGTTGTCATACGCAGGCATGCTTGGCTGAAGGAACAATCTCTGCCAGAACATGTTAAAGCTAAGCTTTTGGATGCTCCACTAGAAAAGCAAAAGTTATTTGGTTCCACTGCTCAGGACGTCCTAAAGAAATTTGAGGAAAAGGCAAAATCTGTACAAACAGTTAAGGATTTTCTTCAAGTCCAGCCGCCTAGATTCAGCAGAAACTGGCCTTCCAAGAATTGGTCCTTTCCGGACACAGAAAGATTTCAAAGGGGAAGAAACAGGCGTGCCAGAGGTAGAGGCTAAGCTAGGGGCTCCTACAGAGGCCGTCAATGGCAACCTCCAATCCAGACAGGCAGTTCAGGATCTGCTACTGCCGCACAAGGACAAACACAATGACTCTGTTTTGACTCCGCCAACCAGGGCTCAGTTAGAAGCACCTTTGGGCGGAAAGCTTTCTTTATTCTCAAGAAATTGGCACAACATTACAAGAGACAAATGGACACTCCAAATAATAGACAACGGATACAGGTTCCATTTCCACACATTGCCAAAAAGAAAAGGCATACCAGGTCTGCCACCAAATCAAAGGACAGAGGCTTTGAAACAAATCTCAAACTTACTACAAATGAAAGCTATAGAAAAAGTGCCTATTTCAGAACGAGGCCAAGGATTTTACTCCAGACTATTCCTTCTTCCAAGAAAAGAGCATCAATGGAGGCCTATTCTCGATTTGTCCGTACTAAATACTTACCTCATTGTGCCAAAATTCAAAATGCTGACTCTACAGCAGCTCCTTCCCATGCTGGGCAAGGGGTCTTGGCTGGTTACTCTAGACCTCAAGGAGGCATACCTGCATGTCCCTATCAGACAAAGTTGCAGAAGATACCTCAGATTTCTTGCAGGGTCAGAGCATTATCAATTCTCAGCATTGCCCTTTGGCTTATCTACTGCGCCCAGAGTATTCACGAAATGCCTGGCATCAGTAATAGCACACTGCAGGCTCCAGGGGATTCAAATCTACCCATATCTGGACGACTGCCTTATACAAGCGGACAACCAACAAACTCTGATAAAATACTTAAATTATTCCATCAATCTTCTTCAAGCCTTGGGATATACAGTCAACATGCACAAATCCAAGACTTGTTCCATCCCAAAGAATAACCTTTCTGGGTGCGGATCTAGATACAACCACCCAAATGGCTTATCTCACAGAAGAAAAACAAAGGCAACTACCGGATTACTTCAAAAATCTGACAAGACAAACTCAGCTGACTGCAAGGAAAATCCTGCAGGCCCTGGGTTACATGGCATCCTGTATTCTTCTGATTCCACAAGCAAGGCTACATATGAGGAAGCTGCAGTGGTACCTAAGGAGTTTATGGACTCAGCACAGTCACAGTTTGGAAACTTTAATCCCACTCATTCCATGCCTTCACAAGGAATTTCTGTGGTGGGCTCAGGCCAGCCAGTCCAACAGAGGGCTGCCCTTCACAAAGCCAAAAACCTCCCAAACTATTACAAGAGACGCTTCAGACCTAGGTTGGGGAGCACACATGGAGGGCAGAGGTATCCAAGGACAGTGGTCCCGAAGGGAGCTACGCATGCACATAAATCAAAAAGAAATGCTAGCAGTGATACATGCAATTGAGGCCTTCAAACTCTTTCTCCATCAAGGCCATCTACTAATAAGGACAGGCAACACCACAGTTATGTGGTACATAAACAAACAAGGAGGTACCCATTCTTACCATCTGTGCAGACTGGCAATGAATCTATGGGATCTTTCCTTGAAACTCAACATACAGCTACAAGCTCAGTTTGTGCCAGGGAAGGACAATACACTGGCGGACAGCCTAAGCAGAAATATCATGGATGCCCACGAATGGATGCTGCACCCAGACATTTTCCAACAGATAACTCAATCTTGGGGGAGCCCGGACATAGGTCTATTTGCATCCCCCCACAATCATCAACTAAAGAAATTCTGCACAAGGACATACCACCCACAAGCGTGGAAAGTGGACGCCCTCTCATTCAGCTGGAGAAATCTGACACTATATGCATTTCCTCCTATTCCATTAATGACCAAGGTGTTACTGAAGATCAGGGCAGAGCAGCCAAAAGTGATCCTGATAGCTCCAGACTGGCCAAGACAGCACTGGTACCCACTGCTAAGGAGCATGTCACGTACAAAGCCATGGTCACTACCTCTATGGCCACTTCTACTGACACAGCACAGATACAAAACTCTTCATTCCAACCTGAAAACATTGCAACTAACAGCGTGGAGAAGACCTTGACTACTCCTCAGGATAAGCTATCCCAGAGAGTAAAGAATATTATTCTGGAAGCTCACCGCCCTTCCACAAGGAAGACATACTCAGCAAAATGGAAAATATTTCTCATCTGGAACACCACAAAGGGCCTAGATGCGACAATGATGAACATGGCACATATCCTGGAATGTTTGGCAGAAGTGTTCCACAATGGACTGTCTTACTCTTCTATTAAGATTCATGCCTCAGCAATTTCAGCAGAGTACAACACTGATCCTCCTGTCTTTTCTCATCCTCTCCTAAGACAGTTTCTAAGGGGGATCAAAAACATCAAACCTCCTAGGAAACCACCTCTACCTGCCTGGGATCTTAACTACGTGTTGGAAAAACTAACACTGCCTCTATTTGAACCGGCAGCATCTGCAGATCTACAATACCGCTCATGGAAGACTGCTTTCCTTCTGGCAATAACCTCAGCAAGAAGAGTTTCGGAATTGCAGGCCCTGATGGCAGTTCAGCTATTTATTATTTTCCATCAGGATAGAGTCTCATTAAGAACTAACCCTTCTTTTATGCCAAAGGTGGTATCCAGGGTTTCATTGAATCAAGCCATTCACTTGCCTACCTTCTTTCCAAATCCACAAAACAAAGGGGAGAAACTGCTCCACACCCTGGACATTCACAAACAGTTGCGCTACTACTTGGACAGAATTAAAGGTTTCAGAAAAACTGACCAACTGTTGGTAGCATATGCTGCTGGTACTCAAGGAAAAGCAATTTCCAAACAGACAATTTCAAAATGGATAGGAAATTACATCCGCTTTTGTTACTCATTTCATGGAAAGACTGTACCAGCTAACATTAGACCTCATTCTACGAGAGCCACAGCCACCTCTACAGCCTTCTTAAGAGGCGTGGCTACAAAAGACATTTTAGAAGCTGCCACATGGAGCTCCGTGCATACATTTGCCAAGCATTACAATTTACCTCTATATTCCAGATCCAGAGCAGGCTTTGCTATGGCTGTCCTGCAGGGTATCTTAGCTACACCATCCTTTTCCTAGTACCTCCACCCCTAGTTTGGCTATGGTATTCTACCCATATGTGATGACTGCAGATGCATCCTTGAAGGACATAGTACAGTTTTGTACCTACCATAAATGTAGATGTCCGATAGGTATGCATCTGCAGTCAGGTTTACCCTCCCTCCTTCCCCTCTGTGGTACTCCTAGGGTGCTTACCTCTCTATTAGCTAATTAGGGGATCTATTATGGTGTATTTGTTTTATACATATATATATATATATATATATATATATATATATATATATATATATATATATATATTTTTTTTTTTTTTTGCAAATGTTTGGATTTTTTATTGCATTTTCCAAATTTAGCCTTCCTAGAGGGTACCTGGCATCTGGGGCAAGAAAAACCGAGGAAGATGGCATCTGACGCTTTTATACCCCAGACGTGGTGACGTCGGGGAAAGGGCGACATCAGCCGACGCCGGACCCAGACTTTGGAATCCGGCCGACCGAAGGGCTGCCTGAGGCAGGACAACCCATATGTGATGACTGCAGATGCATACCTATCGGACATCTACATTTATGGTAGGTACAAAACTGTACTTTAAATTAGCAGTATTCCAAATATATAACAGCAATACTCACATTCTGCCCCTAAGTCTTGAACTTTCTCCACCATTTGGTTGGCTTGTCTCCACAAGTCTTGTAAGAGGTAGTAGCTCACATAACTCCAGGATGTCTTCCTCACAAGTAAGGGAAACGGCCAACGCCCGCATGGAGTAGTCAGTGTACAAAATACACTGACCCTTCTGTCATTGCCAATATCTTGGCTGACAGGTTCAGTGCAAATCCCCCCCCCCCTCACCACCTACAGGGCCTATTACCATTCCAGGGGATTGTGTAAGTCCAATTATTACTGATACGTTGGTTAACAAGGCTCTATCTAAAGCTAAAAACACTGCCTCCATGGGACCAGATGGTGTCCCAGGCTGTGTCATACGCGAGCTCCAAAAGGAATTAACCCCGCATCTTAATACCCTGTTTAGTCTCAGCCTCTCCACAGGATATGTGCCCATAGAATGGTGCACGGCAACGGTGGTCCCACTACACAAGGGTGGGGCCACAGCTGACCCTGGGAACTACCGACCAATAAGCCTGACCAGTCTGATCTGTAAGGCTATGGAGCGAATCATTATGGAACTCATAAATGGAGAGATTGGGAACCTCCAGTCGCTGGACCCCAAACAGTTTGGCTTCGTCAAGGGCAGATCATGCCTCCTGAACCTGCTGGATTTCTTTGAGACAGTTACTCAGGCTATAGATAAGGGAAAGGAGGTACACACGGCTTACCTTGACCTTGCTAAAGCATTTGACAACATTCCCCATTCAGGTATTATTGATAAGCTCACCAGCCTGGGCATAAACTCTTACGTCACAAGATGGATCGCAAGCTGGCTCTCGGACAGATCCCATAAAGTAAGAGTAGCAGGATCTATGTCCGAATCCAGACCAGTAACGAGTGGTGTGCCTCAGGGCTCTGTCCTGGGGCCCCTCCTGTTTGGCATATACTTTCCAGAAGTACAGGCAAGCACGGAAGGGCTGTGGCTGACTTAAGTTTGTGGACGACTGCAAACTGGGTGCTATAATAGAGTCTCCGGCCGACATGGAGATCCTCCAGAAGGGCCTAAATGAGACTGATGCATGGTGTCAAAGCCATGGTCACAAGCTAAATGCAAAAAAATGCGTAGTAATCCCCTTTGGAAAAAAACAGTGTACCCGCAAACTACATCATAGGAGGTAATCCCCTGAAATCTGAAGAAGAAATAAGGGATCTAGGGACCCAAGTAGATAGTCAGCTTTCCTTTGATAACTATGTTGCCAAAGTGGTTAGAAAATCCTTCTATGTGACCCATCTGATCACGAAAGGGTTCGCATCAAGATCTAAGGATGTAATTGTGCCCCTCTACTCTTCCTTCATCAGACCCATTATTGAGTACAATGCACCAATTGGAATGTACCTGGCTAGACATCTCCAGCAGCTGGAGAGACCACAGAGGTACCTAACCAAGAGGATTACTGGCCTCAAACAGTTGCCCTATGCAGCACGATTGAAAAAGGTAAGACTGTTCTCTGTTGCATACCGCTTTCTCAGAGGCGATCTCTGTCTAACGTACAGAGCCATGTCCAACCCAGAATTGTTGAACATGCTCCATCTTAGCAAAACCAAATCTACTCGAGCTACACGCTCTTGGGATATAAACCTCAGCACAACAATGAATAGAACATGCTGGAGGGATAGATTCCCTTCGCAGAGACTTCCCTTACTATGGAACAGGGTCCCAATCTACGTAAGACAGAGCCCCTCACTATCACTCTTCAAGACTAACCTTGATGAGTGGATGGGTAACAGAAAGTTCACACCGGAGATCACACCAACAGCACTACTAGATAGGGGCCAAGGGTACTAGCTGCTAGTACAAGTGTCTAGGGAACTACTAAAGGGGTGGTAAATACCGCACAATGTGGCTGGGCTAATATATGCCTTCGGGCAGATAGCCCAGTACCAACCTATGAAACTGTGAACCTAATTATAGGAATGTGTTGCCATGAAATTGGCTAGTGGAAGAACTACACAGCTGCTCTGCATGCAATTAGCAAGTGGGGAACACCATTAGGTGCACAGGCCATCACTTGGTCATGAGCATCACCTACAAAAGCCATGCTGTCACCTATTCAAACCAGCTCTATCCCTGTAGTGCAATGAGAGAGAGAGGGAGAAAACAAATAAAACATAAGCTGGAAAAGAGAAGAAAATAAAGTAAAAAGGTAAGTGGAACATGCAAGCATGTAATTGAATGTAGTACTTGGTCTGTAATGGTGGAAATATGATTTGGAAGAATATATGTCCCAACAAGACTTGCTTACTAATGTCCTCTTGAACAGCTGCTATGGCCATAGCATCTGGCCCCTCTCTGCAGTAGGAGAGATCACAGCCATACCTCTCAGCTGTACAGATCTTCACAGAATGTCCAGATTTTCCCATCATAGTTTTTTGTCTGTTCTTCCTGAAATCTGTACTTTTCTGGCAAATAGCTGAGAATTGAAGTCATCAAGTAATGACATACACTTGGGTTTGACTCCACATCCTTAAGAATATTCACGGTAATGCAAAATGTATCATTCTACAAGCTTCCTAAGTTTGTAACAGAAATATTTAAAGTCTGTTCCTATTTATCCCCCCATCATTGTAGGCTTTGTCCAGATGTGATCCTCTAAGAGGTTGTGAGGTAGGATCACAGCTCAGGAGCCTGACTCACCCTGAGAAAGGATAGGTCACATATGACAACCACTGGGATGTCTGTCAAACAGTTGTGACTGTGCCACTGCTAGGCCAGTTAATGGGATGGTGTCCATATCCATATGTTACCTGTGAATATGAGTTTGACACATTTGTCTTGTAAAGCTAAGAAACCTATATAGAGCATCTGCATAGTAAGGTTCTGTTGCAGATGTGTGTGGAACTGCATGTGATATATTGAATTAATAACGTTCACCTGTACAGTGTTATGGACATTAAGCACATTTGTGACTGATATCTGTAGTCACATACACATATACCTGTGTTATGTCAACCAAACCATTGGCAAGTCTGTAAGCAATGACAATGTAACATAATAACCTACGTATGACTGTTGGACATCTTCCAGAGGTTATCACAGTGATGTCAAAGACTACTGTGCAATCAACTTACTAATGTATGGTGCAGCTATATTATTATTACAGTAACAATATCAATGTCCCTTTTGTCACCCATTTATGTGTGCCATTGGCCAGACGTACTGCTATAACAAGTTGAGAAGTATGATTGAGCAGCAAGACTGTAAATACAGTGTGCCATACTAACATAGAACAGAAATGTATACCAGGTATCCCCTGAGCACATGTATGTATGTGTATGTTCAGCTGGAAGGCACAAAACTAATCACATGGCTTTCAAGCAGTCAGGTACATAGGTTGTGCATGTTGCACATTTGTGTAATATTAATGTCATTGCATACAACAGACATAAATGTGTACAGCTACTGGTTGTTGCATTGCTCTGACACTGATATGGGTACTATAGTAGGCACAATTATCGGGTAGTAATTGGAGAAGTGTCCCAACTGTGTTATGACCCACTGTCCATGCCTACCACTACCAGTTGTATTAACACCTATATATACACTGGATATCACAAGTGTACACACCCCTGTTGGAATGTCAGGTTTGTGTGTTGTACAACAATCAGACCACAGAAAATAATTTCATAATGTTTCTCATCTTGACTGTGACCCGAAACCTGTACAGTTCCATTGAAAAACAATCAAAGGTGTTTCTAGGAAGGTGAGCAACTATTGCCAAGTGAAGATGTGCCATGATGTTGGAGTCCAAACCATGATGAATGAATGCTGTAACCACCTCAAGAGGTGCATACACAACATATCAGTTTAAGGGTGTGCACACTCATTCAACTGGCTTTTTGTACTGATTATTTCCATATGTTTTCACAGACCAGATTGTTATGTTTTCAGTTGAATTGTACAGGCTGTAGTTCACATTAAAGGTGGGAATTGTTTTGAAATGAGTTATTGTGGTGTCATGTTTCATTTGCACAAATACAAGGCATTGTAACATGGGTGTGTACCCTTTATGTCCATTGTAGCTATGTGGACTCAGCAGTACCTGACCTGTATAACCAGCCTCCACCAAGGTAGAGTAATCACAGTTGGTGGACAGCAGCAGTACACAAACCATATAATAGGTTCCTATATTGGCTTACAGGGACACATAGGTGCAGGCAACAACTTGGAAGCAAGTTCACCTCTATCTGAGCAAGCATGCAAGTTCACAGGGGACTTCTATAAAAATCAGACATATCCACACCACCAAGGACAATTGCAAGTGCCTCCACATATGTTATCAGTCTCGGAGGAAACAACACAATTCACCCTGTACTGGGAGTAAAACACACCTCACACACACATGCCATGGATATAAGCAACCTGCATCAGACAGGTTAGGTGGGAACATCACCACCCTGTCCACCCCAGTTGTATAGGGGGGTAATGCACATGAACCACACTCCTCCCCTCAACAGTGGGAGCATGTACATATTGCTTACTGATGGCAGCAAAAGCAAATCTCCATGGGGCATAATAACATATACTGTCTGCCTCCTACATGAACTCAGGCATATGCTCACAGCTCCATCACACACCACAGTCATACACAGACCTATCACCATCCACACACCATCCCCATGGAAGATGGCCACTGCCAACCCTCTACACAGAAATGAATGGAGAATAGAGGATTATGGAATCAAGTGTCCAACACTGGGGGAATAAAATTGCTCCAGGCCAAGAGTGTAATGCAAGCAAGCTGCTATAGCCATGATAGATTGGAGGGTTATGGTGTAGATGTTTTCATCAGATCCCCGCATCTCTAACGTCGGTCAGGTCCGCTGTCCTCAGGGTCTCATCAAATACCGTTTCGTTTATGGGCGTCAGCTCATATCGAGAGTTGTGGACATCAGTACAAGGCTGTAGAAAAAGCCGTGGCGTCTTTTCTTTATTCTTGGCGTCTTCGTATTAAATGGTCGTAAGTACAGCGCTACCCGTTGTCATTTTTAGAAATTCTCGTATCAAGAGAAAACCGCAAGTCCCATGTTATTTGTAAATGCTAGATATTTTTTGTTTCATACCAGGGAGTCTATTCCTCTCTGTAGAATTGAGAGGAATTGTGCTTTTTCTGTAAGGAGATACCGATTAACATTACCATTACTTCGATATTCCTGTCTTGGGGGATTAGCGTACGCTAAGATTTGTCGCTTTTTCCTATCATTTAATAAGCGTAAAGCTTAAACGAAGTCGGAAGCTGCCACCTAGAAGGAATGTAGCGTAATTGCCATGCCGGAAGTCCTAGCGCGCCTGGAGGTGTCAAGAAGGACAAGGGTTCAGCATAAAGTGGAGTCGTGGAGTCAGTCTGCTCCGGAAAGATAGATCCGTAGCGTCTCGGTGGAATCAGCGTTCGTTTTGAGGGGGTTCTCAGAGGAGCCGTCGAGCAAGGCGTGGGGCCCCTCCCCAGCTCTCAGGGTTCGTCTCTTTGAGGGGCGGTTCAGGTTTCTGCTTCGGTCTCAGGGTACCTTCCTGGCCTCTCCTGGTTAAGCTCCCTTGCATGAAGGTCAGGTTTGGTGGTTTCTCCCCTCTGTTGGTGCGGCTCCAGAGGGCAGGCATTCTAGGACCTTACAGAGGTCCTCAAAGATTGCTCAGATTAATCCCTGAATCTATGCCATGCAGACCAGGAGATTCCCCCATTCAGATCAGAGGATTGGAGTCCTTGAGCTCAGATCCTATTACCTGGTTTCAGCTGGGTTGATAGATTTCCCTCCTTATTTACTCCAATTTTAGGATTTTTCTTTCCCTTCATTTCCAGAGGATAGGAGATTTTTTTTTTTTTGAAACCTTCATTTTCTCAGACCGCTCATTTTTTTATTTGTTTTGGTGTAAAGATTCCTTTGAGTGCTTAGAATTTAGTTTTACCACATTTGCCTCCTGGCTACCGAATTTTTTGGAAGAGTGTTAGAGTGCCAGAGGCTCATAAATATTAGCTCAAGTGCCTTTATTTCTCCTCACCAGAGTTAAGCCAGGGGGTATCAGGGCTTCTGTTGAGCTGTTCTATCTGTATAGAGCCCAGATGCTAGGATAGAAAGCCAGAGCCAGAATCTATAAAAAGGGCCCTCTCTAGCAGAAAGAATAAAATTCCTATGGAGAAAGATGTTAGATATGTTGAAGTAAAACCTAATTCTTCCATACCCTGCAGACTTTCTAAAATGAGGGCTGGGCAGTAAGCATAAGAATATACATGTACCATAATTTCTTGGGTAAAAATAGCATCTAGTGCTTTTGCCGGCTACAGGCATAGGTAAGGAATTCTCACAGGTGCTTTTTAGATAAATCTGATCAGCATGGGGTAAGGTGCTTGTTGGATTGAACTGTTTTACAGGCTCTCTCCAAGCATGCTGCTACTCTTCTCAGAAGTCTGAAGTTTTGGTTTAGGGATCTGTCAGTGTCTCTGTAATTATCATGGTCTATTTGTGGAAGCATCTGCAGTCTGAAGTTTTGTTCAGCTCAGGCATAAGCAGAGTCTTAAAGAGCCAGGTTGCAAAGCTAAGTTCTTTTTTGTCTTACAGTCTAGGGGCAGAGGGTCTAAAAAGAGGGGCACGGGCAGGGGCAGGCCTACTACCTGAGGGTTGAGGCAGGGCAGCATTTCTGGCCCAAGGGGCAGAGACGTGTAGGGGCACAGCCTGTGGGTTCTTTGCCCCCAGCTGAATCTTCCTTCTGCAGAGCATTCCTGTCAAGGAAAGTTGGCCTCTTTTCGGAGACACTGGCTTCCTTTCCAAGCAAAACTGCCTTCCAGGGACCAGTCTGGCAGGCAGTCAAGTTTTAAAGTTGGCACCTAAGACAAAAAGGCCACTGTCATTTTCCTCCTCAAGAAAGTGTTGGAGGCTCCTGACACCTCCTTTAGGAGTTCTTCATGGGGGCCTCCTTTTTACTTCTTCAAATGCAGCCTCCTCAGCACCTCCTCTGTCAGAAGTGGGCCTAGGATTTTATTCTCGAAGCAAAATTGTACCAAGGAAAGGTTTGTTTCTACTCTTGGATTTGTTTCTCTGTTTCTCAAAATTCAGAAAGGAAAAAATTTGGAAAAATCTTTTGGTTTTATCATCTTCACTGGATGGTGACTCATGATTAATGGAATTGCTGGATCTCTATGCTTATCTTTATACCTATAGGCCTGTCCCTTGCAGTTCCGAAAATAAGGAAGCTGGGATTCTTCATTACATTATCAGGTCTCTGTACTGCTGCTGGCCAGACACTCTTGGGTATTGCTATCAGTTCTCTTCATGTTCTTTTATTAGGAATACTAGGTTATCCTGTTTTGGGGCAGTTCTCTATCTTGATAGAGAATAAACAAGCTAAGAGCTTTCACCATCTACAGTATGTTATGGCAGTAAGGTGATACTTAGGTATTCCAAGACAAAACAAAGTCAGTCTATAGCAAATTCTATGTTAGTAACATGTTAAGGTGTGTGGGGAAATTTGTGGACGAAACAAATAGATGGCTTTTTTGACCCCCTCCAATATCAGAAATCTTACACTTTACTTCCAACAATTGTCTCTCTGGTTTTTCAACTGACTAAAAGGACAGTCCGCTTCAAGCCCGTGGGACATTCATCTCTCTATCTGGTGCTTCCCAATGCCAAACTGCATAGGACAAAGTAACTCAAAAGTATATGTGGAAGCTGCGCACTACTGCCTTTGCATATGTGGAGTCATTACATAATAATACTGTGATTGAATGATTTTGTGGTGGAGTGGTAGGAATGTCACCTAAACAGTGATATCTCAGGTGCACTCAAGTCAGATCTCAGCTCTGTGGCCCAGGATGCCTCAGACAAGGCTTCCTCAGACACCCACAATGGAAATGGGTTCCAAGACATGTGGCCTGCCAGACTTCAACATTTTGATCACACTCCAATGGAGATGGGTTGAATTTCATATCTGCCATGCACTTCAATTTACATACTCACTCAAGGAGGAGATGATTCAAAAACAGAAGCACATGATGGTCATGTTCATCAACAAGCCAGGACAACCATTGATTACACCTCTTTGCAGCTGTTTATGATTTACCCTGAGACTGCTCTTTGTTTGCACCTCACACTTTGTGGTAAGTGCCAGGAGCACCAACTCACTCAGCAGCTTTGCACTGCACAGAACCAGATGGTGGATCCCCACCAGTGGATCCTCATTGGTTTGGTTTTTTGTGGATGGTGGATCCTGGGGGACTCCAGACATCTGTTAAACTGATCCACTAAATTTCAGTTGCCAAAGTTTTGCACAAAGATGTTTCATCCAACAGCGATTCCAGTTCCAAGTATAACATCCAGATTGGATCTCCAACGTCGCCTATGCCTTTCCCTCTGCCTCTTCTTTCCTTCCTCCTCTGCCTCTTCCACAGGACAAGCCCCCCATGAGCTCAAATAGCTCGGTGATTCTAAAGGCTCAGGACACCCTCTGCTGAGGAGACACCCCTCTGCTGAGGAGCCTCCTTGGGAGCCTCCTTAGCCTCCAGCCCTTTTGGCCTTTGCCTTCAATTCCACACCTTTTGTCTCAGGCAGGCAATTATTTCTCAATGTCTCTGTTCAGTTCTCATCTTCTTGCCTGGCCTGCTCTGTTTTAGAACTCGAGGGGAGGGAGGCCTCAACCAAGGACAAAGTTCATTTTGGAGGCTGGGAGGTGGAGGCCCTGTTTAAAGAATGAGCAATTGTTTCCAGCAAAATTTGGATTTTTTTCTTATTTTGATGTTTTATTGCACAGAATTATTAGACAAGAATATCTATAAAAGTTTATCAAAAAAATTTGCCTGCTCACTATCTGCAAACTCTTCTTTTAAAGAGCCAATTATGCACTCTGCACTGTGACCCAGGCAATTCTAGAGGAACTTTGTTAAGCAAAGAACTTAGAGGCAAATCCCAACCCTTCCCCGGATCTTCCTTTTTTTACTTCCAAAATTTACTTACCTACCCTGGAAAACTTACTTTGTTTTGTTGAAGTTTTTAGCTTTTGTCTGGAATTTTTTTTTTGGGTTGGCCTGCTTTTCTGGCTTCTGAATCCTTGCTAGAAGTGGTCTGCTGAATCCTGTTTTTTAGTTGAATTTTAGGCCATTTTTCTGGCCCTAGTCTACTTTATCTCTAACCCTACTTTTACTTTTGGCCTTTCAACCAAATACTTTCTTTGACATTTGCCTACTTTTTAGCTTCCAAAATGCAAAAAATTGAAAAAAGATTGAGAAAATTTTTTTTGTTTAGTTATTACAGGCAGATGAGCAGGACTAAAGGGTTCAGACAGTCTCAGGACAGTCATTTTTTGCTTTGTTTTCTTTTTGTTTTGGGCTCAGGGGAAAAACAAAACAAAACAAACTATTTTGGATTATTTTGCTTTTTATTCTTTTTTGTCATTCATCATCATGGTAAGGAATCAGACCTCATTCCACTAGGGCATTATGCTACTTACCACTGCTTTTCTACGTTTTTTAAAAAGATATTTTCTTAATTTTTGGAAGCAGCTTGGAGGCACACTTTTTCTTTTCTAAACATTACCATCTCCCTCTTTATTCCAAATCCAGGGCTGGGTTTGCCACTGCAGTCGTACAGGGCTGCATAGGCAGCTCTGGGCTTGCTTTTGCAGCCTTTTCCTTCCCTTTTTACCTTTGCTTTGGGACTCTACCTGTGTGAACTCTGCAGCAATGTGAGATGAAGAACATAGTACAGTACCATAAATGTAGATGTTCAAAGATCATCATTGCAAACCCTGCTCTACCTCCCTCCTTCCCCTGTGTCCCTCAGTGGTTGTATAGTTTGGGTTGTAAATATTGTTTTTGTTACGGTTTTTGTTTTTTTTTTTTTTTTTTATGGCCTTCTTTTTTTGCCTTTCTTTCTGGCAGGCCTCAGAAAGAGAAGAGAAAGTGGATATGGCGTCGGTTTGCCGGCATATTACCATGGCGTACTCGCGTCAGATCGAGCTTGACCATGACCGACGCACCCTTTAACACTTTATTCAGGCCGACCGCCGACCGACAGGCGGACCTAGGTAGGTTATGACTGCAGCAATGTGGATCTTCGAACATCTACATTTATGGTAGGTACAAAACTGTACTTTTTGATTATTTGCAAGTAATATCCACTGTTGATGTGCAATTAGACAACCGTATGAGGTCCTGTGAACTTTTTCCTGTTTGTCTCCCAGGTAACATGCAAAGGGCTTGCCTACCAGCATTCTCTGTTGGGGAAACTAGCATCATCACTCACTATATGATCAGACATTATGCTCTGTTATTTGGACAGAGAGCAGATGATGTGTGGGATACGACTGCCCTGTGGAACAATCTGGTCTACAAGGTAAATGATGCCAGACTACACAGCAGAACTTATGAGCAGGTGCAGCCTCGGGCCACTGACCTCATCCTCCATGCCCGTCAACAGGCTGCTGCTTTAGCAAGGGACCTGCTAGCCACAGGTGGGGGCCTACCCATCCAGCCCCCACTGACACACACCGAGGAGTTCCTCACCAACCTTGGGGCACCCCCCCAAAGCACAAGCTATGAAGATGAGGAAAGCATTGTGTAGGTGGGTTGCGCGCACACACACACACACACACACACACACACACACACACACACACACACACACACACACACACACACACTGGATGAGGAGCATGCAGGTAAGGGCCCAGTGGGAATTTAGTACACTAATGTATCAGACATACATGTGTCTGTATTGCATCTACTTCCATGTGTCAGGTCCAATTGCAGTTGTGGATGGGGTTTACTAATGCACAGAGGTGCACATCTATGGTGTGGACAGAACGTTGTCTATTATTGGGGTTAGTACTGTAAATGTGCGGACATGCTGCATCCTTCTTGTACCAAGGCCACATGCGAGTCTGCTGACAATACCTCCCTCTCACAACTACCTAGGACCTGCTGGTCTGCATATGGGATATCAGCCTGAAGCTGGTGAATATGGCATTGTTCTGTTGTTGCCTGGCAATACCCCAGGCATGTGAAGGGCATCCAATTTACCATGCACACAACTATCAGTAATAGCTGTATTGCTTTATGTAATAGGTATATTGCTTTATGTGCATGTTCGCTTGTGGTGGGGTTAACTGCATTGCATCACAGTTGTCACCATTGGGGCCTGTCTGACGTAAATTCAACATTCCTGTAGCATACCCCACAACTTGTCAGTGCCTAGACATTTGGATAGAGGCCAGCAAAATGGGCTGAACAAACGGCCTAATGTAGGGGAGATGTGTGACACATTAATGGTATACAGTGGATATAAATTGTGTACACACCCCTGTTAAGATGCAAGGTGTTCCTGTTACAGTTAGGACCACAGTATGTCAATCCACACCTCTTCCAGCCTTTAATGTGACTCATAACATGAACAGTTCACTTGTAAAACCAAGCATCTGGACTCATGTATTGCACCTACAAGGCTGGCCACCTGTGAGGGTGGCAGACGTTGTATCAGCATGATCTTTCAGTCAGGTATGATACATCATGCTGCCATATGTATCAGTACACTCACTCTGGCCTGTGTGGCTACAATATCACATACATGGGCATTGTTAAGGAAAACACAGACCACTTCCGACCATGTGTAGGTTGCAAACATCTGGATATTCCAGACACATCTGTACAGAGGACTGTACAATGGTTTAACCTGCTGCATGTGAGGCAGATGTGGTTACCACACTATATAAAGTAATGGCAGTGGGGGGTGATCACCAGCCGTGTATGGTACACACATCAAAGTAGTATAAACCACAGAAGATATGATCCACACACACACACACACACACACACACACACACACACACACACACACACACACAGTTGCCAACATTGGAATTAGAACTCCTGCCTATCCAGGTATTTCTACTATAGTGCTACACAGTTATCACTTGCGCCACAGAGCTTATACATTTCCACCTAGTCCAAAGGTACTTCTAAGGTGGATGACATCAACAGGACTACTAAATTGGAACGAGGAGAAGTGAAAAGGGTAGTACACAGGTCAGAAATGGTGTAACCCACACACTACATGATTCTCACACAAACACACATCCGAACAGTTGCCAGTAGGGAGATTAGAACTCCTGCCTATCTAGTTATTGCTACTATAGTACTACACAGTTATCAGATGCGCCACAGTGCTTATACATTTTCAACTAGTCCAAAGGTACTTCTAAGGTGGATGACATCAACAGGACTACTAGATTGGTGCAAGGGGAGGTGTGAAGGGTAGTACTCAAGTCAAAATGGTATAAGCCAGGGACTGCATGATTCACACACACACACACACACACACACACACACACACACACACACACCAGTATTAGGATTAGAACTCCTGCCTATCTAGTTATGTCAACTATAGTGTTTCGTAGTTACTGCACACACTACAGAACTTACTGAACTTTCACATGGCCAAAGCTGCTAACTGCATAGCTGAGGTAAAGTATTACAGGTGGCAGAAAGTCTTTCTTCAGTTCCAACCTTACATCATGTTAGTTCTTTCTGTCTTGCTCTTCAGATAGCATTATGGCTTGGCACTTCGCCAGGTTATTGTATCAAGAAGTGTGGCACACCTGGGAGCCGTCAACAGTACTTGTTCATCACAGAAGTAGCCCCAATACGTACTAGTTATGTCCACCCCTCCTGGCATGATTGAAGGGCAGTTTTCTGTGCTTTCGCCCATTAACCTGGTGCACTTGTCCATTCTGAGGCACTGTTGCAACTGCCTCATGTACACAGACAGCCCACCCCTCTAAAGTCCACACACACAGACCTGTGAGAGTTACCGGTATATCATCCAATGTGGACATATGCAATCTCTAGCAAAGACTGGACTAGCAGGTCAAGAGGATAAGATCAACACCTGCACCACACCATGTGGAACACACAGATCACCATGACACTCACTTTGATAGCCATGACATACAGTGAAAAGCCACACACCCACCTTTACAGAGGCACTCAATAGACATTTACCCAAACAGCACAGACCAGCAAGATGGACACCCACTCAGACATCACAACATGGCACATGCCAAGGGACACATTTAACCTAGACACTGTGCCCCTCAACCTAAGCTCCTAAGGCTAACCACCTTGCTCAATGCAGTGATCATGGGTAACTCATTACTGAAGCACAACCATGTCCCACTCACTAAGTTGAATATGGAGCAGGTAACAGCCAAATATCTATCACATGCCAACATCCCACACATGACACAACCAGTCATGGCCCTCCACAACCACTACGGTTATCATTCTGTATCCATGTGGGTGTGATTGACCTGGGACACACCTTCCTGGACGACATGACAAGAGACATGGTTGAACTCAATGATTATGTGGTCCAGGCAGTTGTGACAGACCTGAGAAGTGTACTGCCGTCACCCAGAATGATGCTGTGGTACTATCAACAGATGATTGCAACACTGGCTTACGTGTTTTGTGTCATTCTCAGGCGATCCAGTATCTCTCTGCTTGGGATGACATGATTGACAGAACCCAGTGATGTGCCACAGATGTCCGACAACTGTCAGCGCTGGGTTTCCAGGTACTGGCTAAGTGTCCTGCTACCCCTGTGATGCCTTATTAGGCAGTGTTCCTAATGTAATTACCACCATAACAGCTAGACATGTATGCATTCTGTGGGTCATGCTGCTCAACAGTAGATATCTAACTGTCAAGATGCAGTCACTCAAAGCACTCGGGAGTGGAGGACATTAACATGTCTACTGTAATGGAGAGGTGGTTCACAGCAGCAGACAGCACCCCTGCAGTATCAGGTTATAATGCATTCCACAGCTGTCAGCCCCCAAGCATGGACCACACATCTCCACAGGTGGTGTCTCCATATTCGTTATGGATAGGAACACCTCCAAACTAGTATCCCAGCATAATGCACTGGAGATACTTCCAGTCCAACTGCCTTGGGGTAATAGTGCAATCCAGACCGTAGTCTGCTATGGGTCCAGATCTATGCCCCTAGACTGTAAATGCACATTCCTCAACACCCTGTCATCTATGATGGTCCAACACAACACTGACATAGTATGAGACTTCAGCTACCCCTCCATCACCTAGGGGAAATAGCCAAGTGCCAGTACAGTGCCCAACACTTCCTGGGATTCATTTCCAATCCCCTGTATGGGCTCATACTGACCCCGGGTAGAGGATGCAACAACCTTGACCTGTGTTGACTACTTAAATATGGGACTGTGACTGTTGCTCATCCACAGTTGGCTGTCCCTGCATGGTGAGAGTCACACAGGCTGTAATCAACATGGAACTCAACATGTCAGCCACACCGCCCACCTTGCAAAACCTCTCCAAAGCTGACTTTGCAGCCATGAAAACACGGGTGGATGACTTCACTGCACCCATGGCAGTAGGAAATAGTTGCATGACTGTGGAATCATACACATATGCACTGTACAAACAGGTACATGAATGCATGGTACTAGCCAGAGCCAACAGAACTCAGACACTGTCCTCCAAACGCTGGGAGACCATATGATTGCCCCCTGCCATTACTAAAGTGTGCAACAGAAGGACACTGTTGCAGAGAAAGGTGGTGTCCATTGATTGTTGAACTCCCTTATTAACCTCAAACACAACTTTGGATCCCTCATGGAATCCCCTACAGACATCTTTGAGGGTAGACATGTAGCAGACAATGATGACAATCACAAAAGCCTTTGATAGGTGCATCAACAACCTTCACAGCATTAAACACAAGTGCTGTGAGTTACTGCACAATGCTAATACCTATCCTGAGACAACAGATATTGGTCACAGTCTTGGCAACACATTCAGTGCCAGCTTTGCCCATCTCTCCCCCCACAAGTGAAGTGCTGAGTGAATGTGTTCTCACATGCTGCATCCTGTTTCTGTTCTAGGCATCTGTGTGTCACCAGGATGTGGTCCTGCAGCAACACCAAGGGGTATGGCAGTGTGGTAACACATCCACCATGTCTTAGGCAGGGTACAGCTGTATCTGCATGGATTTCCCAGGTCTGTAACACCATGATTGCATATGCTTCACAGATTATAGAGCTGAGGGTTGTACATAGGTATATGTTGATTTACAACATATGTCGTAGAGTGGAGAATGATATGTGTTGTGGTTTGTACACACCTCCGATTGCTAATAACCACAGCCACAGGGGATATTCATCAACCAAACACACTGAGATTACTATTCACACACAAACATTTGCCAGTACTGAGATCCATAGATTCATTGCTTCATAGGTGTATAGTAGGTGACTGGGCCTGAAGGCTGTGTAAGGCTAGCCCAAGGGAATACCGTGGCGTCAGGCCACATGACAATAGTCCCCATTGTGGCTCAGGAGTATAGTCACTGGAGTGGTCCCCAGGGGTGGGTATCATATCCCCCATCCACTCATCCAGATATCTGTTGTGGGTGGCCAGTGATGTGCACTGCTTCACATGCATGTAATTTATATTCTATAACATGAACATGGACAGTGTTTGGGTTGTGCACCTGTCCCACATGCATGTTCTTTGAAGTGTGGAAATGTGTTTGAAGTCTCTGGGGCATGTTGTGTGGACAGATTGATATCTTCAGATGTAGCATTCCTGACCTAGTTTGGTGAGACATGGCTGTGTAACTGAGGTAGTGATAGCACCTACATAGACAGTATGATACAGGGATTCATTGGAGTTATTATTGTCTGTCTATACAGGGCATGTGTATAAGGCATGGTATTCTCTTTGTGGGGTACATTTGCAGACTCTACAGTTGTTGCAGGTGTCCAGTGGGGAACATGGCAAAAGGGCCACTGTACACATTGGTTTGCCTACTGAGGGGATGGTACAGGGTGACCATGTCCTTTTACATGCTGGATAATACACACTTAGTCAGGAGATGTAACACATCAAAGTACTTTCTGATGTCAGTGGCACTGTTGTGGTCAACAGGCTGCTGACTGTCAACCTATGTTCCCCATTTTGTTATAACAACGTCACTGTTCAGTGGACTACCACCAGCGTATTGCTTCATGTGAGCCATGGTGTTCCCAAAGGTAATGGCAGCACATCTCTTGGCATTGAGGGTAATGTCCAGGATTCTGCAACAGTCATAGGTGTCAAGTGGCATTTGTGCATGATGTCAACATCGCATGGATTGGGAATGCTACCACCCACCTTACTGTTGTATGCAAACGTCTTCAGCCAGGGTAGTGTGCCTTTGTGTTCTTCTGCACCTCAGAAGGGTAGATCCCAAACATGAGAGGACATGGGTCCATACCCTGTGTTACACCAGTGATGTATGGTCATCAGTTTGACATGGAGTCCACTGCAATCACACCGTGGGTACTGTCTGTGAGGCAATTTGCAGGAGAACCACTGATATAGTGGTTGAAGCCTAGCAAGTGTGTATGTGTATGATTCCTAGGTGGAGCGTGGTCTCTGAGTATTAGAAGGGTTGTCTATATTGTTAACTGTTCCATACTGTCACATAATCATTGCACATGGCACTACACATTTAGGGCTGTGGATTGTCTACACCAACTTTACAGTGTTTGACAACTGTTAGCCTTGTAATGTGGACATAGGGACATATACTAGGTCATCAATATAATAATTTAGCAAAACGGGCCCCCTCCAGTGGATCCTGTTATTACACAATCACACCAACACCCACACAGGATACTGATGACACAGACATGCACACACACATACTTACTTGCCAGTACTGACTTTCGAACCCCTACGTATGTATTGCTACTACAGTGTTTATTTTATTTATTTTATTTTACATTTGTTGACCGGGATAGTCCGACTGGATACATGCCCCTTTTTCAGTGGAGGCCGGGGGTGAAAACCTCCAGACATACAAGACTATTACATATAGGATATAAAAAACATTTGTCAAGATCAGCTTATAAGATCTATGTTACATATAAGATGTTATGCATTTATCACACGTGCCACAGAGCTTATAGGATGGATGTTGGCCCAAGGTACTTCTAAGGTGAGGAATGTCACCAGCCCTTGTAAATACTGGCATTGGGTGATGTAGTGAGTGAGAGATTTCATAAAATACTTTACCCTTTACACACATTTAGATTTGCCAGGGGTGAGGTTCGATCCTTTATCTAGCTATGTTTTCAGACCTTTATGTTACGCATTTACCACACACACCACTGACCTTACATGGTTTAGAGTTGCCAACAGGTACTTTTAAGGCGAATGATATCTGCCGGACTGCTAACGCAGGGCACTGAGAAGTGTACTGGATGTACATGGGGCCAAAATCTTTAAGGTACGAACACACATATATATATATATATATATATATATATATATATATATATACACACACACACACACAAACTTGCCAGGAATGAGATTTAAACCCCTACCTGTCTAGTGATTGCTACTACATTGTTACGCATTTATCACACGTGCCACGGAGCATATAGGTAGAACAGTGTCCAAACATACCTCTAAGGTGAGTGACATCAGCAGCTGTTGTGAAGTATTACACTTTGAAATGTACTGGCTGTATATGGACACAAAATACTTCAACCTACAGATATACACACACATTCACAAAAACAGACACGTTTACAGTTGACAGTACTGAGATTAGAACTCCTACCTAAGTAGTGTTTTCTACTACAGTATCACACAGTTATTGCGAGTGCCATGGAGCTTATATGTTGGAAAGCTGTCTAAAGGTATCTTTGAAGGTTAGTGACAGCAGCAGTGCTAAAGGAGGGTAAAGGAAGTGTAGCGAGTGTAAATGGCCTCAAAATACTTCAACCTAGACACACACACACACACACACACACACACACACTTTTACAATTGATGGTACTGAGATTAGAACTCCTACCTAAGTAGTGTTTTGTACTACAGTATCACACAGTTATCATAAGCGCCACAGAGCTTATATGTTGGAGAGCTGTCCAAAGGTATCTTTGAAGGTGAGTGACATCAGCAGCAGTGCTAAAGGAGGGGTAAGGAAAGTGTAGTGAGTATGAATGGCCTCAAAATCATGTCTCTACAAAGACACTCTCTCTCTCTCACATAAACACACACATTTTCACAGTTGCCAGGACCAGGATTAGAACTCCTACCTAACTAGTTTGCTACACTATAGTATTACGCAGTTATCGCAAGCGACATGAAGCTTATATGTTGGAGAGCTGTCCAAAGGTATCTTTGAAGGTGAGTGACATCAGCAGCTTTGCTAAAGGAGGGGTTAGGGAAGTGTAGTGAGTGTGAATGGCCTCAAAATCATGTCTCTGCAAAGACTCACTCTCTCAATCAAACACATACATTTTCATAGTTGCCAGGACCGGGATTAGAACTCCTGCATTACTAGTTTGCTACACTGTAGTATTACACAGTTATCACAAGCGCCACAGAGCTTATAGGGCTGCAAGCTGCCCAAAGCGTTATTTTAGGGTGACTGACATCAGCAGGAGTGCTAAAGTAGGGCAGGTGGAAGGGTAATGAGTGTGAATGGCCTCAAACTCATTCATCTAGAAACACACACTCGCACACAACTTTACATTTGACAGGACGAGATTATAAATACTACATGAATACTTATTTGTACTATAGTATTACACAGTTATCACAAGCACCACTGAGACTATAGGGCTGAGGGCTAATAAAAGGAATTTCTACAGTGAATGACATCAGCATATCATGTGATATCGGCCAATGGGATATGTACTGGGTGGGAAGGGCCTCATAATGGGATTCTCTTATTCACTGTCCATCTCCCTCTTCCCCATATCTCTTTGTGTGTATGTTTGACGTATTATATTATGTTGGCCTTGGATATGTGTGAGTATTCCTAGCCACTGTGTGTGTGTGTGTGTGTGTGTGTGTGTGTAGTATAAATGGTGTACAATTTGGTGTGTGTGCACAGCCATCTGTGAATAACCGATATCTATAGTCCACTGTTTTGTCAGACATGGGCTTCATTTCTCTAAGTGCAGGAGCATGTCCAGTATGACCTTCTGTATTGAGTATGTGCATCCATTCCAGGGAGAGTTGGACTCCAGTTCAGGGTTTTGTGTGCTACAGCTACATCTAGCAACCTGTCTCGGCAGGATATCTGTAAGATAGGTTGTCAATATGGAGACACAATGGGCGTAACATATGGGGGATACTGTAACCATTGCTGTCTGTGCTGCTTGTGTAACATGGTTGGTTGTAGCATAGATTTTCTGACATAGCACTGTTTTACACTGTGATTTTTCATGTCATCAACTACTGACAGATATCATTCTTTGCTCACAGTTATTTACCAGGGAAATACAAGATGAATGAAGCTGAGACCAGTATTCTGAGGCATAGACTACACATTCTAGCACACTCCTGCCATTGTGGAGGGGTAGCTACAGACAATAGACTGCAGGTTCCGTGTCAATGGTCCAGCACCTTACTAGTATGCTGGCTGGGGATCCCCTTCTTGTGCTTTTCTCAACTTAACGGAATGGCCGTATCTTGCTGGGGCCATACCTCTAAGCTGTACAGATACACCCAGGTTATCCAAAGGCAAGACTCGTATATCTGATCAGTTTACTTTCACATTATGGATTACAAGCAGTTTTGTGGCTATTCATTCATGGGTTTGCAGTCAGGGGATAGTATGGGCAGACATTAGAGTTTTAGACTTCACACACTCCATGACATCCATGCTTCTACACCCCCCCCTGTTATTCTCTCCTCATCCTAACATTATGAAAGCAGTATCTCCAAGGTATCCCTATAGTTGGGCCTTTATCCCAGTAGTATTTATAGCCTGGTCCACAGTTCTTGTAGTAGGACATGGGGAGGCATGCTACTGGCATTTGTCAGCATGGTCTTGCATTTGTTTTCTGTTTACTGTTTCAGGTTGTTAGTTAGGACCCCCTGGCATTCTGTACATTAGCACTATCGATGAGGCATGGGCCTTTACCAGAGGACTGTATGCCATTTGAGAGTGCTGCAAGCCATCTGTAGCAGGCCAGTGCATTCTGTCACTAATACATTCCCCGGCTACAAGCCAGAGAATTACCCTGGGGTGACAGTGGTAAGTGTTTGAGGTGTTCCTGTCAATCCTTCCTGCTCATACTGATCCACGATTCTGGATGTGGTCAGGATGTCCTTCAAGGATGCATCTGCAGTCATAACATATGGGTTGTCCTGCCTCGGGCAGCCCTTTGGTCGGCCGGATTCCAAAGTCTGGGTCTGGCCTCGGCTGATGTCGCACTTTCCCCGACGTCAGAGCGTCTGGGGTATAAAAGCATCAGCCGACGCCATTTTCCTCCGTCTTTCTTGCCAGCGGTGCCAAGCAGAAGCTGTTCGCAAGTGCCGGTCGGTCAGATCCAGTGATTTCAGCTACCGAAGACTTGAAAAAGCTAAGTACCCCGTTGGGGACTCTTTCTTGCCTCAGCCGATGTCAGACAAAGTAAATAATTGTTTAACTTGTGGGAAACAAATACCTCATAAGGATTTCCATTCTTACTGCCTCCCTTGCTTTGGCCCAGACCACGGCGTATCAGCCTGTTTAGCCTGTGCCTCCTTCAACCCGACGAACTCTTAGGCGTCGGTCGGAGTTTGCAGAGGAATTTTTGGAGCCGCTTTTGCTTATAAAATGCCGTCGGAGACTCGACCGCATATGGTCAAAAGCAAGGAAAGGACCAACACTCACGCCCAGCGGTTTGGCTGAAACCACGGCTAGGCCTACCGCGAGTGTCTTGGTTTCGGCGAAACCGAGTCTTCGATTCCTTCTTCGAAACCATACTTCCGACCACCGAGGCCGGGAGGCCCGGCTGAGTCGGCTTCAGAACTACCTACGAAGCTAGTGTACAGGAATTGTCCGACACCATACCTTTGGACATTTCTACCCTGCGTGGGGCAGCTAGGCCCCCTGCTTCCATGTCCATTAAGGCCTTTTCAAGGGCTAAAGCTGCCAAACTTTCTAAAGCTTTGCCTACCAAATCTTCCTCCCAGAGGCCTTCCTCTAGTTCACAGATCCTCAGCCTTGCTGAGGACCTTATTTCCTTAATTAGGGGTACACAACCTCACCCAGACAGGGACTCTCAACCTCCTCCAGACAAAAGGCCCAGGACTGACCCCTCTGATCCGCACTCCTCAGATGACTCCACCGATGGAGCTGAGTTGTCAGACCACCAGAAAGGTGCTTACTCGCCTTACGAGGATTCAGATGCAGAGGAATCTATCCCTTCGGCCTCTCCTCCTGAGGAGTTTTCCTTTGGTGAGACACTACATTCCATGAGAGAGCATTTTCAATGGCAAGGTCAGGATTTCTCTGATTCTAGAAAAAGATTAAGGACCTTTTTGCATTTGCCACAGCATAGGCCCTTAGCTATACCTCCTGTTCTGAATGTAATTGATGATGTGTACAATGATGTCAGTACAGCCCCTGATACTCTCCCTCCGGCCCCTGCCAAACCTGACAGATACTACAGGGTCCCGGATTCTCATTTCCATTTGTATAAAGCCCATTCTGCAGACCCAGAAACTATTTCTCAGGGCCCTAAAGGGGTTGCGGCCACTACTGCGAAAAACCCTCTACCCTCTGACAGGGAGTCCAGAGCTTTAGAGAGATGGGGAAAGAAGGTGTATACTTCTGCAACTCTTTCTGTCAGGGCTTTAAACTGTCAATTTCATATGATACATTACCAGGAGTATTTGTTAGATGAACTGAATAAGAAACTTTCTTCTCCTGAACCCCTAGACCGTAAATCCCTTCAGGATTTGGTACACAACTCACAACAGGTTAGTAATCATTTCTTAAAATGTAGCTATGATGCACTGGAGGCTTCATTTAGATCAGCTATGACTGGGGCAGTTATTCGTAGGCATGCCTGGCTGAAGGAGCAATCTTTGCCAGACCATGTCAAAGCTAAACTCCTGGATGCTCCAATGGAGAAACAAAATTTATTTGGCTCCTCTGCTCAGGAGATCTTAAAAAAGGTTGAAGAAAAGGCAAAATCTGTGCAGACAGTTAAAGATTTCCTGCAAGTTCAACCACCGAGATTCAGCAGAAACTGGCCTACTAAGAATTGGTCCTTTCCAGACTCGGACAGAGCCCAGAGAGGCAGGAACAGGCACCCTAGAGGCAGAGGTCAATCGAAGGGCTCCTACAGAGGCCATCAGTGGCAGCCTGCCAGCCAGAGGAGTAGTGCAACAGCAACAACAACAACTACTACACCAGGACAGGGTCAATGACTTAACTTTGATTCCGCCTACCAGGGATCAACTAGAAGCACCCTTGGGCGGAAAGCTGGCTTTATTCTCAAAAAACTGGCATTATATCACAAAGGATACATGGACACTGCAAATAATAGACAAAGGATACAGGTTCCACTTTCACACTTTGCCAAAAAGAGGCGGAATGCCAAGCCTTCCACCAAATCAGAGGGCAGAGGCTTTAAAATAAATCAGCAAATTACTTCAGATGAAAGCTATAGAAAAGGTACCATTTTCAGAACAAGGCCAAGGATTTTACTCCAGACTATTCCTTGTACCAAGAAAGGAAAATCAATGGAGGCCTATTCTCGACCTGTCCGCACTGAACGCTTATCTCATTGTGCCAAAATTCAAAATGCTGACCCTACAGCAACTTCTTCCCATGTTGGGCAAGGAGTCTTGGCTGGTGACTCTAGATCTCAAGGAGGCATACTGCATGTCCCTATTCGACCAAACTGCAGAAGACACCTCAGATTTCTTGCAGGATCAGAGCATTATCAATTCTCAGCATTGCCCTTTGGCTTATCTACTCCTCCCAGAGTATTCACGAAATGCCTGGCATCAGTAATTGCACATTGCAAACTACAGGGAATTCAAATTTACCCATACCTGGACAACTGCCTACTACAAGCGGACAACAAGGAAATTTTGATAAAGGACTTGGCTTATGCCATACACCTACTACAGACCTTGGGATTCACAGTCAACATCCAAAAGTCAAGACTAGTACCATCCCAAAGGATAACCTTTTTGGGTGCAGATCTGGACACAACCACCCAAATGGCCTTTCTCACAGAAGAAAAACAAAAACAACTTCCAGATTACTTCATGACTCTGACAAGACAAACTCAACTTACTGCAAGGAAAATCCTGCAGGCCCTGGGTTACATGGCATCCTGCATAATTCTAATACCACATGCCAGGCTGCATATGAGGAAATTACAATGGTACCTCCGGAGTGTATGGTCTCAGCACAGTCACAGTTTAGAAACCATGATACCAATCATTCCATGCCTTTAAAAGGAATTCCTGTGGTGGGCTCAGGCCTGCCAGTCCAACAGAGGGTTGCCTTTCAACAAACCAAAACCAAGGCAGACCATCACCACGGACGCCTCAGACCGAGGATGGGGAGCACACATGGAGGACAAATGTATCCAAGGCCTATGGCCTCAAGGACAGCTAAGCATGCACATAAACCAAAAGGAAATGCTGGCAGTGAGGCATGCAATCGAGGCATTCAAACCCTTCCTCCAACAAGGACACCTGCTAATAAGAACAGACAACACCACGGTCATGTGGTACATAAACAAGCAGGGAGGCACACATTCCTACCCTCTATGCCGGATGGCTATGAATCTGTGGGAACTATGCCTAAACCTCAATATCCAACTACAGGCCCAATTCGTGCCAGGGAAAGAAAATGCACTAGCGGACAGCTTAAGCAGAACTACCATGGATGCACACGAATGGATGCTGCACCCAGACATCTTCCAACTCATAGCAAAGACATGGGGAATGCCGGAGATAGATTTGTTCGCCTCCCCACTCAACAATCAACTGAAGACATTCTGCTTAAGGACATACCACCCACAAGCTTGGAGGGTGGACTCTCTCCCTTTCAGCTGGAAAGCCCTAACAGTATATGCCTTCCCACCTCTCCCATTGATGCACAAGGTTCTACTGAAGATCAGGGAGGAACAGCCAAAAGTGATACTAATAGCTCGGACTGGCCAAGACAACACTGGTATCCATTATTGAGAAACATGTCTCAGGCAAAATCATGGCCTCTCCCCCTATGGCCTCTTCTTCTGACGCAGAACAATTTCAAGACCCTGCATCCCAACTTGAAAACATTGCAGCTAACTGCCTGGAAAATTCCTTAAACCCCAATCAAACTATTTTATCTCAGAGGGTGAAGGACATTATCCTGGAGGCTCGCAGGCCTTCCACATACTCAGCTAAATGGAAGAGATTTCTCATTTGGAGCACATCAAAGGGCATAGATGTCACAGTGGCGAACCTAACATGTATCCTAGAATACTTAGCAGAATTGTTCCACAATGGCCTGTCCTATCCTATTCCTCCATTAAGATTCATGCTTCAGCAATTTCAGCAGAATACAATGTGGATGTCCTTCAAGGATGCATCTGCAGTCCTTACAAATGGGTTGTCCTGTCGTCAGGCAGCCCTTCGGTCGGCCGGATTCCAAAGTCTGGGTCGGCGCGCACAGTCGCATCACTTCACACGCCATCGCTGCTTTTTCGGTATAAAGCATCAGCCGACGGCTATTTTTCTCAGTCTTGAAGCTGTTCGGTCAGATCCAGAGATTACTACTACCGAATACTCTTCTAAAAGCTGATGTCAGAGAAAGTGAATAACTGTTTATCTTGTGGGAAACAAATACCTCATAAAGATTTCCACTCCTACAGCATACATTGTTTAGGCCCAGACCACGACATAGCAGCTTGTCTAGCCTGTGCTTTGAGTTTGCTGAACAGATTTTCGCTCTGATTTTTTATATTATATAGCCGGATATGGGATCAATGCAAAACGACAAAAAAAATTAAAAAAAAAAAGAACACTTCTTTCGCGGTCGGTAAACCGAACGAACCAAACCAAGCAAAACAGTGAAGTGTCGTCATTCAAACCGAGCAAGCGGTTCTTTCTTCAGCGAAACCATGCCTTCTACCGAGGCCTCCTCTAACCTGGTAGAATCGGCTGAAATCCAACCTTCTGTTGCGGTTTCTCAGGAATTATCAGACACTATTCCTGGATATTTCAACCCTGCACGTGGAGCTGCTAGGCCTCCTGCAGCCATGTCTATTAAGGCCTTTGCCAGGGCTAAAGCAGCCAAAGCTTCAAAACTGTGCCTGCCAAACCCCCCTCACACAGGCCCAGCACTAGCTCTCATATGCTTTCTTTGGCTGAAGATCTAATTTCCTTAATTCGTGGATCCCAGCCTCATCCAGACAGGTCCTCTCCCACCTCCAGAAAAGAGGCCTAGAGCAGAGCCCCCTGAACCAGTTTCCACTGATGATTCCTCTGATGACTCAGAACATACAGACCCTCCTGAGGCTTCTTATTCTCCTTACGAAGACTCTGATGCTGAAGAGTCCATTCCTTCAGCCTCTCCACCTGAGGAATTTTCCTTTGGGGAAACCTTGCATGCTATGAGGGAACAATTTCAGTGGCAGGGCCAAGATTTCTCAGACTCCAGAAAAAGGCTTAGAACCTTTCTACATTTGCCACAACATAGGCCTTTAGCTATACCTCCAGTTCTTTCTGTTGTAGATGATGCATTTAATTATGCTTGCACTGCTCCTGATTCATTACCTCCGGCTCCTGCTAAGCCCGATAGGTTCTACAGGGTCCCGGACACTCATCACCATTTATACAAGGCTCCTTTTGCAGATCCAGAGACTATCTCCCAGGGCCCTAAAGCTGAGCTACTTACTAAAAACCCCTCCCTCTGAAAGGGAATCCAGGTCCTTAGAGAGATGGGGTAAAAAAGTTTACACTTCTGCTACCTTGTCAGCTAGAGCTTTGAACTGCCAATTTCATATGATTCAATATCAAGAGTTTATGCTTGACCAGTTAACTAAAAAGCTGTCCTCTGAAGAATCTTTAGATAAAAAACATGTCCAGGAAATGCTAGATAACGTACACCAAGTTAGTAACCATTCTTTAAAATGTGGCTGTGATGCACTGGAGGCTTCCTTTAGATCAGCCATGACTGGCACAGTTATCAGGAGACATGCATGGTTGAAAGAACAGGCATTACCAGACCATGTCAAATCAAAGCTTTTGGATGCACCCATGGACAAGGTCAATTTATTTGGTTCCCCTGCTCAGCAGGTACTAAAAAAAGATGGAAGAGAAGGCGAAATCTGTACAAACGGTGAAAGATTTCCTACAGGTTCAACCTCCAAGGTTTAGCAGGAACTGGCCCTCCAAGAATTGGTCCTTTCCGGACTCCTCTAAGACACAGAGAGGCAGGAATAGGCATCCTAGAGGCAGAAACCAATCCAGGGGTGCCTACAGGGGACGACAGTGGCAAGGTAACAACCAGCAAGGCACGGACGCAGCCACCACCACTACAACAACTCAATCACAGTGACTTGACAGTGGCACCGCCTACCAGGGAACAACTAGAAGCACCCTTAGGCGGAAAGCTAACCTTATTTTCAAAGAACTGGCATTGCATCACAAGGGAAAAATGATTTTGCAAACTATAGACCAAGGTTACAGGTTCCATTTCCATACTCTACCAGGGAAGAGAGGAATGCCAAACCTACCACCTACTCAAAAGGCAGAAGCTCTAAAGCAAATATCTCAGCTATTAAGAATGAGAGCTGTGGAAAAGGTACCATCTATGGAGCAAGGAAAGGGATTTTACTCCAGACTCTTCCTGGTACCAAGAAAAGAAAACAAATGGAGGCCCATTCTGGACCTGTCCGCTTTAAACACATTCCTCATTGTTCCAAAATTCAAAATGCTGACCCTACAGCAGCTTCTTCCCATGCTGGGCAAGGAGTCTTGGCTGGTAACTCTAGATCTCAAGGAGGCATACCTGCACCAATTTGCAGAAGATACCTCAGATTTCTTGCAGGATCAGAGCATTATCAATTTTCAGCATTGCCCTTTGGCTTATCTACGCCCAGAGTGTTCACGAAATGCCTGGCATCAGTAATTGCTCATTGCAGACTTCAGGGGATCCAAATTTATCCATACCTGGACGACTGCCTGATACAAGCGGACAACAAAAGCAAGCTAACAGAAGACTTACAAAGAGTCATTTACCTGCTGCAAGCCTTGGGATATACAGTCAATATAAAAAAGTCAAGGCTGATTCCATCCCAAAGAATAACCTTTCTGGGTGCACAGCTGGACACATCAAAACAAATGGCATTCCTAACTGCAGAAAAGAAAGAACAACTACCTCTCTACTTCTTGGCATTAACAAAGCAGAACCATCTAACTGCAAGAAAAGTACTGCAAGCTCTAGGCTTCATGGCATCCTGCATAATTCTGGTCCCTCATGCCAGACTGCATATGAGAAAGCTACAGTGGTACCTAAAGAATTTGTGGTCCCAACACAAGCACAGCCTAAAAACCAAAATTCCAATAATCCCATGCCTGAAGCAAGAGTTCTTATGGTGGGCTCAGGCCTGTCAATCAAACACAGGATTTCCCTTCTGCAACAGTCAACCAAGCCAAACCATCACGACAGATGCCTCAGACCTCGGTTGGGGGGCACACATGCTGGGCAAGTGCATACAAGGCTTATGGACTCAAGACCAGCTGCACCTACACATAAATCTAAAGTAAATGCTGGCAGTAAAATTGGCAATCCAGTCATTCAGACCATTTCTCCAAGAAGGTCAGTTGATGATAAGGACAGACAACACCACAGTTATGTGGTACATCAACAAACAGGGAGGCACACATTCATATCCTCTATGCCGGCTGGCACTGGACTTATGGGATGTGGCCCTGAGCTACAACATTCAGTTACAAGCAATTTTTGTACCGGGAAAAGAAAACATTCTAGCAGACATATTAAGCAGAACTACCACAGATGCCCATGAATGGATGCTACATCCGGACATCTTCAAAGCCATCACAAGAGAATGGGGATTACCACAAATAGACTTGTTTGCATCCCCACTCAATCACCAGCTAAAGAAATTCTGCACAAGGAAGGTGGACTCTCTATCTTTCAGTTGGAAAAACATGACAGCATACGCACTCCCACCACTTCCTTTGATGCACAAGGTGCTTCTGAAGATCAAAGAGGACCGTCCAAGGATCATTCTGATAGCTCCAGACTGGCCAAGACAACATTAGTACCCATTGCTGAGGAGCATGTCTTGGGAACAAATATGGACACTACTCCTGATCCCATTACTGTTAACACAGAACAACTACAACATCCTGCATCCAAACCTGAAAACTCTGCAGCTAACTGCCTGGAACATTACATAACAGCAATTAACCCAAATTTATCCCAAAGGGTTAAAGACATAATCCTGGAGGCTCGTAGACCTTCAACAAGAAAGAATTATGCAGCAAAATGGAAAATACTGCAAAGGGAGAAGATGTGACACTGGTAAACATAGCCAACATCCTGGAGTACTTGGCAGAGCTCTTCCACACAGGCCTGTCCTACTCTTCCATCAAGATACATGCATCAGCTATTTCAGCAGAATACAGCTTGGATCCTCCTGTCTTCTCTCATCCTCTGCTCAGACAGTTTCTAAGAGGAATTAAAAATGTAAAACCTCCCAGGAAACCACCATTGCCAGCATGGGACTTGAACTTTGTGCTAGAAAAATTGACACTTCGCCCTTCGAGCCAGCAGCAACAGCAGAATTACAATACTTATCCTGGAAGACTGCTTTCCTGCTGGCAATAACTTCAGCAAGAAGGGTCTCTGAACTACAGGCATTAATGGCAGTGCAACCCTTCCTGATCTTCCATCAAGATAGAGTGTCCATGAGAACAAATCCTACATTTATGCCTAAGGTGGTATCCAGAGTGTCATTAAATCAGGCTATCCACCTACCTACATTCTTCCCAAACCCACAGAACAGGGGAGAAAGACTCTTGCATACCTTGGATGTACATAGACAATTACGCTACTACCTGGACAGGACTAAGTCCAATAGAAAACTGACCAGCTTCTGGTAGCATATGCCACAGGAAAGGAAGGAAAACCAATTTCAAAACAGACAATCTCCAAATGGATTGGAATTGCATTAGATTTTGTTACGCCTACCATGGAAAGAAAACTCCAGAGAACATCAGGCCTCACTCCACAAGGGCTACAGCCACTACCACAGCTTTCAGTGGCTACCAAGGACATTATAGAGGCTGCTACTTGGACCTCCGTGCATACATTTGCCAAGCATTACAATTTACCTTTATACTCTAGATCCCGAGCAGGTTTTGCCACTGCTGTTTTGCAAGGGATCCTAGCTACACCATAATCTCTACTCTTTTCCTCCTCCCCTGTTTAGCTGTGGTATTCGACTGCAGATGCATCCTTGAAGGACATAGTACAGTTTTGTACCTACCATAAATGTAGATGTCCGATAGGAATGCATCTGCAGTCAGATTACCCCACCCACCTCCCTCTGAGGTACTCCTAGGGTATTTGCCATCCTTCAGCTAGCAGGGGGATCTATTATGGTGTATTTGTTTGTATATATGTACATACATGCTTATTTTATGTGTTGCTCTCTACTATTTGGAAACATTGGCATTTATCCAAATTTAGCCATCCAAGAGGGCACCTGGCATCTGGGGCAAGAAACACTGAGGAAAATGGCGTCGGCTGATGCCTTTATACCCGAAAAACTGCAGCGATGACGTCGGGTGAAGTCGGACCCAGACTTTGGAATCCGGCCGACCGAAGGGCTGCCTGACGACAGGACAACCCATTTGTAAGGACTGCAGATGCATTCCTATCGGACATCTACATTTATGGTAGGTACAAAACTGTACTATCCACCTATTTTCTCACACCCTCTCCTCAGACAATTTCTGAGAGGGATCAAAAATATTAAACCTCCAAGAAGACCCCCTCTACCTGCCTGGGATCTCAACTTTGTGCTGGAGAAACTGACACTACCTTCTTTTGAACCAGCAGCATCAGCGGATCTACAGTTTCTATCTTGGAAAACTGCATTCCTTCTGGCAATCACTTCAGCAAGAAAAGTATCTGAGTTACAAGCATTAATGGCAGTGCAGCCTTTTCTTATTTTCCACCAGGACAGAGTGTCACTAAGAACCAATCCTACTTTTATGCCAAAGGTGGTATCTAGGGTATCCTTGAACCAAGCTATTCACTTGCCTACGTTCTTCCCTAATCCACAGAATAGAGGGGAAAAACTTTTGCACACCCTGGATATACACAGACAACTGCGCTACTATTTGGACAGAACAAAAACTAGCAGAAAAACTGACCAACTTTTTGTAGCATATGCAACTGGGGTGCAAGGAAGAGCAATTTCCAAACAGACAATTTCAAAATGGATAGGAAATTGCATTCGCTTTTGCTACTCCTTTCATCGAAAGACAGTTCCTGAAAATTTCAGGCCTCACTCCACAAGGGCCATGGCCACCACTACAGCCTTCCTAGGGGGGGGGGGGGCTACCAAGGACATTTTAGAAGCTGCTACTTGGAGCTCCATGCATACTTTTGCCAAGCATTACAACCTACCTTTATACTCTAGATCCAGAGCAGGGTTTGCAACTGCAGTCCTGCAGGGGATCTTAACTACACCATCCTTTTCTTAGTACCTCCTCCCCCAGATTGGCTATGGTATTCTACACATATGTTATGACTGCAGATGCATCCTTGAAGGACATAGTACAGTTTTCTACCTACCATAAATGTAGATGTCCAATAGGTATGCATCTGCAGTCAGGATTATCCTCCCTCCTTCCCCTCTGTGGTATTCCTAGGGTGCTTACCCCTCTTCTAGCTAGCTGGGGGAATCTATTATGGTGTATTTGTTTGTTTATACATGTATATAATTTGCAAATGTTTGGAAATTTTCAGTATTTATCCAAATTTAGCCTTCCTAGAGGGCACCTGGCATCTGGGGCAAGAAAAACTGAGGAAAATGGCATCGGCTGATGCTTTTATACCCCAGACGCTCTGACGTCGGGGAAAGTGCGACATCAGCCGAGGCCAGACCCAGACTTTGGAATCCGGCCGACCGAAGGGCTGCCTGAGGCAGGACAACCCATATGTTATGACTGCAGATGCATACCTATCGGACATCTACATTTATGGTAGGTACAAAACTGTACTTTGCTGCTTACAGCTAGGAACACACCTGCATGGGACACCTATTCAGCATGCAGCATCATGTTTATATTCCCATACAGAGATGAGTTCATGCTGTACTCATTCCATACAGCAAGGATATGACCTGTGACAAACCTGTGGCTGATGGTGAGGTGAGGTGGGTGCATGTGTGATATGGAAGCTACTGGTACCTGACTCACAGATATACTTGGGACATTCTCCTTATGTTGCCTTGTTTGTGAACATGGGCAGCCTGTCATTACTTTACAACTGTGCCTTTTGTGGTATGCCAGTGATTTGCCAGACTACCAGCATTCCATACTAGAGGGACAACTAATGTGATGCTAACCTCTGTGTATAATTCCAAAGTTGTGTGCAGTTGACAGCTATTTTATATGCACTCTGTGTAGGTTACTTCCACCTGTGTACTGTTTCTGTGTATGGGCCCTGTTCGTCGCGTGTCCATTTTTCCAACGGTGACAGATGTTGACATCTGGACAGTGAGTATGTACAACTGCTGGCATGGGTGTAGCTGAGAAGCAGTGTGGTTGGCACTGCAGTTGTTGAAACATGGCTCTGTCGACCACTGTACTGTACTGTACCTAGAGCAGTGAGACACAACCATCCAGGCCCACATGCTGATCACCTCTAGGCAGTATTAAACACACAACAAACTTACCACACTGACCCCCTGCATACACATGCAGCAATGTAGGTTGGGGCAGCTCTGACAGTCTGTGCTCCATTTCTACATGGGATTGTGGAGGTGGGGGTGTCTACATGCCTGAAGACTTTAAATATTTTCAATGACTGTACTGGTATTTCGGTTATTCTGTTGTATTGTGACCTATCATGCAGAAAGGAGGCATATCAGTAGAGTACACATGTTAGATTTTAATGGCATAAATTTCAGTTTCAGATTTCTTACCCTTCAGAACTAAAATGCAACTGCCAAACCTGTTGTAGTATGCTGTGCAGCTCTGGAGGGGGCTGTTCACCATTGCCATCATTTGGGGGGGCTTAGCCCGGCCTTTCTTTATGGTCATCTACACCTGTCCTGCTGGGTGAGGCTGGTGTTGGGTGTGTGACCCTCATTGACATCCATGTGCTGCAGTGGGAGTTGTCACCTTGTGTAGTACTGCCTAGTATGTTGACACCAGTATTTGTTATGGATTTCCTGCTATCCCATATAGCTGTCTGCTGCTATCCCATTCAGCCACCCAATTCCCTTGCATCCATACCATACATACAACTATCAGAACATACTACTCCATTCAGTAATTGATAGGAAGGGTGATTTACCCTGTTTGCTGGGCCAGTATTGAGGACGGTGCTGGAGGGCTGACTGGTGCACATAGTACACTCCCCATACATGATAAAGCACAGGTAGTGTCATGTTTGGCATCCCTTTTACTGTATGTGCGAGTTGGAGAGAGGTATCAGTCCCTGGGTCCCTACAGTGTCAATGTTTGTGCTATGCATTGCCTCTTTGCCAAGGCCTGTGCATACTGGACATGCCTCATTCTGCCTACAGGGGCAGGCTCAGAAAGTTCCTCCTCTGAGTCCTTCTGTGCCTGTGCTGGCCTTGGCAAATATGGGGGGCTGTGTGGCCCTGCCCCGTGCTTTTCCTGCTGCAGCTGTTTCCGCAGGATCATATTGTGTAGCATGGCACATACCATGAACAGTTGTGTACATGTAGCTGGAGAGTACTGCAAGGCTTCACTGGATATGTCAAGGCAGCAGAACCATGACTTGAGCATCCCAAAGACACGCTCTACAGTGATCCTTGTTTGTAAGTGTGCCTCATTATGGCGTTCGGGTGCATTTCTAATGGGTGTCATCAGCCATGGCTCCAGTACTTAGCATCCTCCACTAGATGGCCATATGGGATGTCCCCCCTGGCAAACTCCTGATACAGCTGTGAGCAATGTCAGATGTGGGAGTTGTGATAGCTTTCAGGGCTGCCAGCACACATGTTCATGATCATGCCCTGGGCATTGCACACGACCTGGCAGTTGATGGAGGGGAAGCCCTTACGGTTTATGTAGACCCTACCCCGCTCCCCAGGTGGTGCTTTGATATGTGTGTGTGTGTGTGTGTGTGTGTGTGTGTGTGTGTGCAGTCTATAGCACCAACTACCTCAGGGTATTCTGCTATAGTGGAAGAAACACATACTTCTAGTCAATGCCTCACGGGTGTATAGGAAATATATGTGCTCACTGACGTGCTAACATGGCATCCAGGAACTGGTGGAATACCCTCGATGCTGATGCCTGTGAGAGCCCCATGATCTCCCCATTTGGTCTTTGGAAGGTAACTGAGGCTAGTATTCTTAAGCCTACACATACCTTGGGTATCCACTGGGATGGGTTCCCGTCTGTTGGTTCTGTGTGTGAGGTGGGGATGGCACAGCTGGACGATTTGCTGTAGAATGTCCCTGTCCACCCTATAGCGCTCCACTATGTCCAGCTCATGTAGCCCCTGGTAGGTTACCCTGGGTCTGTACACTCTTCTCCTCCTCCTCACTGTGGGTCAGTTGTCAGCATTCTCCTCCTCACCACCCTCAGTCTCTAGCACATATTGATGGAGTAAAGCAGCAGCCGCCTCTAATATTTTTAGTTAGTTTTGCCAGTTACAAATCCCCCCGTCTGTGTACACCGGTGGTGTAGAGTTTGTGGGAAAAGCCAGTCTGAAAGCTGTTTGCATAGTTTATAGTAGTGTGCTTGGCTGCTGCATGTGTAATTGGCTGATTGTGATACATTCCACCTGCCAGCTATGCTATTACTACATGATTGCCTTCCTACTGCTGTTTCCTCTTCCCATTTCCTCCCTGTTTAACCCCCGAGGCATGCCGCGCATACCCAGTGCTGAAATGTAAACAGTGCTGCTATTTCCTCTTATTTTTTTTTTGTTTATATTTAAAACCTGGTGCGTGGCGCGCACACACATTTGGGCTATGTACACAGTGCTCAGGCACATCTGATACATCCCCTTCCTTAGCTTTGCTTAGCTAAGGGCAAACACGAGCCACAGAGTTCCAGTGAGCTTACAGCAAGCATGACACACCCCCTTATGAAGTCATCCAGCTCTTAGACTTGCACAGTTGTATTGCTGCACCTACATGGTTAGGTACAAGCTGACACTTTGAAGAAATATGTGATTCAGTACATCTCCCCTCATTTGCATACATCGTTATTTTCTGCACTAAAACAGACCCTTTCACCTTGACAACCAGTGCTCCCTGGTATTGTTTACATTTTGCATGCCATAGACTATAATGGCAAAATGCAGATTTAACTTAATTGAGTTTTCCCATTTTTTTTTTTTTTTCACACGATCCCGATGTTCTTCATGTTTCATTGTTGCAGTCATTACATTTGGGTAATCCTGCTGGCAGGTTGCCCTCAGTCGGCCTGAATTCCAAAGTCTTGGGTCCTGCATCAGTTGCTGTCGCCCCTTCCCTGACGTCAGGTCGTCAGGGGTATAAAAGATGCACCCGACGCCATTTTCTTCAGTCTTTTTTGCTGCGTGGTGCCAGAAGCAGAAGCAGTTCGCAAGTGCCGGTCAGCCAACTCCTGAGATTTTCATGTTCGAGTTTCAGATCCGAAGTCTTCATTAAAGCTAAGTACCCTGTTGGGGAAACTTTTTTCTTGCTCCAGACCGATGTCAGAAAAAGTTAATAATTGTATTTCTTGTGGAAAACAAATACCTCATAAGGACTTTCATTCTTACTGTATTCCTTGCCAAGGCCCTGACCACGATGTTTCAAGTTGTCAGTTTTGTGCTAGATTTAACCAACGCACCATTAAGGGTCGGTATGATTTTGCGTTAAGATATTTTGGGCGCAGATTTAATTATAAAATGTTGTTGGATAGCCATCCGACTACCGGAGTTCACAAAAAATGCAAGGAAAAAGAAAAAGATAGACAACCAAGGCCCAAAACTGAAGAAGAAGCTTCTCCTAAGCCATCGCCGGTTCGCCAGTTCTCAGTGAGGCGCTTTTGCAGCCCCTGACGCCCACTAATTTAGAGTCGCAGGCCGCTACCGACTCCACGTGGAGTCGACTATGCCGCTGGAAACTCAAGGTATTGGAGCCTTGGACACTATTCCCTCAGATGGGTCCGAAGACTTGATTACCTTGATCAGGGGTTCCCATCCCCCTCCTGATAAGAGGCCTAGGCAAGAGACAGACTATGAATCTTCAGATCAGGTTTCTATTTCTTCTGATCAGGAATATTCACTTCCCCCTATGAGGATTCTGATGCTGAAGAATCTATTCCTTCAGCTTCACCTCCTGAGGACTATTCTTTTGGGGAAACCTTGCATACCATGAGGGAGCATTTCCACTGGGAGAGCCAAGATTTTTCAGAATCTAAAAAGAGGCTCAGGGACTTCCTTTTACTACCTCAACACAGGCCTCTAGCCATTCCACCAGTGTTAGACATTGTAGATGATGTGTTTTCAGAGTCTAGTCTGACCCCTGACTCCTTACCTCCAGCTCCTGTTAAGCCTGACAGATATTACAGGGTTCCTGACTCTCATATATTCCTTTTCAAAAACCCTACTGCAGACCCAGAAACTATTTCACAGGGTCCGAAAGGGGTTAAGGCTTCCGCTGCAAAAAACCCTACCCCCTCTGACAGAGATTCTAGGGCACTGGATAGATGGGGGAAAAAGGTCTACACATCTGCTACCTTGGCTATAAGGGCCTTCAACTGTCAGTTTCATATGCCCAAATGTCAGCAACATGTCATGACATTGCTTAAACAGAAAATGTTAAACTCTGAATGTGCAGAAAACAAAGAAATGCAGGATTTATTGCATGCAGCTGAACAAGTTGGAAAGCATACTTTGCAATGTGGTTTTGATTCTCTGGAGGCCTCCTGCAGGGCAGCAGTTGCGGGTCCTGTAATTAGGAGGCATGCTTGGTTAAAGGAACAAAATCTGCCTGATCATGTCAAAGTTAAGTTATAGATGCACCATTACAGCATGATACTTTGTTTGGTGTTAAGGCAGAAGAGGTGTTAAAGAAAATGGAGGACAAAGCTAAATCTATGCAAACTGTCAAAGAATTTTTTACAAGTACAGCCACCTAGGTTTAGTAGACACTGGCCTACAAAGAATTGGTCCTTTCCAATGTCAGACAGACCTCAAAGGGGCAGATCCCAGGTGCAAGGTTCATACAGGTCAAAGCAATGGGGTGCTTCTACCTCCAAAAGTGGAGAAGACAAATCACAACCATACAGGAAACAGTCCCAATGACTTCCCCCTGCCTGCACCAAGCACTTATCTCCTGGCAGCACCCTTAGGGGGAAAAATAGCACTTTTTTCTCAAAATTGGCACATTGTAACCCAGGGTTCTAAGCATAGTGTCACAAGGCTACAAGTTTCACTTCCATACCCTGCCAAAGGCAAATGGTTTTCCAGATCTGCCAAAAAATCAATGGGCTGAGGCACAAAAACAAGTCTCATCCCTCATGGACATGGGGGCTATTCAACAAGTACCACAGCAAGAGCAGGGACAAGGATTTTACTCAGGACGGTTCTTGTTACCCAGAAAGGACAAAGCCTGGAGACCAATACTGGACCTATATATTCTAAACACTTTCCTGGATATACCAAAATTCAAAATGTTGACCTTGCAGCAGCTTCTACCTATGCTGGGCAAAAAGTCTTGGCACGTGACTTTAGACCTAAAAGAGGCATACCTGCATGTCCCAATCAGGCAGTCATGCAGAAGATACCTCAGATTCAAGGCTGGCTCAATGCATTACCAATTCTCTGCATTGAAAGTGCCTGGCACCAGTAATTGCTTTCTGCAGACAAAGAGGAATACAAATATATCCTTACTTGGACGACTGCCTAATTCAAGCAGAGAACAAGGACATTCTACTACAGCATCTCGCGTTTGTGAAAAGACTTGTTTGTGAAAAGACTTTTAACATGCCTAGGGTACACAGCCAACAAAAATAAATCAAAACTAGTACCCTCTCAAGAGATAATATTCTTGGGTACAAGCTTAAATACAACTGCCCAGATGGCTTGTCTCACGCCAGACAAACAAAGGCAACTGACAACCTATTTCAAAAGATTGGCAACAAAGGCCCAGTTATCTGCAAGAAAAATTCTGCAGGCTTTGGGCTTCATGGCATCCTGCATCCTACTAATTCCAGATGCAAGACTGCATATGAGGAAACTTCAGTGGTACCTAAAAAGTGTCTGGACACAACATTGCCACAGCCTGGAAACAATGATTATTCTCATTCCCTGCCTGCAACAGGAGTTTCGATGGTGGGCGAAGGCTTGTCACCAAAACAAGGGACAGCCATTCACATTACCCCAGCCAGGCAGAACCTAACAACGGATGCATCAGATTATGCCTGGGGGCCCACATGGCAGGAAGATGCATTCAGGGCACCTGGTCCACAAACCAAATGCATCTACATATCAATCAAAAAGAGATGCTAGCTGTTCAAAATGCCCTGACAGCCTTCAAGGACCTACTTCATCCGGGACAACTACTGATAAAGACAGACAACACCACGGTCATGTGGTATATAAACAAGCAGGGAGGCACACATTCTTACCCCCTTTGCAGACTAGCCATGGCTTTGTGGGACACAACATTGACGTTACCAAGTTCATCTGCAGGCACAATTCCTGCCAGGAAAGGAAAATACTCTAGCAGATGAACTAAGCAGAAACCTCATGGATCCCCACGAGTGGCAGCTGGATCCACAAGTCTTCAGCATGATAACAAGGAAATGGGGATGCCTGGACATAGATCTATTTGCCTCTTCTTACAACTACCAACTAAAAAGATTCTGCACAAGGACTTATCACAGACAAGCATGGAAAGTGGACGCCTTATCTTTCAACTGGAAAAACCTATCAGTATATGCCTTTTCTCCACTGCCTCTCCTCCCCAAGGTACTCCTAAAGGTCAGACAGGAGAAACCAAAGATGATACTGATTGCCGCAGACTGGCCCCGCCAGTACTGGTATCTGATCTTAAGGAACTTGTCTCAATGCCCAGCCTGGACCTTACCTGAAATACCTTGTCTACTGTCCCAACAAAACAGATCCTGCACAGCCAACTCAGGACTCTAAACCTGGCAGCATGGCGGATAATGTAGCCATACAAAGCACACCTCTCAGTAAAGCTGTGATGGATGTAATTTTGGAAGCCAGAAAGCCTAGTACTAGGAAATCTTATGCTGGAAAATGGAAGCGATTTTGTGCTTGGAACCAGGCACAAGGAACTGATACAGTTGTACCAAATATTCCTCAGATTTTGCAATACGTAACTGAGATGCTGGACAAAGGCCTGTCTTTTTCATCAATTAAAATTCATGCCTCTGCCATTTCGGCTCATTACAATACAGAGCCACCAATCTTTTCTCATCCTTTATTAAGGCAGTACTTCAGAAGAGCCAAACGTTTAAGGCCTCCAAGGAGATCGCCAATACCTGTATGGGACCTCAATTATGTCTTGGAAAAACTCACCCTACCTCCTTTTGAGCCAGCTGCTACTGCTGATATAAAGTTTTTATTATGGAAAACAGCTCTGCTCCTAGCAATAACTTCTGCAAGATGAGTGTCAGAGCTACAGGCACTCATGGCTGTGGAACCTTTTATCATTTTTTATCCAGACAGGGTCTCTCTGAGGACAAACCCAACATTTATGCCTAAGGTGGTGTCCAGTGTGGCCCTTAACCAAACTATTAATTTGCCAACTTTTTATCCAAATCCACAGAACAAGGGGGAGAGAATTTTGCATTCTTTGGATGTACACAGACAGCTTAGATTCTATTTGGACAAAACTAAAGTTTTCAGGAAGACCAATTACTAGTGGCATATGCTGCAGGATCACAAGGAAAGGCTATCTCCATGCAGACTATTTCAAAGTGGATAGGCCACTGCATTCGTTTCTGCTATTCACAGCATGGCAAGCCAGTGCCTAAGGGCATTAGGCCACATTCAACCAGAGCTGCAGCCACTTCAGCAGCCTTTCTCAGGGGAGTACCAAACTAAAGACATTTTAGAGGCTGCTACTTTGGAGTTCAGTGCAAACCTTTACAAATTATTATCATCTGCCACTTTACTCTAAATCCAGGGCAGGCTTTGCCACTGCAGTTCTGCAGGGCCTCATAGCCGCTCCTAATGCTGTTTAGCTCCAGCCTCCCAACCATAGCTTTGGGACTGTACCCAAATGTAATGACTGCAACAGTGAAACACGAAGAACATAGTACAGTTGTGTACACTTACCATAAATGTAGATGTTCGAGTGTATTCACTGTTGCAGTCCAGGTTACCCACCCGCCATCTCCCTTATTTCTCCTGGAACTTATGTTTCCTTCTCTGATCTATACAACCTATGTGGCGTATTTGCTTGTAGATGAAGATTTATATTGGTGCATGTATGTTTTATATATATATATATATATATATATATATACATTTTGGCTACCCTTTAGAGGGCATCTGACATCTGGGGCAAGAAAAACTGAAGAAAATGGCGTTGGCTGCATCTTTTATACCTCTGACGACCTGACGTCAGGGAAGGGGCGGCAGCAACTGACCCAGGACCCAAGACTTTGGAATTCAGGCCGACTGAGGGCAACCTGCAGCAGGATTACCCAAATGTAATGACTGCAACAGTGAATACACTCAAACATCTACATTTATGGTAAGGGTGCACAACTGTACTTCTGCGCGCAGCTGCATTATGCTTAAACGGCCGAGATCAGCCAAAAAAAAAAAAAGTTTAATTTTCATAATAATTAATCACTTTTTAATGCCAATGGCCTTATATTTGGCCATTGGCATTTCTAATGTACATAATACGTGCTTTTTCACGAGCTGCCATGCCTCCGTTTTGTCAGTTGCAGAAATGTACTCAGTTATTTTCTGAATACATTTCTGCACTGACACTGTTCTAGCACAGAGACCTGGCAGCTTGTTGAATCGTTAAATCATCTCATTTGCATGGTTTTCACCAGCAAATGAGGTAATTAGCATATTTGCCAGTTTTCCATGCTGGAACAGTGTAGGGCCGCTCGTACACTTGAAAATGGCACTATCCTGAATCGTTCTGTGGCCATTTTTCCAGCAGGACCTCCTACGCTGTTCCTGCATGGAAAAAACGGCTTCCTGATTCCCAGGGATTGTCTTTGTCTGTTAATCTTTTTTATTTCAGTTTTCAAAGCCGCAGTTTGCCCGCTTTTCCATTTCCTAAATTTTTTTGCCTCTCACCTTAATGTAGTATCTTGTTCTTATAGAAATATAGCCCCCTGACGTGTGCTGAAATCACGATGTTCAACATTTTTTTTTTTTTTGCATTCAAATAATTTCTCTTTCAAAACTTTCCATATTCCTTCTGCAGTTTTTCTACTGAACACATCACTCCAATTAGTCTTAATTTTGCTTCCATATATTGTGTTGTTAGTTTTCTGTTGATTGGTTTAGATTTCAGTTCTGAAGAACTGTCTAGCAATAAATTAACCTTTATAACCCCATGATCACTGCACATCCATGGTTCTAAAACTTGACATGAAGTAACAGTACTTTCTTTAGGAGCGCACACAATGTGTACTGTGTTCCCGTTCCCTGATGGGCTTTTTACAGTCTGATGCAGTTGTTGTTCCTGAACATGCATTGTGAATGATTTCCTTTCAAATGTTGTTGAATTAATATTATTCCAGTCTGTTTCTGGTAAACTTTAAGTCCCCAGCCACTATTCTTCTCTCTGTATTTCATGCAAGAAATGAATTCTAGGTAATCGGCACTTGAGTTTGGTAGTCTATACACTCCAGTAATTGTTTTATGTTCTAGGGTTGTCTTTATTGTCCCAGGTACTCAATCTACAGTATTGGTGTTATCATTAAATGTAATAATCACAGATCTCATAACAGTCTTTAATCCGTATCATAACACCTCCTCCTGATTTTGTGTTAGAATGTGTGTTACAGTAAAAACATTTTTACCATGACAGAACTGGTTTCCAGTCATTGTTCTTCAACCATGCTTCACAAACAGTAACAACATTTTTGTGGGAATGTAGCAAATTTTCCAAAAAAAAAAAAAACTTTATTATTAATGTTGTTGTCATTAACTATCAGAGATTTATCATACGCCGCTGTGTGTGAACTGTTAAATTTCTGACCTGGAAAAATTTTGCCTTGTGTTTGTCAAATATTGCAAAATATCTGCAGAAAAAATTCTGTTCCTGATATTGACAGGTACACTGCATGTCTAAACACTTGTGCCCAAAATTTGGCTCTGATGCTGTACACATTTCCATTTTTAAAATGGGACATTTTTTCATTTAGGTATTTACCCAAAAGATCTTTTCATTCACAGTGACCTGACTCTACTTTCGTTATGTGATTTGTGAAAAATACCTGTACAAACTATGCTAAGAGGGCTGTAAGTTCCCTACTAATAGTACTTGTGGAGGAGATCATTTGCACCAATATAAGTAAAAACAGATCCATAATTCGTAACTTTTAGGCATTCTATGTCCCATTCTCATGTCTTCTGTTTTTGCTCCTGGCAAACATAACAATATTGGATGTTCATTATCTTCTCTGCAAATGTAAAATTAGTACCTGTAGTAACTGAATCTCTAATTATAAAAATATCTTTTATGATCAGATTTGAAGACTCTTCATCTTCTAATTCAGTAATGTTACCTCTGTCAGTTGTTACAAAGTCTTTTTATTCCCACTGTTTTCACTGTTTATTACATTTGCAAGCATACAATTCCTCATCCAGCTGGCTTTGTACGTCCACAGAGTGAGCCATGTTGTCAACTTCTGTCTTTCTCTTCCTTTTTCCTTACAGTAATGTTCTTCAATCTTTCCACGTTCAATTTTGATTTCTGGCTTTTCTCCTGTCCCTTGCCTCTTTATTCTAGATTATCTTTTGGAAAACTTATGCCTATTTCTGTAGACTAAAGGTTTTCTGTTAGAAAAATTTTACCATTCCCTATAATCTGTGTGTTATGCAACAAAGCACTGTTCTTTTTAGTATGCATTTTCTTTATAGACATTAATCAGTTTACTTTTCTTCCTTGTTATCTTATATGTACTTTGTCCTTTCTTTTTTTTTAATTTTTGTCTATATGCCCTGAATCCTCAGATTGATGAATACTTGTATCCAGAATTTCAAAGTTGTAAGTGGTATTATCTTGTTCAGTAGGGGTTGAGTAATCTTTATTGGCAGTATACACTTAATTTCCTAAATGTACTGTTTGCTCTTTGCCTAACATTATATGTTAAGTTGTCAATCTCACCTTCATTCTTGCTGGATGGGTTCGAGAGCTTATTCCACCGGCTCGAGGCTCCCCTATATCCCACAATGCTAGGCGGTAACTACTCAGATCTCGTTTGCCGCTTAGCTGACGAGGTGCTTTCTTCTACCGGCTCTGGCAGGTTAGTGAGTTTTCTTGTTAAAACTTCAAATTCTACCCCTATCCTTTCTATTTAGTTTAGTTTTTATACAAAGTGTCCCTTTAGTTTAAATCGGGTCCCCCTTGTGCTTGTATTCCCGTTTTATCCCCCTTTTTAACTTTTAGGCCTTTGGCCCACTCCCTTTTTTTTTCCCTGTCCTTTCAGTGTGACTGGATTTTTATTTAGTTAAAGAGTGTGTCTGTGTGTTGTGTTTGTGTTACATACAGTGTTTTTAGGATGTCTAAAGACTCCAAGGTCTCAGACTTCAAGAAGTGTGATTCGTGCTGTCAGAAAATGTCTCTGACAGACGGTCACACTTCTTGTGTCTATTGCCTGGGACCTTTGCACCTGCAGGACTCATGTGCTGTTTGCCATGCATTCAGCTAACTCATACTTCGTGGTTTGTTAAAGCCTGAAGGCCCCCCAACCCAGTCTGCGTTGGGGAAGCCTTCAAAGACTTCCAGGCCATCGGCTCCAGCTTCAGAGCTGTCTCCTGGGAGCATTAAAGCTGCTTCGACATCGGCTCCGGCTGGAGTCGATGTTTCGAAGTTTCAAACTGTTACCTCGGCTCCGGCTGGAGCCGAGGTTATCAAGACTCAGTTGGCTCCGATAGGCTTATCGGAGCCACCTTCAAAGAAGAGGTCGAGGTCCCCTTCCATCGGCTCCATCCACTCGGCTCCGGGATCCCCTCTTCTGTCGGAGTGGAGCCATAGGTCTCATTCCTCTCGGTCCTCCAGGCTGTCCGACCATGACTTACAAAGGGTGGGGAGTAGACTTCTCAAGTCCGAGGCACTGGCCCAAATGCTGCATAGCCCTACTCATCAGTCAGCAGCTATTACCATCCCTGATTCTATTCCTCCTCCGACTCCTTTGAGTTCGGAGCCGGGGCTCATCGGAGCCGTGGCTGTCGGAGCTTTGGAGCCGATACCTTCCCTTTCGGCTCCATCGTCTGCTCCGATTTCCTCCTTGGAGGGATCTCGGCGCCGAGCTTCCCTCGTCGGCTCCGAGGGGGCGAGTGGCATCGGACCCTTGTCCAACCCCGTTCTCCCTCTCGGAGCGTCGGCACTGGTGAGTTCGGCTCCATCGGCCTCGGAGCCGTCCCTGTCGGTGCCGGGGGGGGGTCCTTGTCTCCTCGGAGCGGGGACCTCCGGCCTTGGCTGATAGGGGCGCCTTCGAGGTCATGCGGAGCGTGCTAGACCCAGTGTCTACCCCACAGTAGGCTCCATCAGCTCCTCCCTCTTCAGTGCCTACGGTGGTTCTACCCACCCCCTTGTATCAGACCGTAGAGAGCCAGCTCCTCAGGTTTCCCCATTGGGAATATCCTCCTCTTCCGAGGCCTCTCCTGATCTGGTAGGAGAACCCCCTCGGAAGAAACAGTGCAAGAGGAAGCACATTGACTCCTCTGAGTCTATCACCTCTGACACCGACTTGGAGGAATCTGAAGGTTCCCCTCGGTCCCCCTCTGAGGATGTCTCTTTTGCTGACATCCTTGAAATCCTGAAACAGAGGGGGAACTGGCCCGCCCTTAACCCTTCAGAGGACGAGTCGGTTTACCTTGAGGCGTTTGGCTCTCGCCCTTCCACCTCCTGGGTGTCTCCTCCCTTTGACCCCCTCATGGAAGTGGTGGCAAGGAAGGCTTGGACGGCCCCTGATTCAGTGGAACCCACCCCAAGGAGGCCATCAAAATTTATTACTGCCCCAAAAGAGAAAGAGTTTTGGTCTAAAGGTGTCTCTGTTGATGCCATGGTGGTGGCCGCAGCCACTAAGAAGGAGTTAGCCGATCCTTCGGTACCTGTCCATCCTCCTAATAAGGAGTCTAGGACCATGGACAGGTACAGTAAGTGGATGTTTTCATCAGCGACCTTTTCCATGCGGTCGCTGAACTACTTGTGTCACTTCACCTGTCTCCAGAGGGATTTGCTCAAGGACATGGGTGAGGCCATGCAGGATCCAACAGCTGAGGGGTTCCAAGACAAAATGAACTCCCAGTTGGCAACCCTGAATTCGATTGTCAACTCCTCCATGCGGCTTATCTCATATGTGGCTGATGGGGCAAGTAGGGCCGCAGGCACAGGTGTAGCTTTACGACGTCAAGCCTGGATGCGGCTTTGCAATTTTGCGGATCCTTTCAAGGTGTCCTTCACCAATTCCCCCTTTGATGGCTCAATGTTGTTTGGACCTCAGGTGAAGGATACATTGACTAGGTGCGAGCAGGAAGGTAAGACTCTCTCTGCCGTGGGAGTCCGTTTTTCTACCCGTTCTAGACCTTATCCAAAAGGTCAGGGGGGGGGGGGATGTGGTTCACAAACCACAGGGAGTCTCATCTGACGCACAAAGTCGATTCCCCTCTAGAGGCAGAGGGGGGAATAACAATAGATGCCGCCCTAGGGGCAGAGGTGGTCCGCATAACCAGGGTAGCAGAGAAACTTTCTCTGATAAATCCTTTCAGCATCCCTGAGGAGCTGCCCGGCTGTCCACCTTCGGAGGTAGTCGGGGGAAGATTATCATTGTACCCAAAAGCCTGGCTTTCCCTCACTCAAGACAAATGGGTACAGTCAATCATATCCGAGGGTTACAAAATTCCCTTTATTCACATCCCATCCCAACCCAAAGGATCCCTTCCAGACGTTCCACCCAGTCTAAGGGAACAAGCAACATTAGAAATATCAAAGCTGCTGTCAAAAAGAGCTATCCAACCAGTCCCAGCAGACCAGCAAGGATCCGGAATCTACTCCAAATTCTTTTTGGTACCAAAAAAAACAGGGGACTGGAGACCAATACTGGATCTCAGCAAGTTAAACAATTATATCAAAAAAACAAAATTCTGGATGGTCATGCTACAGTCCATTCTACCCTTCTTGGGTCAGGACAATTGGATGTGCTCGATAGACCTTCAGGATGCGTACTACCATATCAAAATGCACAGATGCTCCAGGAGGTTTCTCCGCTTCAGGCTGGGAGCCAGTCACTACCAGTTCAGAGCCCTGCCCTTTGGTCTCACTACAGCCCCCCGAGTGTTTACCAAATGCATGGCAGTGGTCGCGGCTCACTTGAGACGTCAGGGATTCCAGGTGTTTCCATATTTGGATGACTGGCTCCTTACCGCCACCACCAGACATCAACTGCTTCTATCCAGAGACTTCACCATCCAAACTTGCCAAGCTCTAGGCATTTCAATAAATTTCGAAAAATCTGCCTTGTCAATCTATTACCTTTATAGGCGCCACCTTAGACACAGTCCATCTTTCCGCCAGACTTACAGAGCAAAGAGTATTAGATATCCGCAAACAAGTATACCTTCTACTTCAATGCAACAAGGTCAAAGCCAGGGTAGTCTTGAAGGTATTAGGACTCATGGCAGCTACTATTACACTTCTCCCCTTAGCTCGTTTTCACATGCGGATCCTTCAGTGGATGCTGTTTACTCAATGGTCCTTCCAACAGCTCCCGATGTCTCACATCATCCTACTAACTCAATCATGCAAGAATCACCTGTCTTGGTGGATCACATCACCTCAAGTTCTCCAGGGCAGACCCTTCATTCTCCCCCCCCCCCAATCACCACGGTGACAATGGACGCCTCCCTGATCGGGTGTGGGGGGGGGTATTATCAGGGCAGGACAGTCCAGGGCACGTGGTAACCTTTCGAGTGCCACTTGCACATAAATGTCTTAGAGATGAGAGCAGTGCTTTTAGCGTTGCAAGCCCTTCAGGACTCTCTTCCCACAGGTACTATTGCAATTCAGATGGACAACATGTCCGTAGTGTGGTACATCAACAAACAGGGTGGAACCAAGTCCTACCCCTTATGTCGAGAGGCACTCAGACTTTGGCAGTGGGCGATTTCTTCTCAGCGTTTTCTGATAGCAATGCACATTCCCGGGAAGTCCAATGTGATTGCAGACAAGTTGAGCAGGGCCATTCTCATGCCTCATGAGTGGTCTCAAAAAAAAATCAGTGCTGGAAGAAGTCTTTCAAAGATGGGGCCGGCCTTGCTGCGATCTTTTTGCTACTCCCCAAAACAGCAAGTGTCATGACTTCTTCACTCTCTTCCCGTTACCAGGCCATCCCACCAGAGATGCTCTAGTCCACGATTGGCCCCGGGGACTTCTGTATACTTTCCCCCCTTTCCACTGATCTCTCAATTAATTCAGAAAGCTATCGCCTCGAGAGTCACCATGATCCTCATTGCCCCTTTCTGGCCTCGACAGATATGGTTTCCGTTCCTCCATCATTACCTGTTGGAGCAGCCTTGGCATCTGGACCCGGTGCCAGGATCTTTTGACCCACCAGTCGGGCCAGCTGCACCACTCCCTTCAATCTCTCAACCTCACAGCGTGGTTTCTCCGATTCCTACCCTAGCCAGGCTTTCCTTAATCTCTCATTCGGTCCGTAACATCCTGATAGCCTCTCACAAGTCTTCTACCAGGAGGATTTACAATAGTAAGTGGAAACGTTTTTCCTTCTGGACAGCATCAAAAAAATATAGACTCTTTCACTGCACCTATCCAGTCTATCCTAGACTTTTTGGCAAAGCTCTTTCATTTAGGCTCTTCCTCATCTACCATTAGAGTACAACTAGCTGCTATATCTAATTTTCATGTAGGTGTCTCGGACTCCAGTATCATGTCCCATAAACTCTACAAAGCCTTTTTAAGAGGTGTCTTTCTGCTCAAGCCCCCAATCAGAGATCCCCCACCTCAATGGGACTTGAATTTAGTCCTAGCATCCTTGATTCTTCCCCCCTTCGAACCTGCGGCTTCATGCCCTCTTAAGTTGCTCTCATGGAAAACACTTTTTCTAGTAGCCATAACATCAGCTAGAAGGGCATCTGAACTTCATGCTCTTTGCATTTGTCCTCCTTACTTAGTTTTCCATAAAGACAGAGTGTCCCTCCGGAGTAATCCGTCCTTCTTGCCTAAGGTTTCCCCTGAGGCAAACCTAAACCAGACGATTGATCTCCCCGTCTTCTTCCCTGATTATTCCAACAGGTCGGAACAAAAGTTACATTTTCTAGATGTTCACCGCCAACTTAGATATTATTTAGACAGGACTAAACAGTTCAGGAAATCTGATCAGCTTTTCCTGTCTTATGCGGAAGGTAAATTGGGCCTTCCAGTTACTAAAGTGTCCCTTTCAAGATGGCTTACCTCTATAATTACCTTCATCTATGAAATCAGACATCAAAACTGCCTTCAAGACCTAGAGCTCATTCAACTAGGGCATTAGCTACATCTGTAGCTTTTCAGGACAGGCTACCAATAGATTCCATTTGTGCAGCAGCCACATGGGCTTTTCCTCATACCTTTATTTTGCATTACAAATTGGATATGGCCTCCAGAAATCGTGCCAACTTTGGTTCCACTGTTCTCAAGAGTCTGTTCCGATAGGCCACCCGGGATAAGGTGCTAGGGACGCGGTCCCATCCAGCAAGAATGAAGGCGAGATTGACAAATTAACATTAAGAAGTTAAGTACCTACCATAACGTCCCATGTTAGTTGTCTTCTTCTCGCCTTCTTTGGCCCCCCTCCTTCCCCCTAGCCTGGACAGACCGATAGGAATATTTGAGATCTTCCATTGGGATTTTTTTCCTTCCCACATGATGTCCTTCATGGATGCATCTGCAGTCATAACAACTGGGTTGTCCTGTCGACAGGCAGCCCCTTCAGGTCGGCGATTCCCAAAGTCCGGGGGTCCGGGCTGATGTCCGCACTTCACCCGGCGTCATCTCTGTTGGTCTTTGGGTATAAAGGCATCAGCCGCGCCATTTTCCTCAGTCTTTCTGGATCCAGAGATTACTTCTACCGAATACTACTTGAAGACTTCTAAAGCTGATGTCAGAAAAAGTTAATAATTGTTTAACCTGGGGAAACAAATACCTCATAAGGATTTCCAGTCTTACTGTCTGCCTTGTTTATAGCAGCCTGTTCGCCTGTGCTTCTTTCAACGTTGCTGAACAGTTTTTCGGTTCTGATTTGGATCCTCCGACTACCCAAACTGCTAAAAGCGCAAAGATAAAGACATCACATTTCAGCGGTTTCGGCGAAACCATGGTTAGAAAACTGATCAAAATACAGCAGAATCTATCACTACCGCTGAGGCCCCTGCTACTTCTCTTGAATCGACGTCAGAAATTTTATCCACTACGGTGGTTGCCACTGACTTATCAGACACCATTCCCTTGGATGTGTCTACCCAGCCATGTCCATTAAGGCCTTTGCCAGGGCCAAAGCAGCCAAAACTACTAGAACAGTGCCTGCTAAACCCCTACAACCCGGCCCTCTTCTAGTTCACAAATGCTTACTCTGGCAGAAGATTTAATTTCAATAATTAGGGGATCTCAATCTCACCCAGACAGGGCCTCTCAGCCCCCAGAGAAGAGACCTAGGGCAGAGCCCCCCGAGCCAGTGTCCTCTGATGATTCTGCTGATGAATCAGACATAACAGACCAGCCAGAAGCTCCTTTCTCCAATTTTGAAGACTCAGATGCTGAAGAATCCATTCCAGCTGCCGCACCAGAAGAATTTTCCTTAAACCTTACATGCCATGTGAGAGCAGTTCCAATGGCAGCAGCAGGATTTCTCAGACTCCAGAAAAAGACTTAGAACCTTTCTGCACCTTCCACAACACAGGCCCTTAGCTATACCTCCTGTGCTCTCTGTAGTGGATGATGCCTTCAATGATGTCTGCTCTGCAGCAGATTCTTTACCTCCAGCCCCTGCCAAACCAGACAGATTTTACAGGGTACCAGACACTCATCACCACCTTTACAAGGCCCCACTTGCAGACCCTGAAAATATATCCCAGGGTCCCAAGGGACCACAGCTAAAAACCCTATTCCTTCTGAAAGGGAAGTCAGGTCTTTAGACAGATGGTGCAAAAAGGTTTACACTTCAGCTACTCTCTCAGCTAGAGCTTTAAACTGTCAGTTTCACATGATACAATACCAAGAGTTTATGCTTGATCAGTTAATGAAAAAGCTATCCTCTGATGAATCAATTGATAAGAAATATGTATTAGAAATGGTAAATAACATTCAACAGGTTAGTAACCATTCCTTAAAATGTGGCTATGATGCACTGGAGGCTTCATTTAGATCAGCCATGACTGGCACAGTGATAAGAAGGCATGCATGGCTAAAGGAACAAGCTTTACCGGATCATGTTAAAGATAAGTTATTAGATGCTCCTATGGATAAGACCAGCTTGTTTGGTACACCTGCCCAGCAGGTAATGAAGAAAATGGAAGAAAAAGCAAAATCTGTTCAAACGGTTAAAGATTTCTTGCAGGTCCAACCCCAAGGTTTAGCAGGAACTGGCCTGCCAAAATTGGTCCTTTCCTGACTCCACAAGATCCCAAAGGGGCAGGAATAGACGTTCCAGAGGCAGAAACCAATCCAGAGGAGGTGCCTACAGAGGACGACAGTGGCAAGGCAACAACAGAGGCACAGACACAACCACTGCCACTACAACAACACAGCCACAGTGACTTAACTCTAAATCCGCCTACCAGGGAACAAATAGCAGCTCCATTTATTTTCAAAGAACTGGCACTATATCACAAAAGACAAGTGGATTTTACAAACCATAGATCAAGGTTACGGTTCCACTTCCACACTTTACCAGTCAAAGAGGAATGCCAAATCTACCTCCAAATCAAAACAGAGGCTCTACAACAGATAATGCAGTTAGCAAACATGAGAGCTGTGGAAAGAGTGCCAACAACAGAACAAGGAAAGGGATTCTACTCAAGACTATTCCTAGTTCCAAGAAAGGAAAAAAGTTGGAGACCTATTCTCGACCTGTCCACCTTAAATACATACATCATTGTCCCAAAATTCAAAATGCTGACCCTACAGCAACTTCTTCCCATGCTGGGCAAGGAGTGTTGGCTGGTAACTCTAGATCTCAAGGAGGCATACCTGCACCAATCTGCAGAAGATACCTCAGATTTCTTGCAGGATCAGAGCATTATCAATTCTCAGCATTGCCCTTTGGCTTATCTACGCCCAGAGTATTCACAAAATGCCTGGCATCAGTAAACTGCAGACTACAGGAATTCAAATTTACCCATACCTGGACGACTGCCTGCTACAAGGGGACAACAAAAGCAAGCTGACAACAGATTTACAAAGGGTCATTTACTTGCTACAAGCACTGGGATACACAGTCAATTTACAAAAATCAAGGCTGATCCCATCCCAGACAAGGACATTCTTGGACACAGTAAAACAAATGGCTTTCCTAACTGCAGAAAAACAAAGAGAACTCCCTCTTTACTTCTTGGCACTAACAAAACAGAACAAGTTAACAGCAAGAAAAGTACTACAGGCCTTGGGCTTCATGGCATCATGCATAATCTTGGTTCCACTTGCCAGACTACATATGAAAACTACAGTGGTACCTAAAGAATTTATGGTCCCAACACAGGCACAGCCTAGAAACAGAAATTCCACTAATTCCATGCTTAAAACAGGAGTTCCTATGATGGGCTCAAGCATGCCAGTCAAACCCAGGGCTACCCTTTCGCAGATGTCAAGCAAGCCAGACCATCACAACAGGCGCTTCAGACCTAGGATGGGGGCCCACATGCTGGACAAATGGATCAACTTCACCTGCACATCAACCTAAAAGAAATGCTGGCAGTAAAACTGGCAATCCAAAACTTCAGACCATTTCTCAAAGAGGGCCAGTTGATGATAAGGACAGACAACACCACAGTCATGTGGTACATCAACAAACAGGGAGGCACTCATTCATACCCCCTATGCAGAATGACTTTGGAGCTGTGGAACCTGGCACTCAGCTACAACATCCAGTTACAGGCAATATTTGGAAAATACTCTAGCAGACATTTTAAGCAGAACCACATCGGATGCCATCTTCAAGACCATCTCAAAGAAATGGGGATTGCCTCAGATAGATCTATTTGCTTCCCCTCAATCACCAGCTCAAAAAGTTCTGCACAAGGACATTCCACCCACTAGCATGGAAAGTGGATTCGCTCTCCTTCAGTTGGAAAGGCCTAACAGCATATGCATTCCCACCTCTTCCCTTGATACACAAGATATTACTAAAAATCAAGGAAGAACGTCCAAGGATAATCCTAATAGCTCCAAACTGGCCAAGACAACACTGGTACCCACTGCTGAGGAGCATGTCTCAGAACAATATGTGGCCAATACCCCTGATGCCTTTGATGTTAACTCAGAACAACTACAGCATCATGCATCCAAACCTAAAAACGTTGCAACTGACTGCATGGAACATCACATAGCAGCAGCTAATCCAGAACTTTCCCAAAGAGTTAAAGACATTATTCTTGAAGCCCGCAGACCTTCAACTAGAAGGAACTATGCAGGAAAATGGAAAAGGTTTGTCATTTGGAGTACTGAAAGAGGAAAAGATGTGTCAAACTTAGATATGCCTAACATTCTGGAGTATCTGGCAGAACTTCTACATTCAGGCCTGTCCTACTCCTCCATCAAGATACATGCATCAGCTATATCAGCAGAATACAGCTTTGATCCACCTGTTTTTTCACACCCATTACTCAGACAGTTCCTCAGAGGAATCAAGAATGTAAAACCTCCAAGGAAACCACCATTACCAGCTTGGGACTTGAACTTTGTGCTAGAAAAGTTGACACTATCACCCTTTGAGCCAGCAGCAACAGCAGACCTACAGCATCTATCGTGGAAAACCGCCTTCCTACTGGCAATAACCTCAGCCAGGAGGGTTTCTGAACTCCAGGCCCTAATGGCAGTACAACCCTTCCTAATCTTCCATCAAGATAGAGTGTCCATGAGGACTAATCCTACATTTATGCCTAAGGTGGTATCCAGAGTGTCTTTAAACCAGGCAATCCACCTACCTACCTTCTTTCCCAACCCACATGGATGTACATAGACAGCTACGCTACTACCTGGACAGAACAAAAGTAGCAGAAAAACTGATCAGCTTTTGTAGCCTATGCAACAGGAAGGGAAGGAAAAGCTATTTCCAAACAGACAATCTCCAAATGGATAGGAAATTGCATACGATTCTGTTACTCCTTCCATGGAAAACCAATTCCACAGGACATAAGACCTCATCCTACAAGGGCAACAGCCACTACCACAGCCTTTTTGGCAACCAAAGACATTATTCTACTTGGACCTCCGTGCATACATTTGCCAAGCATTATAATTTGCCTCTATATTCCAGATCCAGGGTTTGCCACTGCTGTACTGCAAGGGATCCTAAACACACCATAATCTAGTTTCTTCCTCCTCCCTAGTTGGCTATGGTATTCAGTTGTTATGACTGCAGATGCATCCATGAAGGACATAGTACAGTTTTGTACCTACCATAAATGTAGATGTCGAACTGGATAGCATCTTCCCTCCTTCCCTCTGTGGTACTCCTAGGGTGTTTACCCTCCTAATAGCTAGCTGGTGGGGAGTCTTTTATGGTGTATTTGTTGTATATATTTACATACATGCTTATTTTTGTGTTTACCACTATCTTTTGGAAACATTGGCATTTATCCAAAATTTTTAGCCTACAAGAGGGCTACTGGCATCTGGGGCAAGAAACACTGAGGAAAAAGACCAACAGAGATGACGTCGGGTGAAGTGCGACATCAGCGGACTTTGGAATCCGGCCGACTGAAGGGCTGCCTGTCGACAGGACAACCCAGTTGTTATGACTGCAGATGCTATCCAGTTCGGACATCTACATTTATGGTAGGTACAAAACTGTACTTTCTACCACCTCTATTCTCCCTTTTTATGTTTGTGGTAGCTTACCTACAGGTTTATATATAGAGGTGGGTTCCCTTTCTCTCTTCTCCATTCTATGGAGACCAGAACTGCTTGGTTTTAGCTATCAAACGAGATCTGAGTAGTTACCGCCTAGCATTGTGGGATATAGGGGAGCCTCGAGCCGGTGGAATAAGCTCTCGAGCTATAGTATTGGCCAAGAACCCATCCAGCAAGAAAGAGGGCAAGAAGAAGACAACTAACATGGAACGTTATGGTAGGTACATAACTTCTTATTATCTCATCCGACTAGTCATTAATATATTAACAAAAGTTCTTCAAGCTGTGCCAATTGCACAAACGTAATGAAAGCCAGTAAGTATAGATTTACTACTAATAATGGTTAGCAAATCATCCAACTTTTGACATGAGGAACACCAGTTGCCAATTTTATAATGTGCTATCTTTAAATATACATAGCATTTAGTACACTCTACAAGATACTTGTGCTTTAGAAAAATCATTAATGTATACTCATTTAAGAAATCCATTCTCAGCCACAAATGAATAAAGAATTTTAAAAGGATAATCAAAATAAATTTACCACAGAAGTCAGAGATTTTAAATCAACTTCTGAGAAAAATCACACAAATGTAAAACTAAATATTAAGTCAAATAAAGTTGTTGGTCTGACCACACCAGTTGTGACCAAAGTCATACAGAAGCTAAAATCCAAAGCAAGTACAAGTATGACTCCGTCATTGTCCATGCTGGTGTGAATGACCTGAGACGTACCTCCCTGGACTACATGAAAAGAGACATAGAGGAGCTCTCTGACCATGTAGCCCAGGCTGGTATGACCCTGACCTTGAGTAGCATCTTGCCCTACCAAGAATGATGCCACAGTATAAAGACAAAATGATCAGTTTCAACAATTGGCTAAAGTATTGGTGTCATTCAAAGGGGATCCAGTGTTTGTCTGCCTGGGATGACATGCTCGACAAGCCACGTTGCTTCGCTAGGGATGGCTTGCACCTGTCACCCTTAGGCTTTCGTATACTGGACAAGGCTCTTGCCACGCCTATAGTGCCTTTTTTAGGCAAGGCTCAAAGGACAAACCCACCTCCATAGACAACCCAAGGATAAAAAAACTAAAGGTAATGCTACTCAATGCCAGAAGTCTAAACCTCAAGATGCACGCACTCGAGGCTCTCCTCAGTATGGAGAAAATCGATGTCTGTGCAGTAACAGAAACCTGGTTCAAGGCTCCTGAGAGCACACCAGCACTACCAGGTTATAACTCATACCATGCGTTTCGGCTCCAAAACTCGGACCGAAGCACAAAAGGGGAGTATCTATATTCATCAAAGATACCTACACCTCCAGGTTAGTGGCACTGCACGAAGCATCGGAAACCATCCATGTGCAACTAACAGCGGGCAAAACTGCCTTTCAGTTTGTAGCCTGCTACAGAACACCCTCCCTATTACAGGAACCCCACTTGGCATTCCTGAGAACACTGGAGAATATGAAGGTCTCTCCAAACACTATGTTATTGGGTGACTTCAACTACCCAAGCATTGACTGGGAAAACTACTCAAGCCCAAACACCCTTGCCCAACGGTTCCTTGAATTTATAAACTCTAACACAATGGAACAGCTGGTCACCACTCCCACAAGAGGGAACAACATATTGGACCTCTTCATCACCAACATGGGGACTCTATGTTCCACACCAGAGGTAAACCCCTCATTGGTAGGATCAGTACATAAACAAATTTCCCTGAACATCCATACCCCATCCCCACCCCCAGCCAAGGAAATCACTATAACGAATTTCTCAAAAGCCAACTTTGCACTTCTCAAGACTGAGGTGGAATCCTTCAAAGCCCCTGGGCTAGAGGATAATACAGCCCAATCCACAGAATCCTTTACAAATGCATTCTATGAGCACCTGCAGAAATGCATGGATCGTGCTATCCCAAATAAAACCAAGACTCACTCCTCCAAAAACAGGAGACTGGTCTGGTGGACCCCAGCCATAAATAAGCTATACAACAGAAGGAGGAAGCTACTACATGACAGAGCAAAATCCCAAAAAGGGAAGGCATCTCTGATCAGTATTAGCAAGAAACTTCGATCCCTCATAAAATCATCAAAGGCCAGCTTCAAAAGAAAAATTGCCCTAGACACTAAAGATAATCACAAGGCCTTCTTTAGTTATGTCAGGAACATGGGCAGAAACTCCCAGATATGCTCTGAATTGTTGCATAACGGTACAAAATATACTGAACCTACAGACATAGCCAGCATCCTGGCAGACAGATTCAGCGCAAACCCCCCCCCCTTCCCCCCCAAAGGAGCAAATGCCTATCCCAACTGAATGTAACCTCCCTGACATCACAGATGCACAGGTGAAAGCTGCCCTCTCCAAAGCAAAAAACACAGTATCTATGGGACCGGGCGGTGTCCCAGGCTGTGTCTTACACGAGCTCCAAGAAGAACTGAACCCTCACATTAAGTCACTGTTCAAACTTAGCCTTACTACAAGATATGTACCCAAAGAATGGCGCACAGCTACAGTGGTCCCACTCCACAAAGGTGGTGCCACAACAGACCCCAGAAACTATCGCCCCATAAGCCTGACTAGTCTGGTCTGTAAAGCTATGGATCGTATTATCATGGAACTCATAAACAAAGACATTGGGAGCCTCCAGACACTGGACCCTACCCAATTCGGCTTTGTTAAGGGCAGATCTTGCCTCTTAAACCTAGTTGATTTCTTTGAAACAGTTACCAAAGCCATAGATGAGGGTAAGGTAGTTCAAACAGCCTACCTGGACCTCGCAAAAGCCTTCGACACAATAGCCCACTCGGGCATCATAAATAAGCTTACCAGCTTAAATATCAACCCCTGTATCACAAGATGGGTTGCAAACTGGCTCAGAGATAGAACCCACATGGTCAGAATCACAGGTGCCATGTCCGAATCCAAACCAGTTACAAGTGGCGTCCCACAGGGCTCAGTTCTGGGACCTCTCTTGTTCGGTATATACTTCTCTGAGGTTCAGGCTAATGCAGGGGGGGATTATGGCTGACAAAGTTCGCAGATGACTGCAAACTGGGGGCCATAATCGAATCTCCAGCTGACACAAGCATCCTCCAAAAGGGTCTCACAGAGACGGATGCTTGGTGCCAGAGCCACGGCCTCAAGCTAAATGCTAAAAAGTGCATAGTCATCCCCTTTGGGAAAAACAAGGTGCCCACAAATTACCACATAGGTGGTAATCCATTAAGTATGAAAGAAGTAATTAGAGATTTGGGGACCAACGTAGATAGTAATCTCTCCTTTGATAATCACGTTGCCAAAGTGGTTAGAAAGACCTTCTATATAGCCCACCTTATCATGAAAGGGTTCGCATCTAGATCAAGAGAGGTCATTGTGCCCCTCTACTCGTCAGTCATCAGGCCTATAATTGAATACAATGCCCCTTTTGGGATGTACCTTACCCGACCTGCAGCAACTGGAGAGACCACAAAAGTACCTCACCAAGAGGATCATGGGCTACAAACAGATGTCCTATGCAGCTCGACTAAAGAAACTCCAGCTCTACTCAGTTGCTTACCGCCTACTCAGAGGTGATGTATGCCTGACGTACAAATCCATGTCAAACCCGGAATTAATGGACATGCTCCACCTCAAAAGATCCAAGTCCCTTAGAGCTACATGCTCCAGGGACCTAAACCTCAGCACAAAAATAAATAGGACATGCTGGAGGGACAGATTCATTTCCCAGAGGCTCCCCTACTGTCGAATGACAGTAGCGTGTCATTCGACACCCATGTAGCTAAAGTAGTTAGGAAGACCTTCTACATTGCCCACCTTATCATGAAGGGATTCACATCTAGATCAAGGGAGGTCATAGTCTCCCTATACTCATCACTCATCAGACCAATGATTGAGTACAATGCCCCATTTGGAATGTATCTGACCCGACACTTGCAGCAGCTGGAGAGGCCACAAAAGTTCCTCACCAAAAGGATAAAGGGCCTCAAAAATCTGTCCTATGCTGCCCGACTGAAAGAACTCCAGCTCTATTCAGTCGCTCACCGCTTGCTCAGAGGTGACCTTTGCCTGACATACAAGGCCATGTCAAACCCAGATTTGATGAATATGCTTCACCTCAAAAAATCTAGATCCGTCAGAGCCACAAGGGCGGGAGACTTAAACCTCGACATGACTATTAATGGGACGTGCTGGAGGGATAGATTCATCACCCAAAGACTCCCTATGCTGTGGAACAAAATCCCAGTATATGTGAGGCAGAGCACCTCGCTGGCCTTGTTCAAGAGAAATCTTGACCAATGGATGGAAGATCGCAGATATACCTCAGGGATTACCTCAGTGTCACTACTAGACAGTGGCACAGCAAAATAATGGGTATAGTTCCCCATACTAAAGGGGTGGCGTAAGCCACAAAACTATGGGCTAGGCTTGTAAATGCCCTCGGGCAGATAGCCTAGTATGAACCTATGAACCTATGAATAGAATCCCAATTCATGTTAGACATAGCCCCTCACTGACCCTCTTCAAGTGAAATCTGGACGCGTGGATGGGAAATCGCAAATTCACCCCTGGGATCTCTTCTGTGTCCCTGCTAGACAGAGGCACAGTAAACTAATCTTAAAGGGGTACCTTCTGTGACCTACTTTACAGAGGCACAGTAGGCTAATATAATAGGGAGGCGGAAGCCAAATGCACTCTGGCTAGGCTTATAAATGCCCTAGGGCAGATAGCGTAGTATCTACCTATGAACCTATTCCTTTACATTGCATGAAAATGTGTGCAGTAGCTTCTACTCACTATTGCTGATAGTTGCATCTCTTTTTAATTGTAAAGATCAGTAAATTACAAACCAGCACATGATTGTTTCAGATAAGCTCTGTGCTATGACTAAACAAACCCTTAAAAAGCACAACATTCTGCAAAAGAAACTAAAGTGCTCATTTCAGAATTTGTCTCCTTCTCCAGTAGTAAGTATGTTTCTGGTACATTGTTTTTCCCCTCTTGATTGCTGAAAACGTCATAGCTCCCCAAGCCAAACATGAGTCCATTCGTTTTTCCATGTGGGGTCTCTCCATTATGGAGACAATTACTGTGTGTGTGTGTGTGTGTTTTGGGGTGAGGGTTGTCATTCAGGCAGTTGTCAGAGTGGTTTGTGCCTTAGACGTGACCCTCTTACTGCATGCTAGCAGGATAAGGGTCCTGTTCCCCTTACTCAGATTAATCTGGTTTAGGCCTATGTTGACTATGTGTTACATCCCCAGCTGTGGAAATAAATAGTGTCATCTTCCTTTGTCAGCACAAGTGCCCCTTACAGAATGATTGTGAGTGTCAAGCCCATGATGTTCTTCGTGTTTCACTGTTGCAGTCATCATATTTGGGTTATCTGCTTGCAGTAGCCCTCAGTCGGCCTGATTATCAAAGTCTTGGGTCCTGCGTCGATTGCTGTCTCATCTTCCATGACGTCAGGTAGTCAGGGGTGTAAAGCATGCAGCCGACACCATTACATCAGTCTTTTTTGCCGTGCGGTGCCCGAAGCAGAAGCAGTTCGCGAGTGCCGGTCGTCCGACTCCTGAAATTTTCGTTTTTGAGTTCAGAACCGAAGTTTCAACTAAAGCTAAGTATCCCGTTGGGGAAACTTTTTCTTCCTCTTAACCGATGTCAGTAAAAGTCAATAATTGTATTTCTTGTGGAAAGCAAATACCTCATAAAGATTTTCATTCCTACTGTATTCCTTATCTAGGCCCTGACCACGACGTACCTCGCTGTCTGTTTTGTGCCTTATTTAAACAACGAACTATTCGTCATCAGTATATTTACACTTCTAAATATTTTGGTACTCGGTTCCATTATCCAGATATGGCTTCGGTAAGCCACCCAACTACCGACATTCTGAAAAAAACGCAAAGATAAAGACAGAGACAGGCCGCCTAGGTCCAAAGCTGCCGGCGACGCTTCTCCTAAGCTAGTCGCCAGTTCGCCGGTACTCAGGCACTTTCGCAGCCCCAGATTCGCAGGCCTCTACTGAGACCCATTCGGAGTCCAGTATGCCGTGAGATGCTTCAACTGTGGAACCTGCGGATGTCTATACCTTGGATGGGTCCGGAGCCGCTGTGCAGGCATCAGCTTCTGAGAGTGTATTCAGGCCTACTGACTTGCATATTAAACCAACGCCATCTTCTTCAAGGCCTAAAACTCGATCCATGCCTAGAAAATTGACGTCCAGACTGCATGGTCAGGCCTCTATGCCTAAAAAACAAATGATAAGAATGGCTAAAGACCTTATTATTTTAATCAGGGGAAGCCAACCTTCCCCCTTTAAGAGACATAGGACTGAATTTGGTTATGATTCTTCTGATCAGGATTCTGAAATTTCTGTTTCTTCTTATGACCAGGATTTACCCTTATCTACCTATGGGGATTCTGATGCAGAGAGCTCTATTCCCTTTGCTTCCCCTCCAGAGGATTTCTCTTTTGGTAAAACCTTGCATACTCTTAGGGAGCATTTTCGCTGGGAAAGCCATGATTACTCTGATTCTAAAAAGAGGCTTAGGGATTTCTTACTCCTGCCCCAACACAGGCCTTTAGCTATCCCCCCTGTACTGGACATTGTTGATGATGCCTTTTCAGAGTCCAGCTTGGCCCCTGACTCCTTACCTCCCGCTCCCAGAAAACCAGATAGATATTACAGGGTTCCTGACTCTCACAAGTTCCTCTTTAAAAATCCTACTGCGGATACTGAGACCATTTCACAGGGACTCAAGGGCATAAAGGCTTCTTCTGCCAAAAATCCTACCGCCTCTGATAGAGATTTCAGGGTGCTGGATAGATGGGGTAAGAAGGTATACACTTCTGCAGCCTTGGCCATTAGGGCCTTAAATTGCCAGTTTCATATGTTAAAGTATCAGCAGCATATTGTTGGATTGCTTAAACAGAAAATGATGTTGATTCCTGACTGTGCTGAAAATAAGGATTCACAGGATGCATTCTGCTGAACAAGTTGGAAAACATACTTTGCAATGTGGTTTTGATTCACTAGAGGCATCTTGCAGGGCTGCTTTTACTGGGTCTGTACTTAGAAGACATGCTTGGCTTAAGGAGCAATCTTTGCCAGATCATGTTAAAGCTAAATTGTTAGATGCTCCCTTAAACCAGGACCTCCTGTTTGGCAACAAAGCAGAAAAAAGTACTTAAAAAGATAGTTCACAGCCATTCAGAAAGCAGAACCAATGACTTTCCCCTTTGCATGCCAAGCAAGGCTCAAATGGCAGCACCTTTAGGCGGAAAACTGGCATTATTTTCGAAAAATTGGCATATTGTCACAAAAGACAAGTGGATCCTGGACATTATAGACAGAGGCTACAGATTCCACTTTCACACCCTTCCAAAAATGAGTGGCATGCCAAACCTGCCACACAATCAAAGGGCAGAGGCACAAAAACAAATTTCAGATCTCATGGACATGAAAGCTATTCAAGAGGTACCTGCACAAGAACAGGGTCAAGGTTTTTATTCCAGACTATTCCTGGTACCAAGGAAGGGCAAAGATTGGAGACCTATTTTGGACCTATCCATCCTAAACACATATTTACTTGTACCAAAATTCAAGATGCTCACATTACAGCAGCTTCTTCCCATGCTGGGCAAGGAGTCTTGGCTGGTAACATTGGACCTCAAGGAGGCATACCTGCATGTCCCAATCAGACAAGATTACAGAAGATACCTCAGATTTCTTGCAGGTTCAACTCATTATCAATTCTCTGCATTGCCCTTTGGCTTATCTACTGCGGACAGAGTGTTCACAAAATGCCTGGCATCAGTAATTGCCTTCTGCAGACTTCAAGGGATACAAATATACCCATATTTGGACGACTGCCTGATCCAAGCGGACAGCAAACACATACTTCTGAAACACCTGGCATTTGTAATAATGTTGTTGAATTCTCTGGGATACACAGTCAACAAAAAGAAATCAAGACTAATACCCTCTCAGACAATAATTTTCCTGGATGCCAGCTTGAATACAAGCACCCAGATTGCCTACCTCACGCCAGAGAAACAAGGGCAACTAACTCAATACTTAAGAAAACTGGCAACCTTCACCAGGCTGACTGCAAGGAAAATCCTGCAGGCTCTGGGATTCATGGCATCTTGCATCCTGCTAATCCCATGTGCAAAGCTGCATATGAGGAAACTTCAATGGTACCTGAAAAACCTATGGTCTCAGCACAGCCACAGTTTGGAAACAATTATACCACTGATTCCATGCCTTCAAAAGGAATTTCTGTGGTGGGCTCAAGCATGCCAAAGAAACATAGGTCTCCGATTCTGCAAGCCTCAAGCAAATCAAGTCATCACAACAGACGCCTCAGACTACGCCTGGGGGGTGCACATAACAGATCAGTGCATTCAGGGCAAATGGTCCCAAAAAGAAAAGCACCTACACATCAATCAAAAGGAAATGCTATTAGTAATAAATGCTATTATGGCTTTCAAAGACCTACTGCATCCAGGCCAGCTATTGATAAGGACAGACAACACCACAGTGATGTGGTACATAAACAAACAGGGAGGAACCCATTCATATTCCCTATGCAGGCTAGCCATGTCTCTTTGGAACATGGATCTGGAATTACAAATCCAACTTCAAGCACAGTTCCTGCCTGGCAAGGAAAACACACTTGCAGACAACCTAAGCAGAAATATGACAGATCCACACAAATGGAAGTTGCATCCTCAAGTTTTTACAAAGATAATTCAAGCATGGGGAAGGCCAGACATAGATCTCTTTGCCACCCACAGAAATTACCAATTGACAAAATTCTGCTCAAGGACCTTTCATCCACAGGCCTGGAAAGTGGACGCACTCTCTTTCAGTTGGACAACAATGACAGTTTATGCCTTTCCACCTCTTCCTCTGCTGCCCAAAGTTCTATTAAAAGCCAGAGCAGACAGACCAAAGATGATTCTCATTGCTCCAGACTGGCCAAGACAACACTGGTACCCACTCCTGAGGAGCCTGACGCATTCCCCACCATGGATCCTGCCTCTAATGCCTCTTCTACTGACTCAGCACAACTTCAAAACTCTTCACAGTCAACTGAAAACACTCAATCTAGCCACATGGAGGATTCCTTAAATTCACAACAGACCCTACTCTCCAAGGAGGTGCAGGATGTCATTTTGGAGGCCAGAAGGCCTTCTACTAGAAAAGCCTACTCCGCAAAATGGAAACGGTTTTGTGCCTGGAATCAGAAAAAGGGTCAGAATCCTGGAATACTGAATTTACCTCAAAACTCTTCACAGTCAGCTGAAAACACTCAATCTAGCCACATGGAGGATTCCTTAAATTCACAACAGACCCTACTCTCCAAGGAGGTGCAGGATGTCATTTTGGAGGCCAGAAGGCCTTCTACTAGAAAAGCCTACTCTGCAAAATGGAAACGGTTTTGTGCCTGGAATCAGAAAAAGGGTCAGAATCCTGGAATACTGAATTTACCTCAAACTCTTCACAGTCAGCTGAAAACACTCAATCTAGCCACATGGAGGATTCCTTAAATTCACAACAGACCCTACTCTCCAAGGAGGTGCAGGATGTCATTTTGGAGGCCAGAAGGCCTTCTACTAGAAAAGCCTACTCCGCAAAATGGAAACGGTTTTGTGCCTGGAATCAGAAAAAGGGTCAGAATCCTGGAATACTGAATTTACCTCAAATATTACAGTACCTAGCTGAGATGCTAAGCAGTGGACTTTCATTCTCCTCCATCAAAATACATGCCTCAGCCATTTCTGCAGAATACAACACTGATCCTCCTTTATTCTCTCACCCTCTCTTAAGACAGTTCCTCAGAGGGGCTAAGAATATAAAACCCCCAAGGAAGCAACCAGTACCTGCTTGGAACCTCAATTTCATTCTAGAAAAACTGACCCTGCCTCCTTTTGAGCCACCTGCTTCAACAGAACTGCAATATTTGTCATGGAAAACAGCCTTCCTTCTGGCTATCACCTCAGCACGCAGGGTTTCGGAACTACAAGCCCTCATGGCTGTGCAGCCTTTCATCATTTTCCATCAGGACAGAGTTTCCTTATGAACCAACCCTTCCTTTATGCCAAAGGTAGTATCCAGGGTAGCCTTGAATCAGGCTATCCACTTACCTACCTTTACCCTAATCCACAAAACAAAGGGAGAGACTACTACATTCCTTGGACATTCACAGACAGCTCCGTTATTATTTGGACAGAACAAAGCCTTTCAGAAAATCAGAGCAACTCTTTGTGTCCTATGCTACAGGTGCTCAAGGGAAGCCTATTTCCAAACAGACAATCTCAAAATGGATAGCCCACTGCATACGCTTTTGTTACTCTTTTCATGGTAAAACTGTACCTACAGGCATCAGATCTCACTCCACAAGGGCCACAGCTACCTCTGCAGCTTTCCTCAGGGGGGTTCCTACCAAAGATATTTTGGAAGCAACCACTTGGAGTTCTGTACATACTTTCTCCAAGCACTATCACCTACCATTATACTCCAAATCTAGAGCGGGCTTTGCCACTGCAGTCTTGCGGGGCATCCTGGCTCCTCCTAGTTCCACTTAGTGCCTGCCACCCCATTTTTAGCTTTGGGATTCTACCCATCTGTTATGACTGCAGCTGTATGCACGATGAACATAGTACAGTTTTGTACCTACCATAAATGTAGATGTTTGAGTGCTAATACAGCTGCAGTCCAGGTTTCCCACCCTCCTTCCCCACTTGGGACAGGCCTAATGGCTAACACCTCCTCATACAACCTGATTGGGGTATTCTTTTATGGTGTATTTGCTTGCAACTGCTGTTTTTTGATTATATTGCATTGCATTATTACATACATTTATGTTTTGCCTTCCTTCTGGGGGCACCTGACATCTGGGGCAAGAAAAACTGAAGAAAATGGCGTTGGCTGGTTCTTTTATACCCCTGTCGCACTGACGTCAGGGAAGAAGCGACGACATCCGACCCCGGACCTAGACTTTGGAATTCGGCCAACCGAGGACCTGCCTGGCGGTAGGAAAACCCATCTGTTATGACTGCAGCTGTATTAGCACTTGAACATCTACATTTATAGTAGGTACAAAACTGTACTATACTGAGACCCCTCTCTTTCACAGTCCTTCCAGCAATGAAACCCTTCTTCCCACTTTTTTTTTTTAATGGAAGTGTCATGATGTCTGTAGATCAGCGTGTGTGATGTACCTTTAAGAAGCTTTCCAGTGAGTCAGCATATAAGTACTGAGCATGTGCAAGCAAGAGTGCCATTTGTAGTAAGCAGCCAGAGTAAGAGTATGCAAGTATATAGTTATAGTCAGTTAGATTAGTTTAATTTTAACGTTCCTGCCATCCATCCTAATGTATTTGTATACAATAAACTACTTGAACACACAAGCCTCAACATTTTCTTTAAATGCACATAAGAAGAGTGACATGGCACCAGAAATGGGATCTAGAGTTATAGCCATGAGGCAACTGGTTAACGGTGGAGGAATATATGAGTGCATCATCCCTACTGCTCAAACAATTCACAAAACGGGTCAGAAACAAATTCCAGGTAGTAAAACTTGATTAAATGATTTATTTTGCTATAATTATAAAACAAAGCACTCAGAATACTCAAAATCACTTTCTTATTAAACGAAATGTCCGAAACTGTTACATATTTATAAAAATATTCAAAATAATTAAGATGCTTGAAACGGTATTCAAATTGCATAAAATGTACAAAAAAGGGAAAAGGGTCGTATTTTTTCGCTGTATGCTACTTTTTTGTATTAACTAAAGCTATTTAAAACATCAGAAGTGTGCAAAGTGTTTGCAAGTGTGTGCAGTATTAGTGCAGTTATTTTGCAAAGTACAGTTGTTTCAACAAATGTTTTGCAAAATACAGTTATTTCAATGCGTATTTTGTAGAGTACAGTCTTTCGAAGAGTTTATTGTGCATTTGAATATTATTACAAGTACCTGGTGTGTGTGAATGTTTGGACATAATTACAAGGGCCAAGACCGCATTGTGTTCCACTATATTCTGTGGGCATGGCAGAAGGTTTTCGCAGACCTGCACTGCTTGTATTTGATATAAATATTGCAGAAAAGTAGAGTGTTTGAGCAGGAGTACAATATTTTCATACAGGCTGCTTTGTCTGACAAAGACGGACATACAAAGGCATTTATTCTGCTTAATTTAGCTAGTTCAGAGAGCATTGAAAGAGAGTGTTAATTTATGTATGCACCTGCTGTGTTTGCAGGGGCAGGGAAGACCGCCATGTAGTGGTACCAGCTGAAACAAGGGAAGACCCTGAGTGTTTAAAACTTAAATTCAGAGAAATGTGTAACCCCCAAACGAATATTACAATGGAAAGGCACTTCTTTTACACAATGGATCAAAAGCCTGGTGAAACTTTTGCAGCATATATAACTGACTTGAGAAACAAGGTTAAAACGTGCAGATTTGGTGATTTGAGAGATGAGTTGATAAAGGACAGGCTTGTGTGTGGTGTTACTGATGACACAGTGAGAGAGATTTTGCTTCACAATAGTGATTTAATGTTAAGTAAGGCCATTGAGATTTGTCAGATATACAAGCTTACAGAAAAGCACACAAGTATGCTTACAAATGAGAATAGCTGCAGAAGGCATAGTGACAACGCTCATGTTGATAGTATGCAGCATGTGGTTAAAAGAAACAGGCCCAAGCAGATGGAAGCTACTTCAGGTCCTATAACAGTCCCTGGGAACCCCCCCGAGTCTTTCCAGCAAATTCCAGAGCATGCTTAGTGAAGCACAAGGGTGAGTCAGCATATTCAAAACATTTGCCCGTACCCTGCTTCATAGTCAACTGTCGTATTTGTGGTGGTAATCATGAACCCAGTAGAGAAAAGTGCTTGGCTTTTGGTCAGCAGTGTCATTCTAGCAATAAGTGGAACCTTTTCAAAAGGTTTTGTAAATCAAATAAAGCACATTCTTATATTAAGAGAGGACATTCTAAGAGGCAAGTTGATCGGTTAGAAAGCTGTGACCCTGCTTTTTATGTTGATGGTGTGTCTGTGCTTGGTGAAATGGACAATGCAGTAGATTTATGGGCAAAGAATGAGATCTTTTGTACTGTTTGGATTAATGAGAGCCCTGTAGAGCTCAATGTAAATACTGACTCAAAGTGCAGTGTTATGTCAGCAGAAACATTTGCTAGAGTAAAAGCTGCAGAACAATGTGATTTGACATAGTGTGCAAAGCTTGTTGCTTATGGTGGTGAAGAAATTCAAACTGAAGGCTCAGTAGTACTTTTATGTTATTCTACTGGGAACAGCTGTGACTTACAATTTTACGTAGTTAAGAGATGTGAGGTCATTATTAGGCCTCAGAGACCGTTGAAAGTAGGACTGCTTTCATTTAATAAAGAAGTTCACCGTATAAGCCTGCTTGACAACAACTCACATTTTGCCCAAACTATTTTTTCTGAGTATGCTGATATTTTTCAGACAAACTAGGCAAACTACCTACCTGTTGTGTACTCTATGAAGATAGACCCAGAGGTCAGCCCAATTATCAGACCAACACGGAAATTTCCAGTAGTTATGCAGAGCAGAGTCAAAGCCGAGCTAGACAAAATGGTGCAGCTAGGAGTTATTTGTCTGGTAGAAGAACCCACTGATGGATGTCCACCATGGTAGTAGCTCATAAGAAAAGCTCAGATGGTATAAGAATGTGTATTGATCCAAGAGATCTGAGCAAAGCATTAAAAAGAACTCATTATCCAATGCGCACAGTAGAAGAGGTTGCTGCCCTCATGCCATATGCCACTGTTTTTTTTTTTGTCTTAGATGCAGAGAGTTCATTTTGGTAAATTATGCTTGACCAAAAATCTTCATTGTTATCCACATTCAGTATGCCATTTGGAAAATACAGATTTCTGAGAATGCCATTTGGAATAAATTCTGCCAGTGAAGTCTTTAAGTGTGCGATAGCGCAAATTTTTTCTGTCAGTCCCTGTGCTATTATACTAGATGATATTCTAGTAGGAGGCAGTGGTATAGTTGAACATAACATAAACCTCAAGAAAGTTTTGGAAAGAACATGTGAAGTGAATCTTAAGCCAAATCCTCAGAAATGCAAATGCAGGCAATGGGAAGTTGCTTATATTGGTCACTTGTTTACCAGTTCAGGCTTGTGACCAGATCCTTCCAAGCAAGCAGCAATTCTTAATTGCCAACTCCAGACAGTGTCAAGCCCTACAGCATTTTCTTGGCATGGTCATATATCTAGGCAAGTTCATTCCAGATTTAAGCCAACTTTCAGCACCATTATGAGAGCTGACCTGCAAAGATGTAATTTGGTCATGGTCAGAACAGCATCAAAGAGTATTTCATGCCCTGAAACAAAAAATTGCCAACCCACCAACTCTCGGCTATTATGATGTTCACAAACCAGTTACTCTTTCCTATGAAGCTTCTGAGTTTGGTCTAGGTGCAGTCATTTTTCAAGAGGGCAGACCAGTAGCCTATGCATTGAGAACTCTCACCCAAACCAAGATACAGTATGTCCAAATTGAAAAAGAGCTTTTGGCAATTGTGTTTGCATGTTTGAAATTCCATGATTATATTTATGGTCGACCTATCCAGATCGAAACTGATTACCAACTTCTTGTTACTATTTTGAGAAAACATGCGCATACAGCTCCAGCTAGACTGCAGCGCATGATGCTCAAGTTGCAAAAGTACAGTTTCACTCAGTTACACAAAAGACAAACTTCTTTATCTTCTGATACCTTATCTATATCACCCAGAAAAAAAATCAGTACAGTATAACAATGAGCATCTTGATTTTGAGGTCATGGAAGTGAAAACTTTTTCTTCCACATGTCTTGATGAGCTCAGAACTCACACAGCTTCAAACCCAATTCTCCAGAAGCTTAACCAGTTTGTCAGTCAAGGATGGCCTTCGAAGCAGTCTTGTTTATCAGTAGACGTGCAGCCTTATTTTTCATACAGAGATGAGATTTTGTCAATGGTATCATCATGAAAGGTCTTAAAGTGATTGTTCCAAAATCCTTGCAACAAGAGTGTATTAAGATGTTGCATCGTGGCCACCCAGGAACTGATTCTATGAAAAAAAGGGCGAGAGGTCTAGTATTTTGGCCTTCTCTATCAAGAGATATTGAGAAAGTACTTTTCATCTTGTTCAGTATGTAATAGTAAAAAGCCACATCAACAGAGAGAACCACTTCATTTCAGCCAGATTCCTGAGCTACCTTGGTCGACAGTAGCCACAGATGTCTTTGAGTGGAATAGTCAACATTACTTGGTGTTGGTACACTCTTATTCAAATTGTTTCAAGACTGACGTACTTCCCAACCTAACTTTCACTACTGTCATTACTAAGTTGAAGCGACATTATTCTGTCCATTGTAGTCCACACAGTGTTATTTCTGACAATGGTGCACAGTTTACTGGTTAGCAATTTAAGAAATTTGCAGAAGAGTGGGACTTTGTTCATATTACCAGTAGTCCTGAATTTACTCAAACGCCTTAGCTGAAAATGCAGTTCAAAGTGCAAAACAGCTCTTAGAGAAGTCCAGATGTGACAGTACCCTTGTTTTTGTCAACTTGTTAAATCTCAGAAACATTCCTCGTGATAAACATCTTGGTTCACCTGCCCAGAGACTTATGTAGAGACAAACCAGAACCGTACTACCAATCAATAGTAATTTATTGGTTCCAAGTGCTAAGAACAGCAAAGCAGTAAAAGCCCAAGTGTTGAAAAAGCATTTGTCCCCTGAAGTCTTACTATGATAAAACCAGCAAACCGCTCAGTTCATTGAAAAAACAGGAGATCATGAGGATGCAGGCATAACAAGGTTTTGATCGCATCAGATTTGTGAATAGTTTGTCAAGAGCCGAGATAGTACATTGCGGAATCGCAACAAATGGAATTCAGACAAAATTGGAAGCATTTGTTACCAGTGTCCGAACCAGTGTTACATCATCTTGCCTGTGACAAAGACTCTAGTTCTCAGAGGTTTGTGTTGAACTGACAAAGACTCTAGTTCTCAAAGGTTCCTGGAATTTATAAACTCAAATGCTATGGAACAACTAGTCACCACTCCCACAAGAGGGGAAAACATACTAGACCTGATCATTACCAACATGGGGACTCTATGCTCCATACCAGAAGTATATCCCTCATTGGTAAGATCAGACCATAAATGAATTTCACTGGATATCCACATTCCGACCCCACCCCCAGTCCAGAAAACCACAGTGAAAAACTTCTCAAAAGCGAACTTCACACTTCTCAAAACCGAAGTGGAATCCTTCATGGCCCCAGGGCCAGTGGAAACTATGGCCCAAACTGCAGAATCCTATATAAACGCATTCTACGGACATCTCCAGGAATGCATGGATCATGCTATCCCAAACAAAATCAAGACCCAGTCATCCAAAGGCAGGCGTCCAGTCTAGTGGACCCCAGCCATAAATAAACTGTACAACAGAAGGAGGAAGCTACTACATGATGGAACAAAATCCCTAAAAGGGAAGGCATCTCTGATCAGTACTAGCAAAAAATTACGATCCCTCTTAAAATCCTCCAAGGCCAGCTTCGAGAGAAAAATTGCACAGGACACTAAAGACAATCATAAGGCTTTTTTCAGTTATGTTAGGAACCTGGGATGCAACTCCCAGACTTGTTCTGAGTTGATTCTAAATGACAAAAAATACACTGAACCCACAGACATCGCCAATATCGTGGCAGACAGGTTCAGTGCAAACTTCTCCACCCCCTCCCCCAAAAGAACAAGTATCTATCCCGGCAGAGTGCAGCCTCCCAAACCTCTCTGATGCTCAGGTGAAGGCCGCCCTCTCCAAAGCAAAAAACACTGCTTCCATGGGACCATATGGCGTCCCGGGTTGCGTCCTACATGAACTCCAAGAAGAACTAATCCCTCAAGTAAAACTGCTGTACAATCCCAGCCTCACTACAGGATATGTGCCCAAAGAATGGCGTACAGCAACAGTGGTCCCACTCCACAAAGGTGGCGCCTCTACGGACTCTGGAAACTATCGCCCCATAAGCCTGACTAGCCTAGTCTGCAAGGCTATGGAGAGGATCATCATGGAACTCATAAACAAAGACATTGGGGACCTACAGACACTAGATCCTACCTAATTTGGCTTTGTCAAGGGCAGATCCTGCCTTTTGAACCTGGTCGACTTCTTCAAAACAGTCACCAAGGCCATAGATGAAGGGAAGGTAGTCCACACAGCCTATCTGGACCTCGCAAAGGCATTTGACACAATACCCCACTCGGGCATCATAGATAAGCTATCCAGCCTAAATATAAACCCCTATGTCACAAGATGGGTCGCAAACTGGCTCAAATACAGAACCCACAGAGTCAGAGTTGCTGGAGCCATGTCAGACTCGAAACCGGTCACAAGTGGCGTCCCACAAGGTTCTGTCCTGGGACCGCTCTTGTTCGGTATTTACTTTTCTGAGGTACAGGTACCAACGGGAGGACTATGGCTCACCAAGTTCGCAGATGACTGCAAACGACAACCATTGCCAAAGTGGTTATATAGACCTTCCATCATAGCCCACCTCATCATGAAGGGATTCACATCTAAGAGAAAGAGGTCGCCCTTTATTCATCCCTCATCAGGCCCATCATAGAATACAATGCCCCTTGTAGATGTACCTTACCCGACACCTGCAGTAAAAGTAAAAAGACCCCAAACCAGGAGGATCAGGAGGATCAAATGAGTGACTTGTCCAATGTTCCTTCCAGAGAACATTCCTTCAGCAATCTCCATTCCTGAAAAGATCCCTGAACTCCTCAAGCAGAACATTCCCCAGTGACTGTTCCTTTTGCTAAACCCAGTTTTATTATGTCATGAAATTAGGTTGCATCTTGAAACCTAGTTCTGGATACACGGCAACCTGGATATGACTGTTATTTTTTTATTAGTCTGTATAATTGCATGCCTGTTGAAATGCCATTGTTTACATGAGGTATCTCAGTAGAGGGAGGATGTAGATCAGTGTGTGTGATGTATCTTTAAGAAGCTTTTCTCAGTGAGTCAGCAGATATGTGTAAGTACTGAGCACATGCAAGCAAGAGTGCCATTTGGAGTGAGCAGCCAGAGTGAGAGCATGCAAGTATGTAGTCAGTTAGTTAGTTCATTTAAGTTTAGTGTTCCTGCCATCCATCCTGATATATTTGGATACAATAAATGACTTAAACGAACACCCAAGTCTCAACATCTTTAGAAGAGCGACAGTATCCTTTGTTTGATCACTGTTGCAGTATATTCTTTACATATGGAAAGCATTCTGCCAAGGATTGTGTATGTCCGGTCAGTATACCAAAGCTTGGGTCCCTTCCTCTTGTGCCATACATCCTCCTTAAGACCCAGGTAGAGGAATGCTTGCTGGTACACAAATTGATGTATGGGCACAGAGTTCATCAGAAATTTCTTGCTGCTAGCCATAGAGAGATGACTTCTGCCGATTCAGTCTGTCAACTGTATGGCCTGTTCTGGTTCCATAGTGTTTGGGCATATAAGTATTCCCATTGGGGACCCTTCTGGTTTCTGTAAATTTTTTATCAAAAAATTTTATGTCCGGTAAGAGAGGCACGTTTGACTGTGAAAGGCAGGTTCTGCAAAGACGACAATATAGTAAAGGTCTTCTTTCACTTGAATGCTAGCCATAGCATTAGGGAATGTTCTATTTGTGTAAAAAAAAAATCCCTAAAACCATTAAAGCCATTTAGTTTCTTTCAAATTTTACTTAGAAAATCAGACACTAAAATAATTAGGGGATATTCAGAGGCCATCTTACATACCACTGTCAGATGTCCCTCAGCCTTCAAAAAAAGCTGAAGTCATCTAAACTTTCCTCTGTTGTGCAGGCAGAACCAGATGTCTCTGTTGTGTTGCATGATGGGCCTTCAGACTGCCCAGGTTCAGCTGCTGCTGCCACTGTCACTGCACATCAGAGACCAACAAGGCACAGCTAAGTGTCATGTCCCTGCAGCTGATCAGATGGCTGCTAGTGTCAAAAAGGGAGAATCTTGGCTAACTATCTCCAAGGGACCATACCACAGATCCTTTTCCATGAGGAAGTACTGGGTACATACTGTTATTGTAATATTTCAGGTTTTGATCCTCTTCGTTTTGTTTCTGCTGATATGCTGAAGAAGAAATAGTCAAAGACCATGCATAGCTCTCCTGCTGCAGCGCCTTCTCCTGTTGACAACACAGAAGGAATAGTGTAATTATTTCTAAATGCCTTTTTAAGGCTATTATGTGCTTAAAGCCGCCTCATTTTTTTCTTTTCCTCTACTTCTTACACTCCTAAAAAGAGACTTGGAGATGCATCTTTGGAGGGTGATATTTTGGATTTTGAAGTGTAATCTCTGGTTTATTCCTTTAAAATCCATTCCCATCAGGATGTGAATCTGAGGATGATGCTCTTTCTCCTGATTTCCCCTTAGAGGAATTTTCTTTTGCAGACCCTATCTTAAAAATGATGCAACACTTTCTGTAGGAAGGCAAGCAGATACTTAACATGCAGAAAAGCTATGATTTGCTGAACATAGAAGTTTCTAAAGCATCGGCTATTCCTCCTGTTCTGAAAGCTATACAAGGCATCGTTTTGAATCTGTATTAAATGCTCGAAGAGGCGTTCCATCGAACACCTCTTCATTGGCACGTAATCAGCGACCGCACTAAACCCTGGGAAAGAAATCTCTTGCACTAAAAACACACACACACAATTTCAAACCTAAAGTGGGGGGCTTTACCCCCCCCCCACAACCCCCAATGTGGGTGGCTGTGCCCCCTACACCCCCAAACTAAATATACCAACTCCGAGATCGCACTACACTGGGGTAAAGGGCAATGTCAGAGCTCAGACAAAGTGATTTTTTTTTCCCATGGAAAAAAAATCGCTGACCTGAGCCTTCGCTATTTTTGGATTTCAGTCTATATGTGTCGGTGAAATGGCATTTGCTGTAATGCCATTTCTCTGATCTAATATGGACCCAATCTTTTTGACAGCCGGCCTTAGTCCTAAACCTCAGCCTTCAGCTCCCTACTCACCCCCCCCCCCCAGAAAAAATAGATGTCGCAGATACACACAATATTTTTGTATAAAAATCCCTCTTCTGATCCAGCTGTCATTTCTTTAGATTCTGACAAAGCATTTCAACCTCTTTCCTTCTACTAATGCCTTGAATAATGACAGGGGTAGTAGAGCTATAGATGAGTATAGAAAGAAGGTTTACAATTCTGCTACAATTTCTTACAGTGCCAGACTTCCTAGATGGCTCCACATTGAGTAACAGCTTGACTCTAGCTCTCCCAGTGTGAAAACAGAAACTCAGCAGAGAAGTCCAATAGACTTTTGTGTTTATGGGTAAATTTCAGTAACCGGCTAGTAAGTGCACTGCCTGGATGCCAGAAAAAAAGAAATACAGAGCACCTGGAAAAAAATCAGCTACAAAAAGTGAAGAAGAAACACTAACTGGGGAAAGTTCTGCAGCTGTTCCGCAAACAGCAGTGCAACTTCCAGACATGACTTTCAGTAACCTACAGGAAGATTTAAGACAACTGCATACAGACCTGGTTAAAATAAACGAAACACTGATGGAATATATCAACACAAACAACAAAAGGCTGGAAGACGGTTTAAACAGATATTCAGATGGGGTGATTAAGTTGCAAAAATCAGAGGTTGAAATGAAGAAAAGGCTGGCTGCATATATAGAATTAGGGCACATAGGGAAAACCTGAGATTTTCAGCTATACCGGAGAAGCTGGAAGGAACAGACTGCATTCATTTTGTGAAAGCACGAGCAATCAACTGGACTGGTATTCCACAGCAGGAGTTGTTAGTTTAAAAGGCACACTGTGTCTATGCTCCAAACCTGGCTGTGAGAAAGCATCCTAGACCTTTAATAGTAAAGATGCCATCCTACCAGCAGAAAGAGTTGATTCTGACAAAACTTTGGCAGAAGGACAAACTAGTAAAAGTGGGAGGCAGCAGGGTGTTTGTTGAGAATGGTTACACATTGTACACCAGGCAGAAGAGGAGTAAATTCATTCTACTCTTCAGGGAATGTCAAGACACAGGTGTGAGGTTCAAACTGCTGTACCCAGCTGTCTCCAAGGTATTCTTCCCTGGAGGGACAAAATAATTTTTTCATGAGTACATGTGAAGGAGGAAATATAGAAGTGAGCTGTGAAGCAGTAGGAGATTCTGCTTCTTATTCTTCTGGTAATAAAGACCACAAAGAGACTGTACCTGTGAAACCTTTTCCACTGTTTCAATGGAAAATTTTTGAGAGAAGGAAAGGAGCACTAGAAGAATTGAGAGTATGTTGGAAATGAAGCAGAGAGAGGATTTGAGAGATAAACAGTAGTAAAACCAGTATGTTAATGTGGGATTACAATGCAATAATTATATTTGAAATATGACAGAACAAGAAAATTTGGAAATATTGGACTTTTTCAGAATTTGTTGGACTTGTGGTAGACTCTAAAGTATATGGCCTACTTCATGTCATTAATGTTCAGAAAAAGGCTTTGGGGAGGGGAAGAGATGGGAGAAAGTTAACTGTAAGTAAAGAAAGCATTTTGATGTCCTATCTTGCCTTAATTCTTAACTGGTTGGGTTCTGAACCAATCCTCGGTTCCGATTCGGCTTTATACTAAAGCTCGAGGTCTTCCAGAAGCTCGTGGCTGTAACCCTCTCCCAATATGCGTAGGAAAGCTCCCCAAATCTCGTTTGCCGCTAAACAAGATCCGGTGCTTCCATACTGACTCTGGCTAAGTGGAATTTCCTTTCTCTCTTTTTGAATAACTGTCAGATGTTCTTCGTGTTTCACTGTTGCAGTCATCACATTTGGGTTATCTGCCTGCAGGTAGCCCTCAGCCAGCCTGAATACCAGAGTCTTCGGATTTCTGCGTCGGATGCTGTCTTTTCTTCCATGACGTCAGGTTGTCAGGGGTATAAAACATGCAGCCGACACCATTACATCAGTCTTTCTTGCCGTGCGGTGCCCGAAGCAGAAGCAGTTCGCAAGTGCCGGTTGGCCATTTCCTGAAATTTTCATTTTCGAGTTTCAGATTCGAAATCTTCAAAAAAGATAAGTACCCCATTGGGGATCCTTTTTCTTGCTGTAACCGATGTCAGTAAAAGTTAACAATTGTCTTACCTGTGGAAAGCAAATACCTCAGAGAGATTTTCATTCGTACTGCATCTCCTGTTTAGGCCCAGACCACGACGTCCCTTACTGTTGGTTTTGTGCCTTGTTCAACGCTGGAACTATTCGTTGTCGGGCTATTTTTGCAGCAAATTAACTTTCGTACTCTATCTGTGTACTCCAAAATAGCTTTGTTAAGTCATCTGACTACCGATCTTCCGAAAAAACGTAAGGATAAAGACAGAGACAGACCGCATAGGTCCAAAATTGCCGACGACGCCTCCATTAAGTTAGTCGCCAGTCCACTGGTACTCAGTGAGACTATTTCTCAGACCCTGATACCCGCTACTTCAAATTCGCAGGCCTCTACTGAGACCAATTCAGAGTCCGGTATGCCGCGAGATGCTTCTTTGACTATGGAACCTGCATATGTCTCTACCTTGTATGGGTCCAGAGCAGCTGTGCAGGCACCGGCTTCTGAGGGTGTATTTAGGCCTACAGACATTCATATCAAACCAACGCCATCGATTTCATCCAGGCCAAAAACTCGCACTAGAAAACAGAAGACCAAGCCGCATGCTCAGGCCCATAGGCCTCAAAAACAAATGCTTAGAATGGCTGTAGACCTTATTACCTTAATTAGGGGAAGCCAGCCTTCCCCCTCTAAGAGACCTAGAACTGAATTTCTTTCTGATTCTTCTGATCAGGAATCTGATTCTTCTGCTCCTTCTGATTACCAGGATTTGCCCTTATCTACTTATGAGGATTCTGATGCAGAGGATTCCATTCCCTCTGCCTCCCCTCCAGAAGATCTTTCTTTCAGTGAAACCTTGCATACTCTTAGGGAGCATTTCCGCTGGGAAAGCCAGGATTACTCTGAGTCCAAAAAAAGAGACTTAGGGAATTCTTACTCCTGCCTCAACACAGGCCTTTAGCTATCCCTCTTGTTCTGGACATTGTAGATGATGCTTTATTGGACTCTAGCCTTATCCCAGACACTTTACCTCCAGCTCCCAGAAAACCTGACAGGTACTACAGAGTACCTGACTCTCTCACAAGTTCCTCATCAAGAATCCTTCTGTGGATCCAGAGTCCATTTCCCAAGGACCAAAAGGCATTAAGTCTACTGCTGCTAAAAATCCTACCCCTTCTGATAGAGATTCTAGAGCCTTAGACAGATGTGGGGTAAGAAGGTATACACATCTGCTACTTTGGCCATTAGGGCTTTAAATTGCCAGTTTCATATGTTAAAGTATCAGCAGCATATTATGGGACTACTTAAACAGAAAATGATGTTGATTCCCGACTGTGCTGAACACAAAGAATTGCAATATTTAATACATTCTGCAGAACAAGTTGGTAAACATACTTTGCAATGTGGTTTTGACGCTTTAGAAGCATCTTGCAGGGCTGTTGTCACTGGGTCTGTACTTAGAAGGCATGCTTGGCTTAAGGAACAAAACCTGCCAGATCATGTTAAAGCTAAATTACTGGATGCTCCCTTAAACCCAACACCGCCTTTTTGGCAACAAAGCAGAAGAAGTCCTCAAAAGGATGGAGGAAAAAGCTAAATCTATGCCAACTGTTAAAACGATTTCCTACAAGTACAGCCTCCCAGATTCAGTAGGCATTGGTCTTCAAAGAACTGTCCTTTCCAGTCCCTTCCAGGCCTTCTCAGTCCAAACCCAGGAACAGCAGACCACCTAGGCTAGTCTCAGGCTACGCACAGACCTAAACAGTGGGGGGCTCCCACTTCCAAAGCCGGTAGTAGTAAGCCACCCCCTATGGAAAAATGGCACAATGACTTAACCTTAACCCTTCCAAGCCCCGCTCAACTACCTGCTCCCTTAGGAGGAAAGCTCGCCCTGCATGCAAAAAACTGGGAACTCATTACCCAGGACAAATGGGTTTTGAAATAGTCTCCCAAGGATACAAATTCCACTTCCACACACTGCCAACCCCAAATGGTTGGCCAGACCTACCCCCCAAATCAATGAGCGGAGGCCCAACAATAGGTTCTCTCTCTTCTCAGTATCAGGGCTGTTCCACCTGTCCCAGCAGAACAAAGGGGACACGGTTTTTATTCGAGACTTTTTCTGGTACCCAGAAAAGACAACTCCTGGCATCCTGTCCTGGACCTTTCTATTCCCAACACCTTTCTGGTGGTTCCAAAATTCAGAATACTAACTCTTCAACAGCTTCTTCCTATGTTAGCCAAGGATGCCTGGCTGGCAACCCTAGACCTAAAGGAAGCTTACCTTCACATCCCAATAAGGGAATCTTGCAGGAAATACGTATGCTTCAGGGCAGGCTCTATGCACTGTCAGTTCTCTGCACTTCCCTTTGGCTTATCTACTGCGCCCAGGGTATTCACAAAGTGTCTAGCTCCAGCCATTGCATTTTGCAGGCAGAGAAATATTCAAATTCACCCATACTTGGACGATTGTCTGATTCAGGCAAAAAGCCAGGACTCGCTATTACAACACTTGGCATTCATAAAGAAACTTCTAACTTCACTGGGGTACACCATCAACGAAAAGAAATCTCACCTAGTACCCTGCCAACAGATTGTATTCCTGGGAGCAAGCTTGAACACAACTTCCCAGATGGCATTCCTCACTCCGGAGAAACAAGTTTATTTGACAACCTACTTCAAACTATTGGCCACAAAACCCCAGCTATCTGCAAGCCCTGGGGTTCATGGCCTCTTGCATTCTGCTAATTCCATATGCATGACTGCATATGAGGAAACGTCAATGGTATCTAAAAATCCTATGGTGTCAACATTCTCAGGACCTGGAAACAAGGATTTCTATCATTCCTTGTATGAAGACAGAGTTCCTTTGGTGGGCAGAGGCCTGCTGCCACAACAAGGGACTCACATTTACTCTACCCCCTGTCACCCAAACAACAGACTCATCAGACTATGCATGGGGGGGCTCGCATGGCAGGGCAGTGCATTCAGGGCAAATGGAACCCAAGACTGATGAAACCTACATATCAATCAAAAAGAAATGTTAGCTGTACAGAATGCTCTGACAGCCTTCAAAGACCATATTCTTCCAGGACAACTATTGGTAAAGACAGACAGCACCACAGTTATATAGTACATAAATGAGCAGGGGGGAACCCACTTGTACCCTCTCTGCAGAATAGCCATAGCTCTGTGGAACACAGCCTTGAGCTACCAAGTACATCTATAAGCTCAATTCCTGCCAGGCAAACTAAATTCACTGGCAGACGACTTAAGCAGAAATCTCATGGACCCACACGAATGGAAACTAGAACCAAAAATATTCAGCCTCTTGAGGAACAAATGGGGGGCTCCAGAGGTAGACCTGTTTGCCTCCCCTCAGAACTAGCAATTGAACAAATTCTGCACAAGAACTCCCCATAGCCAAGCTTGGAAAGTGGATGCCTGTCCTTTATCTGGGAAAGCCTCTCAGTTTATGCCTTTCCCCCTCTGCCTCTCCTCTCGAAGGTTCTACTAAAGATCAAACAGGACAAGCCAAGGACAATAATGATTGCACCAGACTGGCCACACCAGCACTGGTACCCCCTCTTGCGCAGTATGACACTGCTGCAACTATGGCTCCTGCCTCAGACCCCTTCCCTGCTATCCCAGCAGGCGGGCCAGATTCTGCGCACTCAGCTTCAAACCGTGAACCTTGCAGCCTGGCTAATTCCTTGAGCTCTCCTCTAACATCCCTCAGTAAGCAGGTGTTGGATGTCATTCTGGAGGCAGGGAGACCTAGTACTAGAAAATCCTATGCTGAAAAGTGGAAAAAATACTGTTCCTGGAGCCAGGCTCAGGGGATGGGCACAATAATGCCCAGCTTACCTCATATTCTACAGTACGTAACAGAAATGCTCCACAAGGGCCTGTCCTTCTCATCAATTAAAATTCATGCCTTTGCCATTTCAGCACATTATAATACTGATCCACCCCTCTTCTCTCACCTCTTGCTAAAACAGTTCCTTAGAGGGGCCAAAAATTTAATACCCCCCAGGAGAGCTCCTACTCCAGCCTGGGACCTTAACTTTGTATTGGAAAACCTCACTCTCCCCCCTTTTGAGCCAGCTGCAACAGCAGAGTTGAAATTCCTTTCTTGGAAAACAGCTTTCCTTTTAGCCACCACTTCAGCAAGAAGAGTGTCTGAATTACAGACCCTCATAGCAGTGGAACCCTTCATTATCTTCCATGCGGACAGGGTTTCATCAGAACTAATCCTTCCTTTATGCCCAAGGTGATGTCTAGTGTGGCCTTAAATCAGTCCATTCATTTGCCTACTTTTTCCCTAATCCACAAAACAAAGGGGAACAAATTCTGCACTCTGGACGTGCACAGACAACTTAGATTTTATTTGGACAGGAATAAGCCTCTCAGAAAATCTGAACAGCTGCTAGTTGGCTTTGCTGCAGGGGCAGAGGGGAAGGCCATTTCAAAGCAAACCATTTCCAAATGGATAGCACATTGCATTAATTTCTGCTACAAGCACCATGGAAAACCTACCCCACAGGGAATAAAATCTCATTCCACCAGGGCTGCATCTACCTCTGCGACTTTTCTCAGAGGAGTCCCTTCCAGGGACATCCTAGAAGCTGCTACCTGGAGCTCTGTACATACCTTCACCAAGCATTACCACATGCCTATCTTTTCTAAATCCAGAGCTGGATTTGCCATTGCAGTCTTGCAGGGCTTAATAGCTGGTCCTAATGCTCTTTAACTTCCTCCTCCCTTCCTTAGCTTTGGAAATCAACCCAAATGTGATAACTGCAACAGTGAAACACGAAGAACACAGTACAGTTGTGTACACTTACCATAAATGCAGTTGTTCAATTGTATTCACTGTTGCAGTCCTGGTTACCCTCCCTTCAGCCCCCTGACTTCTCTTGGCTCTACCTTTCCTTCTTGTTTGGTATGTTTATTTTTTCTGGTGCATTTGCTTTTTGATGGGGGTGTACCATACCATATAATTGCTTCCTATTGTGGGGGCACCTGACATCTGGAGCAAGAAAAACTGATGTAATGGCGTCAGCTGCATGTTTTATACCCCTGATGACCTGACATCATAGAAGAAGAGACGGCATCCGAAGCAGAAATCCGAAGACTCTGGTATTCAGGCTGGCTGAGGGCTACCTGCAGGCAGATAACCCAAATGTGATGACTGCAACAGTGTAAGTGTACACAACTGTACTTCGTTTAATATAGTTATATTCTACTAGTGTTTATTAGATAGATTTAGTGTGTTTGCTTCTATTGTTTTTTTACTTTTGGCCTTCGTTTCTTCTCTTTTTCCCTTCCCTATCCCAGCTTAAATGTTATATTTCTTAAGCCTATTTTTAGTTAGAGGGCTTCCTTCCTTTTACCTTGATAAACAGGCTCGTTTTAGTTAGAGAGCTGTGGTGACCTAAGTTTTTCCCCCTTGTTTCCCTTTGATTTGCCACACAAGCTCATTTAAATTAGAGGGCTGCAGTTGCCCATTTAATTTAAAGGGCCTTTCTTCCCTTTCCAACTTTCTTACTTAATTTTAGGCAGATTTGTTTAATTTAGAGAACTGCTTTTTTTCCCGTTCTAATTGAAGGGCATTTCCCTGAATGTTTTTTTTTTTTTTTTTTTTTTTTTTTTTGCATGTCAAGTGCTAGTTATTAGCTGCTGTTGCTGTTTGCAGCTACAATGTCTAAGGATCCTAAGGAAACTAAACCCTCTGGGTTCAAGAAATGTATGAAATATAGTCAGGAAATGTCGCTGACCGACGGTCACACTGTGTGTAATGGAGCAGTTCACTTGCAGGAGTCCTGTACCATCTGTCACTCCTTTAGCCATAGAGTTCTGCTGGAAAGAAATAATAAACTAATTTTGAGAGGTTTGCTGAAGACTGCCTTTGCTTGAGGAAGGTCAGGGTTCTTCAAAAATTGGACAACTCCCCTTTTTTCAAAATCTGAAACGTCGAGGAAGAGGTCATCTTCCTCAAGTGCTCAATCCGAGCCATTCAAAAAGTTGTCTAAAGTGTCATCTCTGGACCCAAAGGCTGTCAGGCCTGACAAAACCTGCTACCTTGGCTCCTTCTGTGTCAGTGCCGATGGAGATTCATTTGCGGAGCCAGTCCCTTGTTTTGGAACTGGTTTCTTCCACTTTGAGATCCACTTTACTACAGTCGACTAGATATTCTGCTCCCTCTCTCAATCTTCGAGGAGCCTCTGTGATGATGATGTGGATCATATGGTCTGTAGGCTATTGAGGACACTGGCACTTGCCAAAGTGTTGTCAGCTCCAACCCAGAGGGATTTGGAACCGACCAAGCTTACCCTTTCACCATCAGTTCCTCATCCGATCTGATCTGGAACCTTAGAGCCAGATTGTCTTGAATTGATTGTAGTGGAACTGTGTCTGAGCCATGACCTGTCCCAGGATCTTTGGTTCCGACTACTGCTCCAACATCCTCGGTTCATTCCAAACTTGAGGAGTCTAGGAGCAGATGCTCTCCGGTTAGATATTCTTCATGTTTCACTGTTGCAGTCATTACATTTGGGTTATCTGCTTGCAGTAGCCTTCAGTCGGCCTGATTAACAAAGTCTTGGGTCCTGCGTCGATTGCTGTCCCCTTCTTCAATTACGTCAGGTCATCAGGGGTATAAAACATGCAGCCGATGCCATTACACCAGTCTTTCTTGCTGTGCGATTCCCAAAGCAGAAGCAGTTCACAAGTGCCGGTCGTCCGACTCCTGAAATTTTCGTTTTTGAGTTTCAGAACCGAAGTCTTAAACTAAAGCTAAGTACCCCATTGGGGAAACTTTTTCTTGCTCCTTACCGATGTCAGTAAAAGTTAATAATTGCATTACATGTGGAAAGCAAATACCTCATAAAGATTTTCATTCGTACTATATTCCTTGTCTAGACCCTGACCACCACGTACCTTGCTGTCAGTTTTGTGCTTTATTTAATCAGCACACTGTCCATTGTTGGTATATTTTTGTCTCTAAATATTTCGGTTCTCGGTTTAATTATCCAGAAATGTTGTCGGTTAGCCATCCGACTACCAGGATTTCTAAAAAACACAAAGATAAAGAGAGAGACAGGCCGGCGAGGTCCAAAACTGCCGAAGACACTTCTAAGCCAGTCGCCAATTCGCCGGTACTCATTGAGGTGTTTTCGCAGCCCCTGATACCCGCTACATGTGATTCGCAGGCCTCTACTGAGACCCATTCCGAATCTGGTATGCCGCGAGATGCTTCAGCTATGGAACCCACAGATTTCTCTACCTTGGATGGGTCCTGAGCCACTGTGCAGGCACCGGCTTCTGTGGGTGTGTTCAGGCCTACGGACTTGCATATTAAACCCATGCCTCCTTCTTCATTTAGGCCTAAATCTTGAACCATGCCTAAAAAACCGACACCCAGGCCGCATGCTCAGGCCTCTATGCCTAAAAAACAAAAGATAAGAATGGTTGAAGATCTTATAACTCTAATCAGGGGAAGCCAACCTCCCCCTTCTAAGAGACCTAGGACTGAAGTTGTTTATGAATCTTCTGACCAGGATTCCGATTTTTCTGATTCTTCTGATGATCTGGATTTGCCCTTATCTACTTATGAGGATTCTGATGCAGAGGATTCTATTCCCTCTGCTTCCCCTCCAGAGGATTTTTCTTTTGGTGAAACCTTACATACTCTAAGGGAGCATTTCCACTGGGAAAGCCAGGATTTTTCTTATTCAAAAAAGAGGCTTAGGGATTTCTTACTCCTGCCTCAGTAGGCCTTTAGCTATTCCTGCTGTACTAGACATTGTTGATGCTTTTTCGGACTCTAGTTTGGCACCTGATTCTTTGCCTCCTGCTCTCAGAAAACCTGACAGATATTACATGGTTCCTAATTCACACAAGTTCCTTTTTTTAAAATCCTATTGCGGTTCCAGAGACTATTTCACAGGGACCCAAGGGCATTAAGGCTTCTACTGCTAAAAATCCTACCCCTTCTGATAGAGACTCCAGGGTGCTGGGTAGATGGGGTAAGAAGGTTTGTACATCTACAACCTTGGCCATTAGGGATTTAAACTGCCAGCTTCATATGTTAAAGTATCAGCGATATGTTATTGGATTGCTTAAACAGAAAATGATGTTGATTCCTGACTGTGCAGAAATTTAAAAAATACAGGATTTAATGCATTCTGCTGAACAGGTTGGAAAACATACTTTGTAATGTGGATTTGATTCATTAGAGGCCTCTTGCAGGGCTGCTGTTACTGGGTCTGTGCTCAGAAGGCATGCTTGGCTTAAGGAGCAATCTTTGCCTGATCATGTTAAAGCTAAATTGTTGGATGCTCCCTTAAATCAGGACAGCCTGTTTGGCAACAAGGCTGAGGAAGTTCTTAAAAAGATGGAAGATAAAGCTTAATCTATGCAAACTGTTAAAGATTTCTTACAAGTTCAGCCTCCTAGATTTAGTAGGCATTGGCCCTCTAGGAATTGGTCCTTTCCAGTCCCTTCCAGGTCTTCTCAAGCCAAACCCAGGTACAGCAGAAACCCCAGGTTTCAGTCCCAGAGGACACACAAGACTAAGCACTGGGGGGTTTCTGCACCCAAATCAGGGACTAGTAAGTCTCCCCCCTATGGACAACTGTCTCAATGGCTTGCTTTTAAAACTTCCAAGCACTTCCCAACTGAAAGCTCCTTTAGGCAGAAAGATTGGTCTGCAGGCCAGAAACTGGGAACTCATTACCCAGGACAAATGGATTTTAAATATAGTGTCCCAAGGATACAGATTTCACTTCCACACTTTACCAACACCAAGCGGGTGGCCAGATCTACCCCCAAATCAGTGGGCAGAGGCCCAAAATCAAGTGCTCTCTCTCATAAGCATGGGGGCTATTCAGTTGGTACCAGAAGAGGAAAAAGGGACAAGGTTTCTATTCGAGACTTTTTCTCGTACCCAGAAAAGGCAATACTATCCTAGACCTTTCTACTCTAAATACCTTTCTGGTGATTCCAAAATTCAAGATGCTGACTGTTCACCAGCTGCTTCCTATGCTAGGCAAAGGTGCATGGTTGGCAACACTAGACTTAAAAGAAGCATACCTGCACATGTTCTTCGTGTTTCACTGTTGCAGTCATTACATTTGGGTAATCCTGCTGGCAGGTTGCCCTCAGCCGGCCTGAATTCCAAAGTCTTGGGTCCTGCATCCTGCATTTTATACCCCTGATGTCAGGTCATCAGGGGTATAAAAGAAGCAGCCAACGCTATTTTCTTTAGTCTTTCTTGCCGTACGGTGTCCAAAGCAGAAGCAGTTGGCAAGTGCCGGTCGGCCGACTCCTGAGATTTTCGTGTTCGAGTTTCAGATCCGACGTCTTCAATAAAGCTAATTACCCCATTGGGGAACCTTTTTTCTTGCTCCAGACCGATGTCAGAAAAACTTAATAATTGTATTTCTTGTGGGAAGCAAATACCTCATAAGGATTTTCATTCTCACTGTATTCCTTGCCTAGGCCCTGATCTCAACGTTTCTGGTTGTTGGTTTTGTGCTAGATTTAACCAACACACTATTAAGCGTCAGTATGATTTTGCTTTAAACTATTTTGGATGCCGGTTTAATTATCCAGAAATGTCGTCGGATAGCCATCTGACTACCGGAGTTCACAAGAAACACAACGAAAAGGAAAGAGATAGACAACCGAGGCCCAAAACCAACGACAAAACTTCTCCTAAGCCAGTTGCCGGTTCGCCGGTCCTCAGTGAGGCGCTTTCGCACCCCTGACGCCCACTACTTTAGAGTCACAGGATGTTAACGTCTCCCGTGCGGAGTCGGCCATGCCGCTGGAAACTCAAGGTATTGGAGCCTCGGATATTATCCCTTCAGATGGGTCCGGAGCCGCTGAGCAGGCACCGGCTTTTGAGGGTGTATTCAGACCTAAACATCTTTACATCAAACCAACTTCAGCTTCAAAGGCAAAGACTAAAGCACCTTCCAAAGCAAAGAAACAAACTCAAGAGCCACGTGGTCAGGCCTCTATGCCCAAAAAACAGATGCTCAAAATGGCCGAAGACATGATTACCTTGATCAGGGGTTCCCATCCCCCTCCTGATAAGAGGCCTAGGCAAGAGACTGACTATGAATCTTCAGATCAGGTTTCCATTTCTTCTGATTCCTCTTCTAATCAGGAATATACTCTTCTCCCCATGAGAATTCTGATGCTGAAGAATCTATACCTTCAGCTTCTCCAGAGGACTATTATTTTGGGGAAACCTTACATACCATAAGGGAGCATTTCCACTGGGAGAGACAAGATTTTTCAGAATCTAAAAAGAGGCTCAGAGATTTCCTTTTACTACCTCAACACAAGCCACTAGCCATCCCACCTGTGTTAGACATTGTAGATGATGTGTTGTCGGAGTCTAGTCTTACCCCTGACTCCTTACCTCCAGCTCCTGTTAAGCCTGACAGATATTACAGGGTTCCTGACTCTTATAAATTAATTTCTAAAAACCCTGCTGCAGACCCAAAAACTATTTCTCAGGGTCCCAAAGGAGTTAAGGCTTCTGCAGCAAAAAACCCTACCCCCTCTGACAGAGATTCTATGGCACTGGATAGATGGGGGAAAAAAGGTTTACACATCTGTTACCTTGGCTATAAGGGCCTTAAACTGTCAGTTTCATATGCTCAAATATCAGCAACATGTCATGGCATTGCTTAAATAGAAAATGTTGTTAAACTCAGAATGTGCAGAAAACAAGGAAATGCAGGATTTATTGCATGCAGCTGAACAAGTTGGAAAACATACTTTGCAATGTGGTTTTGATTCTTTAGAGGCCTCTTGCAGGGTCGCAGTTACAGGTTCTTTAATTAGGAGGCATGCTTGGTTAAAGGAACAAAATCTGCCTGATCATGTTAAAGGTAAATTATTAAATGCACCTTTACAGCATGACACTTTGTTTGGTGTTAAGGCAGAAAAGGTGTTAAAGAAAATGGAGGACAAAGCTAAATCTTTGCAAACGGTCAAATATTTGTTACAGGTATAGCCACCTAGGTTTAGTAGACACTGGCCAACTAAGAATTGGTCCTTTCCTGTGTCAGACAGACCTCAAAGGGGCAGATCCAGACGCCCTAGAGGCAGATCCCAGGTGCAAGGTTCATACCGCTCAAAGCAATGGGGGGTTTCTACCTCCAAAGTTGGAGAAGACAAATCACAACCATACAGGAAACAGTCCCAATGACTTCCCCCTGCCTGCACTAAGCACTTATCTCCTGGCAGCACCCTTAGGGGGAAAATTAGCACTTTTTTCTCAAAATTGGCACATTATAACCCAGGACAAGTGGGTCCTAAATATCGTGTCACAAGGCTACAAGTTCCATTTCCATACCCTGCCAAGGGCAAACGGCTGGCCAGATCTGCCAAAAAAATCAATGGGCAGAGGCACAAAAACAAGTCTCATCCCTCATGGACATGAGGGCCATTCAACAAGTACCAGAGCAAGAGCAGGGACAAGGATTTTACTCAAGACTGTTCTTGGTACCCAGAAAGGACAAGACCTGCAGACCAATACTAGACCTATCTATTTTGAACACATTCCTGGATATACCAAAATTCAAAATGTTGACTTTGCAGCAGCTTCTGCCCATGCTGGGCAAAAATGCTTGGCTTGTGACTTTAGCCCTAAAAGAGGCATACCTGCATGTCCCAATCAGACAAATATGCAGAAGATACCTCAGATTCAAGGCTGGCTCAATGCATTACCAATTCTCTGCACTGCTCTTTGGCTTATCTACTGCACCCATGGTCTTTACAAAGTGCTTGGCACCAGTAATTGCATTCTGCAGACAAAGAGGAATACAAATATATCCTTACTTGGACGACTGTCTAATTCAAGCAGAGAACAAGGACATTCTTCTACAGCATCTGGCATTTGTAAAAAGACTTCTAACATGCCTAGGGTACACAGTCAGCGAAAAGTAATCAAAACTAGTACCCTCTCAAGAGATAATATTCCTGCGTGCAAGCTTAAATACAACTGACCAGATGGCTTATCTCACGCCAGACAAACAAAGGCAACTGACTGCCTATTTCAAAATGTTGGCAACAAAGGCCCAGTTATCTGCAAGAAAAATTCTGCAGGCTTTGGGCTTCATGGCATCCTGCATCCTACTAATTCCATATGCAAGACTGCGTGTGAGGAAACTTCAATGGTACCTGAAAAGTGTTTGGACTCAACATTGCCACAGCCTGGAAACTATGATTACTCTCATTCCCTGCCTGCAGCAGGAGTTTCGATGGTGGGCAAAGGCTTGTCACCAAAACAAGGGACGGCCATTCACATTACCCCCAGCCAGGCAGACACTAACAACAGATGCATCAGATTATGCCTGGGGGGCCCACAAGGCAGGAAGATGCATTCAGGGCACATGGACCTCAAACCAAATGCATCTACATATCAATCAAAAAAAGATGCTAGCAGTTCAAAATGCCCTGTCAGCCTTCAAGGACCTACTTCATCCAGGACATCTACTGATAGACAGACAACACCACGGTCATGTGGTATATAAACAAGCAGGGGAGCCCACATTCTTACCCCCTTTGCAGACTAGCCATGACTTTGTGGGACACAGCATTGACTTACCAAGTACATCTACAGGCACAATTCCTGCCAGGAAGGAAAAATACTCTGGCAGATGAACTAAGCAGAAACCTCATGAATTCCCACGAGTGGCACCTGGACCCACAAGTCTTCAGCATGATAACAAGAAAATGGGGATGCCCGGACATAGATCTATTTCCTCCCCTCACAACTACCAACTAAAAAGATTCTGCACAAGGATTTATCACAGACAAGCATGGAAAGTGGACGCCATATCTTTCAGCTGGAAAAACCTATCAGTATATGCATTTCCCCCTCTGCCTCTCCTCCCCAAGGTACTCCTAAAGGTCATAGAGGAGAAGCCAAAGATGATACTGATTGCCCCAGAATGGCCCCGCCAGTACTGGTATCCAGTACTAAGGAGCTTGTCTCAATGCCCAGCCTGGATCTTACCTCAAATACCTCAGCTACTGTCCCAGCAAAACAGTCAGATCCTGCACAGCAAACTCAGAACTTTAAACCTGACAGCATGGCGAATAATGTAGTCATACAAAACACACCTCTCAGTAAAGCTGTGATGGATGTCATTTTAGAAGCCGGAAGGCCTAGTACTAGAAAATCTTATGCTGGAAAATGGAAGAGATTCTGTGCTTGGAACCAGGCACAAGGAACTGATACAGCTGTGACAAATATTCCTTAGATTTTGCAATAGTTAACTGAGATGCTGGACAAAGGCCTATCTTTTTCATCTATTAAAATTCATGCCTCTGCCATTTCGGCTCATTACAGTGTAGAGCCACCAGTCTTTTCTCATCCTTTATTAAAGCAGTACCTCAGAGGAGCCAAAAATTTAAGACCTCCAAGGAGATCACCAATGCCTGCATGGGACCTCAACTATGTCTTGGAAAAACTCACCCTGCCTCCTTTTGAGCCAGCCGCTACTGCTGATATAAAGGTTTTATCTTGGAAAACAGCTCTGCTCCTAGCAATAACTTCTGCAAGACGAGTTTCAAAGCTACAGGCACTCATGGCTGTGGAACCTTTTATCACTTTTATCCAGACAGGGTCTCTCTGAGGACAAACCCAACATGTATGCTTAAGGTGGTGTCCAGTGTGGCTCTCAACCAAACTATTCACCTGCAAACCTTTTATCCAAATCCACAGAACAAGGGGGAGAGATTTCTGCATTATTTGGACGTACACAGACAGCTTAGATTCTACTTGGACAGAACCAAAGTTTTCAGAAAGAGCAATTACTAGTGACATATGCTGCAGGATCACAAGGAGAGCAGACTATTTCAAAGTGGATAGGCTACTGCATTCGTTTCTGTTATGTACACCATGGCAAGCCAGTACCTAAGGGCATTAGGCCACACTCAACCAGAGCTGCAGCCACTTCAGCAGCCTTTCTCAGGGGAGTACCTAACAAGGACATTTTAAAGGCTGCTACTTGGAGTTCAGTGCACACCTTTAAAGCACTATCATCTGCCATTCTACTCTAAATCCAGGGCAGGCTTTGCCACTGCAGTTCTGCAGGGCCTCATAGCCACTCCTAATGCTGTTTAGCTCCAGCCCCCCAACCTTAGCTTTGGGACTCTACCCAAATGTAATGACTGCAACAGTGAAACACAAAGAACATAGCACAGTTGTGTACACTTACCGTAAATGTAGATGTTCGAGTGTATTCACTGTTGCAGTCCAGGTTACCAACCCACCATCCCCCTTTTCTTCTGATGGAACCTATCTTTCCTTCTCTGATTTATACAACCTATGTGGTGTATTTGCTTGTGGATGAAGGTAAATTTTATATTGGTGCATGTAAGTATACATATATAAATTTTGGCAACCCTCTTTGGGGGCACCTGACATCTGGGGCAAGAAAAACTAAATAAAATGGCGTTGGCTTCTTTTTTTATACCCCTGACGACCTGACGTCAAGGAAGGGGCGACAGCAGCTGACGCAGGACCCAAGACTTTGGAATTCAGGCCGGCTGAGGGCAACCTGCCAGCAGGATTACCCAAATGTAATGACTGCAACAGTGAATACACTCGAACATCTACATTTATGGTAAGTGTACACAACTGTACTATCCCTATCAGGGAGCCTTGCAGACGATAGTTATGCTTAAAGCAGGTGACATGCACTGTCAGTTCAGTTCTCTGCATTGCCCTTTGGCTTATCTACTGTGCCTAGGGTATTCACAAAGTGCCTAGTTAGAAATATTCAAATATATCCATACCGGGATGATTGTCTAATTCAGGCAGAAAGCTAGGCCATATTTTTGAATCATCTGTCCTTTGTTCAAAGGGTACTGACTTGTCTGGGGTACACCATAATCGAAAAGAAATCACACCTGGTACCCTGTCAACAAATTATATTCCTGGGAGCAAACTTGAATACAACTTCACAGATGGCTTTCTTCATGCCAGAGAAACTGACTCATTTGACAACCTATTTCAAACAAGTGGCCACAAAAACCCAGTTATCTGCAAGGCAAGTACTGCAGGCCTTGGGGTTCATGGCCTCCTGCATTCTTTTTAATTCCATATGCAAGGCTGCATATGAGGAAACTGCAGTGGTATCTCAAAATCCTATGGTGTCAGCATTCACAGGATCTAGAAGCTGTGATTCATATCATACCTTGTCTATGCCTAGAGTTCCTTTGGTAGGCAGAGGCCTGCCACCAAAACAAGGAATTACCATTCACACTACCCCCTTCCGCCCAAACCTTAACAGATCAGACTATGCATGGGGGGACTTCACCTGGCAGGGAAGTGCATTCCAGGCAAATGGAACCCAAGTCAAATGCACCTACACATAAATCAAAAGGAAATGTTAGCTGTGCAGAATGCTCTGACAGCCTTCAAGGACCACATTCTTCCAGGACAACTAATGGTAAAGACGGACAACACCATGGTCATGTGGTACATAAACAAGCAGGGGGGTACACATTCTTGCCCCTTCTGAAGACTAGCCATGGCATTGTGGAACACAGCCTTAAGCTACCAAGTGAATCTACAAGGTCAATTCCTGCCAGGAAAACTAAGTACACTGGCAGATAGTCTAAGCTGAAACCTCATGGACCCACACGAGTGGAAACTGGAACCAAGGATTTTCAACATGTTGACAAGCAAATGGGGGAGCCCAGATATAGACCTGTTTGCCTTCCCCCAGAACCATCAATTGGACAAATTTTGCACAAGGGTTCCCCACAAACTAGCTTGGAAAGTGGATGCTCTATCCTTCAGCTGGAAAAACCTATCAGTTTATGCCTTTCCTCCTCTGCCTCTGCTCTCCAAGGTACTACTAAAGATCAAACAGGACAAGCCAAGGACGATTTTAATTGCCCCAGACTAGCCACGCCAACACTGGTGTACCCCCTCCTGCGCAGTGTGTTATGCTTGACCTCATGGCACCTGCCTCAGACTTCTTCCCTGTTGTCTCAGCAGGAGAACCAGATTCTGCACCCTCAGCTGCATACCCTGAACCTAGCAGCCTGGCTAATCACATAATCTCTCCTTTACCACCATTCAGTAAATCAGTGATGGATATCATTTTAGAGGTTAGGAGGCCTTGTACTAGAAAATCTTATGCTGCAAAATGGAAAAGATTTTGTACCTGGAACCAATTTCTAGGGATGAGCGCAACAGTGCCCAATTTACGTCAGATTCTAGAATATTTGACTGAGATGCTTCATAAGGGCTTGTCCTTTTCCTCCATCAAAATTCATGCCTCAGCCATTTCAGCTCATTATAGCAGAGAGCCTCCCCTCTTCTCTCACCCACTGCTAAAGCAGTTCTTCAGAGGGGACAAAAATTTAAGGACACCGAGGAGAGCTCCAACTCCAGCCTGGGACCTTAACTTTGTCTTGGAGAAACTCACTCTTCCTCCTCTCGAGCCAGCTGCTACTGCAGCTTTAAAATTCCTTTCCTGGAAAACAGCTTTCCTTTTAGCAATCACTTCTGCAAGAAGTGTATCTGAGTTACAGGCCCTTATGGCAGTGGAGTCTTTCATCATCCTTCATGCGGACAGGGTGTCCCTTAGAACCAATTCCTCTTTCATGCCCAAGGTGGTATTCAGTGTGGCTCTTAATCAGTCCATTAATTTGCCTACCTTCTTTCCTAACCCACAGAACAAAGAGGAACGGATACTGCACTTCTTAGATATGCACCAGACAACTTAGATTTATTTATTTATTTGAAGTTTGTTTGCCAGGATAGTCCATTGGGCCGAATGAGCCCATTTTCAATGGAGTCCTGGGGAGAAAAGCTCCATAGATACAATGTCAAATATACAAGTGAGAATAATGTAAAATACAATAAAATAACATAACAGTTTATTAAAGTGTCAGAGTAGTACTTATAAACACAGGAAAATGTTAATGCCACAGGAAAACACAGAAGAGCAAATGCAACCGAACATATCAGTTTACAATTTTGTTAGATTTCTATGTTCACTAGTAAAGGAAAAGAAAAAGTGTTAAGGTTGTAGTTAGGTGTGTACAGGAGAATATTTACATAAGGGGTTAACTACAAATGTATGTTCTCATAGGAGGGAAGAGTTGTAGACTGAGGGGTGAGTAGTAGCTGGATATGTTATGCTGGATGGGTACAGGAGCATTCCCAGAGAGATTGATAGATGTGAGTGTAGGAGAGATTTAAAGATAGGAAGGCTGCTGGTACTGCGGATATGAGGTGGGAGGGAGTTCCAGAGGCGGGCTAGGGAAAAGTAAAGTAAGAGTTTGCCTGCTGGACGGGCTGGTTTGTGGAGTTCAACTAGGTTCTGAGTGCTAGTTCTAAGGGGTCTGTTTGGATGGTGCATGGTGAAGGTTGAGGAGAGTGAGGGGCAGAGTGAGGGCTTGAAAATGAGCTTATGAGCATGAGTTAGTTGAGTATAGGTGAGGTAGTTAGGGAGCTCAAGCCAGTTTAGTTTGTGGAGGGCAGTACAGTGATGGGAGGAGGATCTGTGGCCGGAGGTGAATTTAGTGATTTTGTTGTAGCAGGAAGAGAGTTTTGTTTTAATAGAGGATTTAAGGTTGATTAGGAGTGGGGCACCATAAAGGAGAGAGGGGATGAGGTATGTGGTAGATGGAGAGAGGAAGCGGATATGCCAGTAGAACATACCAAGTTTGTGATGTGTTTTTTTAATGTTTGTTTGTATATGGGAATCAAATGTAAGCTGATTATCAATGAGAGCTCCTAGCAGTTTGGCTTTGGAGACAATTTCTGGGGATGAGATGTTCATCGTGCATACAGCTGCAGTCATAACAGATGGGTTATCCTGCCATCAGGCAGGTCCCTCGGTCGGCCGAATTCCAAAGTCTAGGTCTGGCGTCGGTTGTCGTCGCTTCCTCCCTGACGTCAGTGCGGCAGGGGTATAAAAGAGGCAGCCGACGCCATTTTCTTCAGTCTTTCTTGCCGCGCGGTGCCCGAAGCAGAAGCAGTTCGCAAGTGCCGGTCGGCCAGCTCCTGAGATTTACGAAAGTATTTCAGCCGAAGTCTTCTTGAAAGCTAAGTACCCCGTTGGGGAAACTTTTCTTGCCTCAGACCGATGTCAGACAAAGTTAAGGATTTCCACTCTTACTGTATACCTTGCTTAGGCCCAGACCACGACGTCTCTGCCTGCCGTTTTTGTGCTAGATTCAACAAACACTATTAAGCATCGGGCAGAGTTCGCCCTTCATTTTTTTGGCAAAAAATTTAATTATATTATGTCGTCGGATACTCCGACTCCAGTTTTGAGCAAAAAACGCAAAGATAAGGACCGGCATACGAGGTCCGCACCACCTACTGATACCACACTAAGGCCGACTACCGGTTCTCCGGTACTCAGCGAGGCGCCTACGCAGCCCCTGAGTACCGATGACAATGCATTACTGGTGTCTTCAGTACCCGAGGTTGCAGGCTCCTCGGCCCCCTTTCCTACTACAGATACCGACGCCACTCCTGTTGGGGAAACTCAGAATTTAGACAGGCCTGCCATTTCTCAAGGGGTCTTCAGGCCTTCCTCCTTCTCTATTAAAGCCTTCACTAAATCTAAAACAGCCATGAAAACCAAAAAACAGGTTCCTCAGACACTCTCTCAAGGCACCATGCCTAAAAAACAGATGCTTAAAATGGCCGAGGATTTGATTACTCTTATCAGGGGTTCTCAACCCTCCTGTGACAAAAGGCCCAGATTAGTGGAAGACTACCCTTCCTCAGATCAAGCTTCTATTACCTCAGAACTATCTGAGGACCAGGATTGTGCCTATCCTCCATTCAAAGACTCTGATGCAGAGGACTTCTCTTTTGGGGAAACCCTGCATACATTGAGGGAACACTTTCACTGGGAAGGCCAAGATTACTCAGATTCCAAGAAAAGGCTCAGGGAATTTCTTCTGCTCCCCCAGCATAGGCCTCTGGCTATCCCTCCTGTTTTAGATATATTGGATGATGTGTACACAGAAGCCAGCCTTAATCCTGATTCTTTGCCTCCAGCTCCTGTTAAACCAGACAGGTATTACCGGGTTCCTGATTCTCACCAGTTGCTATATAAAAGCCATACTGCTGACCCAGAAACTATTTCACAGGGTCCCAAGGGAATTAAGGCCTCTACTGCTAAAAACCCATTACCTTCAGAGAGAGATTCCAGATCTTTAGAAAGGTGGGGGAAAAAGGTGTACACCTCTGCCACTTTAACCATGAGGGCATTAAACTGTCAGTTCCATATGTTAACGTATCAACAGTTTTTGATATCTCAGCTGAAAAGCAAAATGACACAACCAGAACAACCAGATTTAAAAGAGTTGCAGGATTTGTTGCAGGGTGCAGAGCAAGTGGGTAAACATACCTTGCAGTGTGGTTTTGATGTTTTAGAGGCCTCGTGTAGAGCTGCTGTTACGGGGTCTGTTATACGTAGGCATGCTTGGCTCAAAGAGCAAACCTTACCAGATCATGTCAAAGCTAAATTATTAGATGCACCTCTTCAAAAAGATGTATTGTTTGGTGTTAAAGCAGAGGAGGTGCTAAAGAAAATGGAGGAAAAAGCTAAATTAATGCAAACAGTGAAAGATTTCCTGCAGGTACAGCCTCCACTTTTCAGCAGAAACTGGCCTTCAAAAAATTGGTCCTTTCCAGCCACGGACAGACCTCAAAGGGGCAGATACAGGCGTCCAAGGGGTAGAGGGCAACCTCAAGGATCTTTCAGAGCCAGACAGTGACAAGCACCAATCCCAAGAGGTGGAGAAGATAGATCACAGTCTTTTAGAAAGCAGACACAATGACTTCCCCCTACACCTGCCAAGCAAAGCTTTAATGGCAGTACCTTTGGGCGGAAAACTGACATTATTCTCAAAAAATTGGCATATTGTTACAAAAGACAAATGGATTCTGGACATTATAGACAGAGGCTACAGGTTCCACTTTCACACCCTTCCAAAAATGAGAGGCATGCCAAACCTGCCACAAAATCAAAGGGCAGAGGCACAAAAACACATTGCAGCTCTCATGGACATGAAAGCAATTCAAGAGGTACCTGCAAAAGAACAAGGTCAAGGGTTTTATTCCAGACTATTCCTGGTACCAAGGAAAGACAAAGATTGGAGACCTATCTTAGACCTAGCCATCCTAAACACATATCTACAGGTGCCAAAATTCAAGATGCTCACATTACAGCAGCTTCTTCCCATGCTGGGCAAGGAGTCTTGGCTGGTAACATTGGACCTCAAGGAGGCATACCTGCATGTCCCTATCAGACAAGATTGCAGAAGATACCTCAGATTTCTTGCAGGTTCAACCCATTACCAATTCTCTGCATTGCCCTTTGGCTTATCTACTGCGCCCAGAGTGTTTACGAAATGCCTGGCATCAGTAATCGCCTTCTGCAGACTACAAGGGATACAAATCTACCCATATCTGGACGACTGCCTGATCCAAGCGGACAGCAAGGACATACCTGCAGCACCTGGCGTTTGTAATAAAACTGTTGAACTTCCTGGGATACACAGTCAACAAAAAGAAATCAAAACTAATACCCTCTCAACAAATAATTTTCCTGGGTGCCAACTTGGATGCAACCACCCAGATGGCCTACCTCACGCCAGACAAGCAAGGGCAACTGTCTCAATACTTTAGAAAAATGGCAACTTACACCAGGCTAACTGCAAGGAAAGTCCTGCAGGCTCTGGGATTCATGGCATCTTGCATCCTACTTATCCCATGTGCAAAGCTGCATATGAGGAAACTTCAATGGTACCTAAAAACTTATGGTCTCAACACAGCCACAGCTTGGAAGCAATTATACCACTCATTCCATGCCTTCAAAAGGAATTTATGTGGTGGGCTCAAGCTTGCCAAAGAAACACAGGTCTTCCTTTCTGTGTACCTCAAGCAACTCAAATCATCACAACAGACGCCTCAGACTACGCCTGGGGAGCACACATGACAAATCAGTGCATTCAGGGAAAATGGGCACGAAAAGAGAAGCTCCTTCACATCATCCAAAAGGAAATGCTAGCCATGCAAAAGGCTATTATGACCTTCAAAGACCTACTGCATCCAGGCCAGCTATTGATAAGGACAGACAACACCACAGTGATGTGGTACATAAACAAACAGGGGGGGAACTCATTCATACCCCCTGTGCAGGCAAGCCATGACCCTATGGAACACAGCACTGGAATTGAAAATTCAACTACAGGCACAATTCCTGCCAGGGAAGGAAAACACACTGGCAGACAAACCTAAGCAGAAATATGACAGATCCACACGAATGGAAGTTGCATCCTCAAATTTTCACAAAGATAACTCAGGCATAGGGACAGCCAGACATAGATCTCTTTGCTACACACAGAAATTGCCAGTTGAAAAAATTTTGTTCAAGGACCTATCATCCACAGGCCTGGAAAGTGGACGCACCTTCCTTCAATTGGGCAAGATTGACAGTCTATGCCTTCCCGCCTCTTCCTCTGCTGCCCAAAGTTCATTAAAAGCCAGAGCAGAGAGGCCAATAATGATTCTCATTGCTCCAGACTGGCCAAGGCAACACTAGTATCTGCTCCTGAAGAGCCTGACACATTCCCCACTATGGATCCTACCTCTAGTCCCTCTTCTGTTGTCCCAGCACAACTACAAAACTCTTCACAGCCATCTCAAAACTCTAAATCTAGCTGCATGGAGAATTCCTTGATTTCACAACAGTTTCTCCTCTCCAAGGAGGTGCAGGATGTCATCTTGGAGGCCAGAAGACCTTCTACTAGAAAGGCCTACTCCACCAAATGGAAACGATTTTGTGCCTGGAATCAAAAGAAGGGACAGAATCCTTGGGTAATAAATATACCTCAAATTTTACAGTACCTAGCTGAGATGTTAAACAATGGACTTTCCTTCTCCTCCATCAAGATCCACGCTTCAGCCATTTCTGCACAATACAACACAGATCCTCCTTTATTCTCTCATCCTCTCTTAAGGCAGTTCCTCAGAGGGGCAAAGAATATAAAACCCCCAAGGAAACTACCAGTCCCTGCTTTGGGACCTCAACTTCGTGTTGGAAAAGCTGACCCTTCCTCCCTTCGAACCAGCTTCTTCATCAGAGTTACAGTACTTGACATGGAAAACAGCCCTTCTTCTGGCTATCACCTCAGCTCGCAGGGTTTCGGAGCTACAGGCCCTCATGGCTGTGCAACCATTCATCATTTTCCATCAGGATAGAGTTTCTTTACGAACCAACCCTACCTTTATGCCAAAGGTAGTTTCCAGTGTAGCCTTGAATGAGACTATCCACTTACCTACCTTTTATCCTAATCCACAGAACAAAGGGGAAAGACTACTACATTCCTTGGACATTCACAGACAACTTCATTATTATTTGGACAGGACAAAGCCATTCAGGAGTCTGAGCAACTCTTTGTGTCCTATGCTGCAGGTGCTCAAGGAAAGGCTATTTCCAAACAGACAATTTCAAAATGGATAGCCCACTGCATACGCTTTTATTACTCATTTCATGGAAAAACTGTGCCTGCATGCATCAGATCCCACTCCACCAGAGCCACCGCTACCTCTGCAGCTTTCCTCAGGGGGGGTCCCTACCAAGGATAATTTGGAAGCAGCCACCTGGAGTTCAGTGCACACTTTCTCCAAGCACTATCACCTCCCACTATACTCTAAATCTAGAGCGGGCTTTGCCACAGCAGTCCTGCAGGGCATCCTAGCCCCTCCTAGTTCAGTTCCACTTAGTGCCTACCACCCTTACTTAGCTTTGGGATTCTACCCATCTGTTATGACTGCAGCTGTATGCACGATGAACATAGTACAGTTTTGTACCTACCATAAATGTAGATGTTCGAGTGCTCATACAGCTGCAGTCCAGGTTTCTCTCCCTGCAACCCCTCTTAGGACAGGCCTTATGACAAACCCTTTTCATATAACCTTTTGGGGTACTCTTTTATGGTGTATTTGCTTGCAACTACTGTTTTTGATTTATCAACATTGCATTTTTGCATAACATTATGTTTGCCTTCCTTCTGGGGGCACCTGACATCTGGGGCAAGAAAAACTGAAGAAAATGGTGTCGGCTGCCACTTTTATACCCCTGCCGCACTGACATCAGCGAGGAAGTGACGACAACCGACGCCGGACCTAGACTTTGGAATTCGGCTGACCGAGGACCCGCCTGACGGCAGGATAACCCATCTGTTATGACTGCAGCTGTATGAGCATTCGAACATCTACATTTATGGTAGGTACAAAACTGTACTTTATTTTGACTGGTTATGAAGAAAGAGCTTATGTCGATAGTTATGCTTTGGGATGGGGTAAATAACATGAGTTTGGTTTTTGATGGATTGAGAGCTAGGTGGTTATCATGCATCCATTTTTTCAGTGGTTGAGAAGGCATCTTGAGTTAGTTTTATAAGGGAGGGAATGGAGTTTGCTGCACAGATAATAGTTGAATCGTCTGCATATTGGACTATTTTAGCACTTGGGATATTATGGTGGAAGTCATTGATGAAGATGTTGAACAGTAGGGGACCTAATATGGAGCCTTGAGGTACACCAGTGACAGTGTTGAGGTAAGAGGAGGTAGATTTCTTCCATTTGACAGATTGTTGTCTGTTGGAAAGGTAACTGGAAAACCAGATGATGCAAGAGTGTGAAAGATGTAGGTTAGAGAGTTTACTCAGTAGGAGGGAATGGGAGATGGTATCGAAGGCCTTAGAAAGGTCCAGAAGGAGAGTGGAGACAATATAGTTAGAGTATCTAGCTTTATTTACAGTTTCAAGGAAGGAGAGTAGAGCAGTAGCAGTGCTGTGTCCGTGTCTAAATCCGTGTTGTGTTGGGGTTAGTAGGTGGTTGTTGGTGAGGTATGGTAAGAGTTGTATGTGGATACATTTTTCTAATAGTTTAGAGATGGGGGATAGGATGGCAATAGGTCTAACGTTGGAGATGGTATTGTCGTTACCTCCCTTGTGGAGGGGAATAATGTAGGCTTTTTTTCAGATTTGGGGTACATAACCTTCTTGGATTGACTGGTTTATAAGTATATAAATGGGGAAGGCAATGGCTTCACAAGCTATCTTTAGGAAGAAGGAAGGGATATTATCGGGGGCATTAGAGCAGAGTTTTAATTTAAGAAGAAGTTTTTTATAGTAGATATGGGTATGGGTTTGGGGGAGAAGAGAGGGAGGTTGGAAGTGGAAGAGCCCAGGGAGGAAGGGGTAGTAGGAGTTGTAGCTGGGTGAGGGGAGTTATTAGTAAATGATGATGTTAATTTAGGTATGGAATCAATGAAGAAGCTATTAAATTGGAAGGCAAGGTCGGTGTCAGAAATATTTTGATCGGGTTGTGGGTTTTCCTTTTTGCCAGGGTTGAAGAGGGAGGAGATACTATTCCAAAATATTTTTGGGTTAGTCTTGTGATTATTTTGGAGGGTGATATAATAGGATTTGCGGTCAGAATAGATACATTTCTTAACTCTGTTGCGGAGTATTTTGTATTCGTTCAGAGTGGCTGGGGTTTTGTGCTTGTAGTAGTTTTTCAGGGCTTTATCACGAAGGCACATGGCAGCTGTGGTGTCTTTTGTTAACCATGGGATAGTTTTGCTCCTGATTCTTTTTGTTCTTAAGGGGGCTAAAGTGTCAAGAAGGTTTAGAAATGATGTATTAAAATAGGTGATAGCTTCGTCTAGGGGTAGTGTATTTAGGGGACTCCTGTTGAATTCTTTAAGTAAGTCAGAGAAGGTGTTGGGGTTGAAGTGTTTTAAGGAGCGTACAGTGATGGTGGTATGTGCCAGCTGTAGAGAAGGAGAGTGACAGTGAGCAAAGGTTGGAAAGTGGTCACTAAGAGGGTCAGGGAGTGTACCGCTACTTGAGATAAGGTGTGGGTGTGATACTAGGATCCAGTCTAGGGTGCTTCCACAGGAATGGTCCTTAGATGGTCTGGTTATTGAATATATTAACTGGTGAAAGTTGTAAAGGTTTATATTTAGGGGATTAGTTGGGCATTGGATGGAGGACCAGTTAATGTTAACGTCACCTAGGATGACAGTCTCCTTAGTAATGTTGGTGGAGAGCCAAGAGAGAATGTCTTTGAGAATTGGTATGTTATCACCAGGAGGAATATAGAGGGAGACTAAGCATATTGTTTTATGCTTGTTCAGGTGGAGTAGGGCTAGCAGTAATTCGGCATTGGCAAAATGGGGAAGTGGTTTAGTATAACAAGTAACTGAAAAGGAAGAGGAGTAGAGTAGAGCTACACCACCTCCTTTTTTGTGGGTTCTGTCTTTCCTGATAATATTATAGTTGGGGGGAGCTATTTCTGAATCTTTTATGGAGGGTCGTAGCCATGTTTCAGATAATGACAGTATGTCAGGATTGTGATGGAGAAGCTAGGCATGGAGGTTAGGGATTTTGTTACATATACCTTGAGCATTTAGAGATGTGAAGGTGAGGGTATTTGTAGATGAAGGTGTGTTGGAGGAGGTTATTGAGGAGTTGGTGGAAGAGGGTCCAAAGTTAGGGTGTATGTCACCTGAAAGTAGTGTGGAGATAACTTGTTGAAGATGACAAGAAAGGTAATTAGAGAGGTTAGTGTATAGTTTTAGGGGTGTATGTTTTGTAAGAGTAGTGCAAGTTAGCCTAGGATTAATATGTTTGTAGGTGGACAGTAGTTTAAAGGGGAAGAGTAGGGAGGGGTTGCAGATGTATAGGTGAGGACTTATGGGGGTGGAGTAGTGTTTGTATTGTTTAGGTATTGAGCTGGTTATGTGATAGTGGGGGAGTGAGTATTATGGAAGGGTTTGGTGTTGTATGTTAGATAGGATAAGCTTAGTAGTAGTAGAAGGGTAATAGTTGAGGAAGGTTTAGTTAGCATTGCTAGGTTTTAGTGTTGGACTTGTGGAGAGTTGTTAGTGTGAATGGAGTATAGTATGTTTGGGAGTGGTTAGGTTATTGAAATGGTGGTTGGGGGTGGAGACAGGAAGTGAGGGGCGGGGAAGGAAGAGTGTAGTTGGAGTGGGTGTTGTTAGTGAGGTATAAATGTAGAGGTGGTGGGGGCAGGTGGGAATAGGGGGCAGGGTAGGGGAGCGGAGGGAGCCCGTAGGGCGAACAGAGTGGGAAAGAGCCAGGAGATGAGGACCAGGACGAGGCTATGGAAAACAATCAGTAAGGATAGGAGAAAGGGACACAAGGTAAGAATATTAAGGTAAGTAGTCACTAGGGTTAGGGACAGGGTGGTGAGTCAGGGTGGAAGGAAATATAGGTTACTCAAGGTGCAGAGGTTCTAATTTTCTTGTCTAAGCTTTAGCTTTTATTTATAAAGGTTAGAGCAATCAGGTAAGGTGAAAGGTAGTTAATAGAGGGAGGCTGCCATCTGCTGGCCAAATGGGTAATTGCAGAATTTCAGGGCAGCACTGGGAGGGGGAGGAAGGGAAGAGTCTATGGAGCCAAGAGAGGATAGGGTCAGTGCTGGGCTGCTGGCTGGCGCACGCTGGGTCACACTATAGCATCAACCAGAGGGACAAAATAGTTATGCAGTAAGGTACATACACTGTTTAGTATTTAGTTCTTGTGGGGAGGTAGGACAGTTTCACGATATACCACACGATCCCAGAGATGGTTCTTAGAGGTAGGGAACCCAGGAACACTGTTGGTCAGGTAATATGTCTGGGGTAACGTGTACGAATTGATAGCAAGCTGTAAAGGAGAGAAAGGATAAAATTAATGAAAATGCAGACAGAAAACAGATGTTCTGAAGGAAATACAGCAAGTAGGGTAATATAGTTGAGGCAGTGAAGGGTAGCCTAGAGGGTGATATGCAGTGGGGTGTGAGTTTAAGAAATGTAGACTATAGCAAGGCTAAGGGGAAAGGAAAGGAATATTACATGTGGTTAAAGTAAGAACAGTAGAAGCTTCAGTTTCATAATACAAAAAAAATGTGGTTTAGAGCCAGTAATATACAACAAAACAGAAATGAATCAGTACTGGTGATACATAACAAATCAAGGCTGCATACACAATACAGAGTAAGCAGTGTACAGACATTCAGGAAAAGTGATATTCTGCACTAAACAAGTTAGCCAGCATTTTAGGCATAAGCCCTGCATAGTGAAGCACATTCAATCTCAATAAGCACAGTTTCTCCAAGTATAGGAAGAACTACTCAAAGCTAGTTTCTTTTGAGTCTATTTTTACATTAGGCGATAGAAACCGAGTGCGCTCATTTATGCAGGCATTGTAATGAACAGGTTATAACAGGGAAAAGCCTCGGAATAAAGTAATTCAAAACAAACAGCTGTGAAGCTTAAATAATCGCTGGTCTGGTGAGCTGTGCCGCTTGCTTTCAGGCTGGCCGTTTCCAGTTGAGTACAATAAGTATAGCAGTTTCATGCCCCAGTAAGGTGGGAATGAGTCAATTTATAAGGAAACGGAAAATTAATAAGCTACTAAATTAGAGATAAGCAGTTGATTTATGGAGGCGCCGGTGTGTACTACAGAGTAGTGATTCTGAGTAGCACACCTGACACCAAGCAGTGAAGCAGTAGGTCTTCTCTGCCGTGGTTAAGCGACATGCAAGTTGCCGGCTAGAAGCGTAGGGTGCCAGACAAGAAATCAATATTTTACAGCAGCTTTGCACAATTAATCAGGATATACATAGGGAACATTTAGATAACTTGTTTGCAGGAAATGTGCGGTAGATCCCTGTACATGTGATGTTCAAATAAACAGACAACTTGAGTACAGTAGTTAAACAAGCTCTACAGAGCAGCGACATACAGAGCAAATGCACTGAGACATAACTAGGCAAATCGGACAAGAGAAATATAAACAAATTGCTATACAGAGCTTTGTTGGAGCAGCAAACAAACAATTTGGCAAAGACACATAGAATAACAAAAATGCAAACAGGATACAGATGCTCAAAAAGCTTCTGATTCTACTTGGACAGGACTAAACCTCAAAGGAAATCTGATCAACTGCTGGTGGCATTTGCTGCAGGGACAGAGGGGAAAGCTTTTTCAAAGCAAACCATTTCAAAATGGATAGGCCACTGCATTCATTTCTGCTATAAGCACCATGGAAATCCTATCCCACAGGGCATCAGCCCCCATTCAACCAGGGCTGTATCTACTTCTACAGCCTTTCTCAGGGGCATCCCTACAAGGGACATTCTAGAAGCTGCTACCTGGAGTTCTGTACATACTTTCACCAAGCATTATCATTTGCCATTTTTCTCTAAATCCAGAGTCGGTTTTGCCACTGCAGTCTTGCAGGGCCTTTTAGTTGGTCCTAATTCTATGTAAATTCCTCCTCCCAACCTTAGCTTTGGGAATCTACCCAAATGTAATGACTGCAACAGTGAAACATGAAGAACATAGTACAGTTGTGTACACTTAACATAAACGTAGATGTTCGAGTGTATTCACTGTTGCAGTCCTGGTTACCCTCCCTCCAGCCCCCCTTTCTTCTTTTGGCTGTATACCTCTACTCTTTCTTACTATGCTCAAAAAGCTTTTTGGTGTATTTGCTTTTTTGTTGGAGGTATATCCTTGTATTATAGATTTAATTGCTTCCCATTAGGTGGGCACCTGACATCTGGGGCAAGAAAAACAGATGTAATGGCGTCGGCTGCATGTTTTATACCCCTGACGACCTGACTTTATGGAAGAAAGACAGCAACTGATGCAGGACCCACAACTTTGTTAATCAGGCTGACTGAGGGCTACTGCAAGCAGATAACCCAAATGTAATGACTTCCACAGTGAATACATTCTAACATCTACATTTATGGTAAGTGTACATAACTGTACTTTCTGGAGAGGAGAGTCGGATCAGACAGTTGTTGGATCCAAACTTGCCTCTCAGGGCTTTGGCATGGGTGAGCTTGGCTCCTACATCAGGCTCAGAGCAAACCCCCTTGGTTCCGGGGATGCCCTCTGGTTCCTCGAGCTGGGAGTTTCCTCAGATCAGGGGCAGGGGGCATTCGAGGTGATGAGAGTACTGTCTCCACAGACAGGTCCACTCTCAGGTCTGGACATTCTTTCCCTAAAGGTACCAGTGTCTATCTTGGCATCACTGCATCATCAGAGACGTGGAGACCCTAAGCCTCAGGATGCCCCATTGGGTGAACCCCTCTCTTCCGAAACCTCTCCAGAATACCCTTCTGAAAATGTCCCTGGAAGAGACTATGCAAGAAGATGCATTTAGACTCCCCAGAGGAGTCCATCACATCTGATACAGATCTTGGCAAGTCAGAAGTGTCCCCATGGTTGCCATGTGAGGATGTCTCCTTCACAGACATCCTGGAAATACTTGAACAGAGAGGCAGCTTGAAGCCCATCAACCCTTTTGAGGAGGAGTCTGTATACCTGAAGGCTTTTGGTTCTCGCCCTTCCACCACTTGGGTGTCTCCGCCTTTCGATGAACTGATGGACTTAGTTTGCCAAAAGGCATGGGAGTCTCCAGACTCAGTGGAGCCCGTTCCTAGGAGGCGACACAAATTCATAACGTCTCCTACCTACAAAGCTTTTCTTACAAAGGGAGTCCCAGTAGATGCTATGGTGATGGTGGCAGCCCCCAAAAGGGAACTTTCAGAGATATCCTCTTTTATCTATCCACCGCAGTATCATACGATTGACAGATACGGAAAGCGCACCTTTTCTTCAGTGACCTTTGCACTCAGATCGCTGAATTATCTCACCCATTTTACCAAACTTCAATGAGATCTCTAGAAGGAGCTAGGAGATACTCTCCAAGGTTCAGTAGCTGAAGAGGTTTCAGAGAAGGTCTCCTCTCAACTCTACACCTTAAATTTAGTGGTCAACTCCTCCATGAGACTCTCTTCGTATGCAGCGGATGGAGGAAGTAAGGTAGCGGGTTTAGGAATTTCCCTAATGAGACACTCCTGGTTGCACTTGTGTGTCTTTGTGGAGCCCTTTAAATATTATTTTGTTCACGCCCCTTTCGATGGCTCGTCCCTGTTTGGGCCAAAAGTCAAAGGCACACTAACTAGGTGAGAACAAGAAGGAAAAACTCTCTCTGCCATAGGAGTCCATTTTTCCTTACCTACTAGACCTTATCCAAAAGGGAGGAAAGATGTGGTTCCAAAAATCCCAGAGAGCTTTCCAAGGCACACGTGGTGATTCTTCACCCAGGGTCAGAAAGGGAAGCAGTAATGGAAGACGCCGGCCACACGGCAGAGGGGGTTTGCAAAATCAGGGTGACATGGAATCTTTCCATGGTAAGCCCTTTCAGCGCTACTGGAAGAAGGCCCACCTGTCCATCTCTGAAGGCAGTTGGGGTCACTTATCTTTGTACCCAGAAGCCTGGCTAAAAATAACAAAAGACAACTGGGTACAAAGCATTGTATCCAGAGGTTAATCCATACCCTTTACTTTTCCTGTCCCAAACATAAGAAACATCCTAGACATTCCACTCAGTCAAAGGGAACAGGCAATTCTAGAAATACAAAAGTTGCTAGAAAAAATAAGTCATCCAGACAGTCCCCACAGACCAAATAGGATCCGGAACTTACTCAAGGTTCTTTTTAGTTCCAAAGAAAACAGGGGACTGGAGACCCATCCTGGATCTCAGCAATTTAAACAAGTCAGTGAAATTCAGCTGTGCAAGTTCTTTAGGTAGTGTGATATGATGAGTCTGACTACTGCAAGTGCTGCAGAAGGTACATCTGCTTGTTTCACTTTTTGTAGAGTGAAAGCAGCTGGATGGAGACAAACACTTGGGACATGGGATAGTGACTATTCCTTCTTTTTTGCATGTATCTGTGAGACTGCTGACATTTAAAGACATTACAGAAAGCATCACTGTATTAAAAAGTTATTATTCCCACCTTTTATGTATAACACCTTTTTTGTTAAAAGTGTGGTTCCAGAAATTTGTGTTACATGCATACACTGTTAGGCAGGTTGAACTTTTACATAGCTGTTTCTTGTCATATCAATTTGAGACTGTCATATCTTACAAAACGTTTTTTTCTTGAAAGACATCAGACAAAAAACAACCACCCAGTACCCTCTAAAACCTGATAATTTAATACTAACACACAAAACTATGTACATTTTCAAATATTGAATGTTTACCTTCCTAGTAGGAACAAATGTCCCAAACTGACAGCCACAGTCATAGACTTCAGTTAACCTAAAAGAAAAGGTTATCCATGCCAACACGCATGGTATAGCCTGTGCTTCTACTAAATGCTAACTGGTTTAGTCTTTTATTTATAACTCTCTCGGGTGGGAAAACCCATGAATGCTTTCAAAGAACATGATCTCCTAGCCAGTTTCTCTTCCCCCCCCCCCCCCAGCTAATCACTCTTCACCAGACTGTAATCAATTTCTCTATCACATTGCCTACATGGATACATAAGAACCAGATAGTCAATTTCTCTTTATTAGATTGTATCCATGGAGACATGAGGGTCAGATACAGAATTACTACTAATCATACATTATTTGCTAGATAAAAGCCTCATAATATTCCATATTCTTTTTCATTTACTTGCCTTGTCTTAAAACTTGTTACTAAATCAGTCCAAGGTCCTTAATGCAAGAATAAGAAAAAATATATTATTTTTTCTTTTGTTGTGCTCTTTTAACCAGGATTTTTTTATATTACAGTGCCTATATTTTTTAGAAATCAACACGAAGAAAGAGGGAAGGGAAAAAGAAGGGAGAAAAGTACAGCAACACCTATTTGCAATCAATAATCATCATTATTACACTTAAACTAAGAAAAACAAAAATATCCAAACCCAGAAAAAGCTGAATGGAGTAAATAACCAAGAGCACTGCACCAAAAAAAATCCAACAGTCTTCTTCAACCACGAAAAAGAGTTCAGCGCTTTCGTCAAAAGTACATAAAATTGACTTCTTCAGAACTACATGTCACACACAATGCTGATTTAAATAGCCTGCCCTACTCAACAATTAGTCAAACAAGAAAGATGTCATTTCCTACTAAAAAATGTAATTTCCTGCTAAAAAAGTAAGTGATTTCCTGTTAGAAAAAGATATCATTCCATGCTAAAAAAAAAGTACCACCCCACTAAAATAATACAACTGAATTATTGATCAATTGATCCCTCAAGAATAGAGCTTATGTTAAAAACATTACATAAAAAAACAGCTTTTAGTTTTAACATAGAACTAATATAAATTTTATCATTGAGCCCAGGTGGCACACATGCATTTAACCTTATTTGCCCCTTGAGCTCTAAAAATTCAAGAAAATCATCGACATGTCCACCCCTTGTACCCAAGTCAACCTGCTCTAATACAACAAACTTGAAACAGTGTGCGGGATAATAATTTAATATGCTTAAATAAGGCGTTGGTCTCCCTATGTTTGTTAATATCATAACTGTGTTAATCGATCCATTGTCTTAAAGCTCGGCCAGTCTTAACCACATAGTAACAGTCGCAACTTGTACAGGATGCAACATATACAACCCCCTTGATGTAACAGTAGTACTTTTTATGTGTAGTGATTTTACCAAAATTTCTAAGTTTAATAAATCCGGCATCAATCACAAAAGAACATTGGGTGCATCTTCCACATTTGAAAGTACCACCTAGTCCAGATGTCACCTTTTTTCTTCCAACTAAACCTTTGAAAGATGTACACATTTTGTACACCACCATGGGTTTTTCACCTAGTTTATTAATTATATTCTCCTCAATACGAAACATTTTCCAACAATCACAAATGATGCTTTTGATGTCAAAAAATCAGTAGTGAAAGGTAACACTAATGCCCTGCTATAGTTGTTCATTCTCTCAGTTGCTAGGGGCCTGATTAGACCCAGAGGGTTGTCCAGTAATGTTCTCTAAACCCCATTAGTTCTTTTTTGTTGGACCTCACCTAGTATGTCCTTAACAAATTGAGGGGGGTAACCTCTTTTCTGTAACATACCCAGTAGGAGGTCGCACTCTCTAAGAAAATCAATATCCTCGGGTACCATTCTGGCCAGTCTAACACATTGTCCCTTCACAAGAGATTTCTTCCGGTGCAAGGAGTGCCAACTCTCAAAGTGCAAAAGAGAGTTGGAGTATGTGGGTTTCCTATAAAGATGTAAGGTGAATCTCCCCTTGGAATAATCCTTCCTGATGGTCACGTCAAGGTAGTTCAAAATATCATGGTCCTTGGTCATGGTGAACTTCAGAAAAGTGGTGGTTTTGTTAATATAAGTAAAATTCTATCCAACTCGTCTTCACTACCATGCCAAAATAAAACCATATCGTTAAGGTACCGCCCATACAGTACCCACATGTCCTTGAACTCGGAGTTGACAATATACAGGTCCTCCCACTGGGCAAGTACTATGTTGGCAAATGACAGTGCACAACAACCGCCCATAGCCACCCCTTGCACTTGTTTGAATATTTGCCCCTCGAAGGAAATGAAGTTATTGTCCAGAACCATCTTCATACAGGATCTGATGGTAAGAATGGTATCATGATTCAATGAGTTCTGCTTACATAAATAATCGTAGAACCATTTAATATCTACATCATGGTGTATTACAGAAAAGAGGTCCCTCACATCAATGGTGACCAATATAAGACATTCGTTGTACATTTCATGTTTAATCTTGGACAAGAAATCCCATGAGTCTTTAATAATTAGGTCCCTATCATCCAACACGTTTAACTGAACAGTCAATGAACTCGGCCAAACTAAAAGTTTTTGATGCTTTTGCATCCACAGTTGGCCGGAGCGGGGGATTAAGGATACTCTTGTGGATTTTTGGGATTCCGAAAATGGTCGGAATCCTAGGATGTTTTGTCTCTAGGAATCTAAAGGTCTCCAATGTGATTTTGTTCATTTAATGACAGTTGTTCTAGATCTAAATCAATACGTCTATAAGGTATGTTAAGCTCATTAATGGAAACCTCAGTATAAGTATCACTGTACAGCAGGTCAATCATCCTGCTGTTGTAGTCCTTAGCGTCCATAAAAACTAGTCCTCCCCCCTTATCAGGCTTCATAGTCCAGATGTCACTGTTCTCTAATATATCATGTAATAGCCTTTTATCCTTTTTAGTCAAATTGCCAGTCCCGTCCTGTTTCACATAATGATTCCTTTGAGAGATTGTTTTTCTAAATTGTCTCTCATAAAATGAGTCAAACACTTCCGCTAACGGGTGCATAGGTGGAATGAATGTACTTGGTCTGATAAATGGGCTAGCATTGACCAAGAGAGTAGTAATATGGTCACCCCCTGTGAAAAGAAAATGGCCAAGTTAAGCTTCCTAATGTAGATTTTGAACTGTAAAATAATATTGACAATGTCAGTTTTACATGGTGGTACAAAATTAAGCCCTTTCGAAAACAATTCTGCCCATTCAACAGTTACATTGGTCTTACTGTAATTGTACACCTTAAATCATTACCAAAGTTGGAATTAATGTTGCAAACATTGGCATCACTCATCTCCAGTGTTGTTGCTGTTGTGGCCCCCCCCTCCACTGATTCTGGTAGTTCGATTGTCCATAGTTCATATTACTTTGCCCCCCCCCCTTCCAGTTCATTAACCGCTGAGATCTCCTGCCTATCAGACCACCTAGCTTGTTGCCCTTCAGGTGGGTCTGGATAAGCCCTGCCTGCTTCATAATCAGTTGTATCTCTTGACAATTTCTTCTGTTTCTTGTTTTTAAACTGTACCAAATCAATTTCCACATTTTTAAATAAATTATTAAATTCAATCATTCTATGCACAAAAAGCAAGTCCCTTTTAATTTCATGATCAAGTCTGTTAATTTTTGAGTATACCAGCCATTTTCCTGTTGTCGTCACTAATGAAAATATTAAGTAACTCACACCCTTGCCTGTTGAAAAATGTTTTGAGATCCTTATGCAGTTGTGAGTCTTTCACCAAACTAGTCGGGTATTTCCATGTCCTTAAACCCTTAGGGATCTGCTCCCTCCTTAAACACTTGTTGAAGTATTCATTTTCCAACTGTAACTTTTTGTACTTCCATAAAAGTTCCTTAAAGCAACGAAACTGGTTGTCCAGACTCCCACAACTGTTGTTAATGTTGATATTACAGCCATGAAGCCCAGTATCAGTTCTAAGCCAGTCATCAACAGAAAATGAAGGTGTGACATCGCCACGCACACCCAGCGACGAACCTGATCCAGTAGCGTTAATTAACGTTGTTGGTAGCTCCACAGCCTTTGTCATTGAGACAAACATTAGAACACAATCCTTTGTGCAGATGCAATTAATGAATTGCCAGGGCTTTCTGGTTGCAAATGATATAGGCCCTGAGAGTGAACTAATCCTCGTTGATTCATAAGCGAATCAACCTTGGCGGACAGTAGGGCAACTGATGAAGTAAGCGATGTCACAGATTGCAATAAAGCATTGAAATTGATGTTGCCAGTACTGCTAGGGTCTCTGGCTTCTGTTAATTTAAGATTTGATAAATTTAAAGTACCTTTGATTACTTTAATCAGCGTTTGTTCGGTTTGTCGTGGATTAATGGGCTGCTGATCTTCCGTTTCCCATTCGCGTTCGGTACCTGCTGTTGTTGAAATAAAAAAGAAGTCTCCTTCTGCATAGATGGTGAAACAACCTTTTCGGGATGTTTTAAAAGAAAAGGTGAAAGTGAACTAATTTCTTTCTGAACTACTCTCTTGCTAGCAGTCGCTACTTCTGGCGCCATATTAATTTTTGCTCTAGGGCATACTGCATCACTCTTACTGACGTTATCAACGTGCGCTGCCTGCCGTCGCTCTCCTTCAGTGGCTCTTAAAGCAACAGATGTACTTTTCATATTAGAATTAGACACCATAGGGGTCTGCATCGAACCTTTTAACGATGTTGTGAATTTGAAGCCTTTGTTAGTTAAGAAACAGAGAGAGAAGCTATGAAGTAACAATTGAGTTAGTTGAAAAATTTGGCTATTAGGATTTGTAATGTTCGTATTGTGGTAGTATAGGCATATATCTATAGGTATAGGTATATAATCAGTTTAAATTGAGTATATAATTTTATATGCATTATATGCATAGTTAAAGCTATATTTAAGTCATATATTAAGTTTGTAGTATGCACAATTCTAATGTTTTATGGTGTTGCCCTTTTAAATAATTCTAATTAATTTTGGTTTGTTGATTGAGTGGGTTGGGCTGAAGCAAATGTTTAATTGATTCTCCTATTTAAATGTGTCATTACTGTTGTAAAATCATACTGATGAAGGGTGTAGACCCGAAAGCTTTATCGAATAAACTTTTTATGTCGTGCTTAATCATTTGCAGCCAGAAAGCCCTGACAATTCATTAATTACACCTGCACAAAGGATTATGTGTTCTAATGTTTATCTAAATGACAAAGGCTGTGGAGCTACCAACAACGTTAACAGTAACGCTACTGGATCAGGTTCGTCGTTGGGTGTGCGTGACGATGTCACACCTTCATTTTCTGTTGATGACTGGCTTAGAACTGATACTGGGCTTTGTGGCTGTAATATCAACGATGTTCATCGTGTTACCCTGCTGCAGTCATCACACTTGGGTTATCCTGTTGTCAGGCGGTCCCGCAGTCGGCCGGAATTCCAAAGTCTTGGTCCGGCGTCGGTTGCTGTCGCCTCTTCCCTGACGTCAGTGTGCCAGGGGTATATATAATGCAACCGACGCCATTTTCTCCAGTCTTTCTTGCAGCGCGGTGCCCGAAGCAGAAGCAAGTGCCGGTCGGCCGACTCCTGAGATTTTCGAATTCGAATTTCAGACCGAAGTCTTCTATAAAGCTAAGTACCCGTTTGGGGAAACTTGTCTTGCCTCAGACCGATGTCAGAAAAAGTTAACAATTGTATTTCTTGTGGGAAGCAAATACCTCATAAGGATTTTCATTCTTATTGCATACCTTGCCTAGGCCCAGACCACGACGTCACTACTTGTAGGTTTTGTGCTAGGTTTAATAAGCGTACTATTAAAAGACGCTTTGATTTCGCACGACACTACTTCGGTAGGAAATTTAACTACACCATGCCGTCGGAGCAGCCGACTACCGGCGTGCACAGAAAACGCAGGGATAAGGACAGACAGCCCAGGCCTAAGCCAGATTCTGAGGCCTCGGCTGATCCGGTCTCCGGTTCTCCAGTCCTCAGTGAGGTTCCGACGCAGCCCCTGACTACCGCAGATCTGGAACCCGAGACCGCTATGAAAATTTTGACGGAATGTACCAGGCCAATGCAGCCTTTTACTTCAGGCCCTTCCGACGACTTTGCTACAAAAGATGTCGGTGCTACAGAAACGCCATCGGTTTCTGAAGACATTTTTATACAGACGACTCTCACCATTAAAATGTTTTCTAAGTCGAAGACTCCTTCTAAATCTAAAAGGACTGCACTTCAGTCTCCTGTTCAAGGCCCCATGCCTAAGAAACAGATGCTCAAAATGGCTGAAGATTTGATTTCTTTAATCAGGGGTTCCCAGCCCCCTCCTGACAAAAGGCCTAGACAAGAGGAAGATTATGCATCCTCTGAGCAAATGTCCATTTCTTCAGACTCCTCTGAGGACCAAGACTACTCCTTCTCTCCTTATGAAGATTCTGATGCTGAGGACTCTATTCTCTCAGCTTCTCCTCCTGAAGACTACTCCTTTGGGGAAACTTTACACACTATGAGGGAACATTTTCACTGGGAAGGTCAGGACTACTCTGATTCAAAGAAAAGGCTCAGAGAGTTTCTTTTACTCCCCCAACACAGACCACTTGCCATCCCACCAGTTTTGGACATTGTGGATGATGTCTATTTAGAATCCAGTTTCAACCCAGACTCTCTACCTCCTGCTCCGGCTAAGCCTGACAGATACTACAGAGTGCCTGATTCCCACAAATTTCTTTACAAAAGCCCTGTAGCTGACCCAAAGACAATCTCCCAGGGTCCCAAGGGGGCTAAGGCTTCTATGGCTAAAAACCCAGTACCTTCTGAGAGGGATTCCAGAGCACTAGACAGGTGGGGGAAAAAGGTTTACACCTCAGCCACACTAGCTATGAGGGCACTGAATTGTCAATTTCACATGCTTAAGTATCAGCAATTTCTAATCTCTCAGTTACAGCAAAGAATAACCACTCTCCCTCAACAATCTGAATTGAAAGAAGTACAGGATCTGTTGCACGCCACTGAGCAGGTGGGCAAACATACCTTACAATGTGGGTTTGATTCTTTGGAGGCCTCCTGCAGAGCAGCTGTCACTGGGTCTGTTATACGTAGGCATGCTTGGTTAAAGGAACAAACTCTGCCTGATCATGTTAAAGCAAAACTACTAGATGCTGCCTTACAGCAGGATATCCTTTTTGGAGTTAAAGCAGAAGAAGTTTTAAAGAAAATGGAAGATAAGGCAAAATCTATGCAGACAGTCAAAGATTTCCTACAAGTACAACCCCCTCGCTTCAGCAGAAACTGGCCAACAAAAAATTGGTCCTTTCCAGCCACTGACAGACCACAGAGGGGTAAATACAGACGCCCAAGGGGCAGGGGACAACCACAAGCCCAGTATAAACCTCGCCAATGGGGCAATACAACACAGAAGGGAGGAGACGACAGGTCTCAATCCACCAGAAGGCAAACTCAGTGACTTGCACCTCATCTGGCCAAGCAGTACTCTCTTCTCAGCCCCCTTGGGGGGGGGGGGGACTCGCACTTTTTGCAGACAACTGGCACATTGTCACAAAGGACAAATGGGTCCTAGGCATAATTTTACGAGGATACAGATTCCACTTTCACACCTTGCCAATGAAAAGAGGAATGCCAAACCTGCCACAAAATCAATGGGCAGAGGCACAAAGCAAATTACAGCTCTCATGGACATGAGAGCCATTCAACTGGTGCCTACTCAAGAGCAAGGCCAAGGATTTTACTCAAGACTCTTTCTAGTGCCCAGAAAGGACAATGCCTGGAGACCAATTCTGGACCTTTCAATTCTAAACACTTACAAGTACCCAAATTCAAGATGCTAACACTATAGCAGCTACTTCCCATGTTGGGCAAGGAAGCATGGCTAGTAACATTGGACCTCAAGGAGGCATACCTGCATGTCCCTATCAGACAGAGTTGCAGAAGATACCTCCGTTTCATTGCAGGTTCAACCCATTACCAATTCTCTGCACTGCCCTTTGGCTTATCTATTGCGCCCAGAGTTTTCACAAAATGCCTGGCACCAGTAATTACATACTGCAGACAAAGAGGAATTCAGATATATCCATACCTGGACGACTGCCTCATCCAAGCAGAAAGCAAAGACATTCTCTTATATCATCTGGCCTTTGTAAAGCATCTACTAAACTGCCTGGGGTACACAGTAAACGAAAAGAAGTCAAAACTAGTACCCTCATACAAAATGACATTCCTGGGTGCCAGCTTGAATACAATGGCCCAGAAGGCTTATCTTACGCCAGACAAGCAACTTCAGCTGACTCAATATTTCAAGACAATGGCAACAAAGACCCAATTAAATGCAAGAAAAATTCTGCAGGCTTTGGGCTTCATGGCATCTTGCATACTAATAATACCATTTGCAAAGCTGCAGATGAGGAAATTACAGTGGTACCTAAAAAGCGTATGGTCTCAACACAGCCACAGCTTGGACACAATGGTATCTCTCATTCCCTGCCTACAACAGGAATTTTTATGGTGGTCACAGGCATGTCACCTCAACAAGGGTCAGCCTTTCACCTTGCCCGCAGCCAGACAAACTATCACAACAGATGCTTCAGACTACGCCTGGGGGCACACATGGCAGGACAATACATTCAAGGCTTATGGACTGCAGATCAAAGAAATCTTCACATAAATCAAAGAGAGATGCTAGCTGTACAGAAAGCTCGGACAGCCTTCAAGGATCTATTACATCCAGGACAACTTGCAATAAAGATGGACAACACCACAGTAATGTGGTACATAAACAAACAAGGGGGTACACATTCCTACCCTCTATGCAGGCAAGCAATGATCTTATGGAACACAGCTCTGGCCTACCAAGTCCAGTTACAAGCTCAGTTCCTGCCAGGACAGAAGAACACATTGGCAGACGACCACAGCAGAAACATCAAAGATCCCCACGAGTGGAAACTAGATCCACAAATATTTGCAATGATAACTCAAAAATGGGGCCTTCCAGACATAGACCTGTTTGCCAGTCCTCAAAACTATCAACTGACAAAATTTTGTACAAGGACATTTCACCATCAAGCTTGGAAAGTGGACTCTCTCTCTTTCAGTTGGAAAAACCTGACAGTATATGCTTTCCCTCCATTGCCTCTCCTCACAAAGGTTCTTTTGAAAGTCAAAAATGAGAGACCATGACTGATTCTCATAGCCCCAGATTAGCCACACCAGCACTGGTATCCACTATTGAAAAATATGGCCCACAGCCCACCATGGATATTGCCTCAAATACCCCATTTGCTCACAAAACAAAACAATCAGATTCTTCACAGCCAGCTCAAAACTTTAAATCTGGCTGCATGGCAAATCAACTAAACATCCAACCAGCTCCTCTTTCACAAGCAGTTCTGGATGTTATTCTGGAAGCCAGGAGGCCAAGCACCAGGAAGGCTTATTCGGACAAATGGAAAAGGTTTTGTGCCTGGAACCAAGCTAAAGGCCAAGACACAATTCAGCCTCACATGCCTCACATTCTACAGTATTTAGCTGAGATGTTGCACAAAGGACTTTCCTTTTCCTCAATTAAAATCCATGCTTCAGCTATTTCAGCTCACTACAAATCCACCTTTATTTTCACATCCTCTTCTAAGGCAGTTCCTCAGAGGGGCAAAAAACATTAGACCACCCAGGAGAGCTCCTACACCAACATGGGACCTCAACTTTGTTCTGGAAAAACTAACGCTACCTCCCTTTGAACCAGCTTTCTCTGCAGATCTTCAGTTCCTATCATGGAAGACTGCCCTGCTCCTTGCAATAACTTCAGCTAGAAGAGTCTCAGAATTACAGGCAGTAATGGCAGTGGAACCTTTCCTCAGTTTTCATCAAGACAGAGTTTCTCTACGAACTAATCCTTCCTTTATGCCGAAGGTGGTTTCCAGTGTAGCTTTAAATCAAACCATCCACTTACCCACCTTCTTCCCCAATCCACAGAACAAAGGTGAGAGACTCCTGCATTCCTTGGACATTCACAGGCAGCTTTGTTACTACTTGGACAAAACTAAGGCTTTCAGAAAATCTGACCAGCTCTTTGTATCCTATGCTACAGCTTCTCAAGGGAAGGCTATATCAAAGCAAACCATTTCTAAATGGATAGGTCATTGCATACGTTTCTGCTATACCCATCATGGGAAACCAGTTCCTGCTACCATTAGATCCCACTCTACCAGGGCAACAGCTACCTCTACTGCCTTTCTCAGGGGGGTTCCAACCAAGGAAATTTTAGAAGCTGCAACTTGGAGTTCAGTACACACCTTTACCAAACACTATCACTTACCTCTTTACTCTAAGTCCAGGGCGGGCTTCACCACTGCAGTTTTGCAGGGCCTTATTGCCTCCACTAACCCTCTATGATACCTCCACCCTACCTTAGCTTTGGGATTCAACCCAAGTGTGATGACTGCAGCAGGGTAACACGATGAACATAGTACAGTTTTGTACCTACCATAAATGTAGATGTTATTGTGTTCACCCTGCTGCAGTCCAGGTTACCCACCCTCCATCCCCTCTGATCTACTGGTTACATCTCTTCTATGCCTTACTGATGTATTTGCTTATAGCTGAAGGGATTTTGTGTTTGTGCAGTGGTTACTCCATTTGGTACTAATTCTGACCACCTTTTTGGGGGCACCTGACATCTGGGGCAAGAAAAACTGAAGAAAATGGCGTCTGTTGCATTATATATACCCCTGGCGCACTGACGTCAGGGAAGAGGCGACAGCAACCGACGCCGGACCAAGACTTTGAAATTCCGGGCGACTGCGGGGACCGCATGATGACAGGATAACCCAAGTGTGATGACTGCGGCAGGGTGAACACTCGAACATCTACATTTATGGTAGGTACAAAACTGTACTTTTACAACAGTTGTGGGAGCCTGGATGACCAGCTTCGTTGCTTTAAGGAACTTTTATGGAAGTACAAAAAGTTACAGTTGGAAAAGTAATACTTCAATGAGTGTTTAAGAAGGGAGCAGATCCCTAAGGTTTTAAGGGCATGGAAATACCTGACTGGTTTGGTGAAAGACTCACAACTGCATAAGGATCTCAAAACATTTTTCAACAGGCAAGGGTGTGAGTTAGTTAATATTTTCATTAGTGACAACAACAGGAAAATGGTTGGTATACTCTAAAAGACATTAACAGACTTGATCATGAAATTAAAAGGGACTTGCTTTTTGAGCATAGAATGATTGATTTTTCATAATTTATTTACAAATGTGGAAATTGATTTGGTGCAGTTTACAAACAAGGAACAGAAGAAATTGTCAAGAGAGAAAACTGATTATGAAGCAGGCAGGGCTTATCCAGGGCCACCTGAAGGGGAACAAGCTAGGTGGTCTGATAGGCAGGATGATTGTGATGTTATTAATAATGATGATGATGATTGGGTTAATTCTGAGCATAACATCCCTTTAGAACCCCTCCCCCCCCGAGGAGATCTCAGCGGTTAATGAACCGGGGGCAAGGCAATGTGAACTATGGACAATCGAACTAACAGAGTCAGTGGAGGGGGAGGAGGACTACAACAACAGCAACACTGGAGATGAGTGATGCCAATGTTTGCAACATTATTTCCAACTTTGGTAATGATTTTAAGGTGTACAATTACAGTAAGACCAATGTAACTGTTGAATGGGCAGAATTATTTTCGAAAGGACTTACTTTTGTGCCAGCATGTAAAACTGACATTGTCAGTACTATTTTTACAGTTCAAAATCTACATTAGGAAGCTTAACTTGGCCCTTTTCTTTTCACAGGGGGTGACCCTATTACTAATCTCTTGGTCAATGCTAGCCCCTTTATCAGACCAAGTACATTCATTCCACCTATGCACCCGTTAGTGGAAGTGTTTGAATCTTTTTGTGAGAGACAATTTAGAAAAACAATCTCTCACAGGAATCATTATGTGGAACAAGATGGGACTGGCAATTTGACTAAAAAGGAAAAAAGGCTATTACATGATATATTAGAGAACAGTGACATCCGGATTATGAAGCCTGATAAGGGGGGAGGACTAGCTATTATGGATGCTAGGGACTACAACAGCAGGATGATTGACCTGCTGTACAGTGATACTTACACTGAGGTCTCCATTAATGAGCTTAACATAGCTTATAGACGTATTGATTTAAATATAGAATAACTGTTATTAAATGAACAAATCACATTGGAGACCTTTAAATTCCTAGAGACAAAACATCCTAGGATTCCGACCATTTTTGGAATCTCAAAAATCCACAAGAGTATCCTTAATCCCCCCTCCAGCCAATTGTGGATGCAAAAGCATCAAAAAACATTTAGTTTTGCCAAGTTCGTTGACTGTTCAATTAAACATGTGTTGGATGATAGGGACCTAATTATTAAAGATTCATGGGATTTCTTGTCCAAGGTTAAACATGAAATGTACAACGAATGTCTTTTATTGATCACCATTGATGTGAGGGACCTCTTTTCTGTAATACCCCATGATGTAGGTATTGAATGGTTCTACAATTATTTATGTAAGCAGAACTCATTGAATCATGGTACCATTTTTACCATCAGATCCTGTATGGAGATAGTTCTGGACAATAACTTAATTTACTTTGAGGGGCAAATATTCAAAGAAGTGCAAGGGGTGGCTGTGGGCGCCTGTTGTGCACCGTCGTTTGCCAACATAGTACTTGCCCAGTGGGAGGACCTGTATATTGTCAACTCCGAGTTCAAGGACATGTGGGTTCTGAATGGGCGGTACCTTGACGATTTGGTCTTATTTTGGCATGGTAGTGAAGATGAGTTGGATAGATATTTTTACTTATATTAACAACACCACCACTTTTCTGAGGTTCACCATGACCAAGGACCATGATATTTTGAACTACCTTGACGTGACCATCAGGAAGGATTATTCCAAGGGGAGATTCACCTCACATCTTTATATTAAACCCACATACTCCAACTCTGTTTTGCACTTTGAGAGTTGGCACCCCTTGCACCAGAGGAAATCCCTTGTGAAGGAGAGTGCGACTTCATACTGGGTATGTTACAGAAAAGAGGTTACCCCCCTCAATTTGTTAAGGACATAATAGGTGAGGTCCAACAAAAAAGAACTAATGGGGTTTATAGAACATTATTGGACAACCCTCTGGGTCTAACCAGGCCCCTAGCAACTGAGCGAATGAACAACTATAGCAGGGCATTAGTGTTACCTTTCACTACTGATTTTTTTGACATCAAAAGCATAATTTGTGATTGTTGGAACATGTTTCGTATTGATGAGACTATCATTAATAAACTAGGTGAAAAACCCCTGGTGGTGTACAAAAAGTGTACATCTTTCAAAGGTTTAGTTGAAAGAAAAAAGGTGGCATCTGGACTAGGTGGTACTTTCAAATGTGGAAGATGCACCCAATGTTCTTTTGTGATTGATGCCGAATTTATTAAACTTAGGAATTTTGGTAAAATCACTACACATAAAAAGTACTATTGTTACACCAAGGGGGTAATATATGTTGCATCCTGTCATACCTCTCAACCTGGAAATGTCAAAAATCTGGGCAAGGCCCATGAAAAATAGGTACAAATCTGTACGCTGATTAACATTTAGTTTGCATATATTATTACATAACCCCACCCACTCCAATGGAGTTGTGGGATACCAACTTTCGAACACAAACTGAACAGAACCAAAATATGGCACCAGAGTCCCCCTGTAGCCATTCCAATATCCCATTACCTGACTATTTCTCCCCATTTACCATAAGCACTAATGTGTACATGCATACTGCTTTACTTCTACAATGATTATTTGGATTTTATTTTTACATTTTGTAGCACATCAGTGCACAAACACTAACAGACATCTGATAAAGCAATACTGTCTCACGATGAAAACAGACTTGGCATTAATACTTCTCTACCCTTGAAACTCACATTCATCGAAACAGCATTAAAACCCGTACCACATCCAAAGAAAATGCATCTGGCCAGTGGTGGATAAAGATTACCTTTGGGCTGTTTTCAAATCATTGTCTCCTTGCACACAAAACAACATACATGTTCTTTGATGCACCTTCCTGACTTTATTAAGTTATAGTCCTTGTATAATACAGCACACTTGCTAGACAGAGCACATTTTAAATTTAGTGTTTGAATGAACATTTTTACAGTAAACTGTACTGTAGGTAATGAAAGAAAATGCATGAACCAATAATTATAAAACTGCCTAATTCAGAACATTTCCATCATAAAAGACATTTCTAATTTATAAACAGTTTTTTTGCTCTTTCTGGAAAACAGATAATAAAAACATTCAACTATTAAAAACAGGAAAAGCATATTGGAATGAAACCCCAAATGTAATCTCTAGACCAAGGTATTTCTAGCAGTGCTTTCTCAATTACTGAATGCATGAAGCAGCCAGGCTACGATTGCTTTCATATCTCCTTTCTTGCCTGCCTCTGTTCTTTAAATGACTTTGTGTATATTTATGCAAGCCCTACCAGCTTCTGTGACAGTTAATTAGCAGCATTTCTCTTCAAAGCATATATGTTAGCATTACCACCTGTCCCACTGGGACAGTCCTCTTAGTTGTGTCCTGCAAAACAATTGTAAAAATGGCAAATGTCCTGAGATTTTAGGACAAAATTATTTCCTATATTTTAAGTAATAGTTGCATAAATCAAGAATCGAAAAAAGCAGGGTGAAAAAAAACAATAATCCAAATGTAATGGAATGGATGAAAACCAAGATGCTTGAATATTCAATGTTTTATTCCACAAACAGTCCCAATCAAGAGTTAAACCACATACAGCAAAGGGAAAGCCACAGCATAAACGCTATTCTTCCAACTGCGTTTTCGTTTATATCACAACACTTCATCAGATGTACTTTGTTAGACTAATTCATCTACTATTTATACCCCATTTAATCAATCAATTAAAAATATTCCCTCCAAATTCCTAACAGATTAAAATTTTTAAAAAATCTTCCAAATTAACTGTCTTTATTATTATTAAAAACCATTTTAATATGTGTAAAAAAATTCCTGAAACTTCAAGACTTAAATAAATTCAGCGATATTATGAAACAACATTTAAATAAAATACATGTATAATTATATATTAGAAATTAAAAACAGTATTGAATTTCTGTTATTTAAATCGTGAACAGATAAAAGCAGCCTGTACTTGTGTGCCATCTAGTGGCTGTTTGTCAATATTACTACTGAGTATAAGTTATACTAAAAAATGAAAACATAGTAATACAAAACTTTAATAAATTAATTTCTACTATTTCATAATTATTATATAGCTAAAAACCACCTAGGAGTTAAAATTTATTTATAAATAAACATTATTTAAAATCTTAAAAAGAATAAAAATAATATATCACACTAGACACAAGTTATTAAATACATTCAGGTATGTGTTACAATTTAGCTGCCCTTAACTTTAAAATGGGTAATATACTTGTATATTCATTCAAACCCGGTGGGTTATAGGACTCTAGTGTGATTTGCCACCAGAGCTCCCTATATTCTATCTTCTCCTCCCAAAGCCCACCTCTTATATCTTTTTCAGTATGTTCAATAACTGTGAATACGAAACTGGCTTCCGGGCATTCCTTAGTATGTCTATAAAGGGCATTAGTCTCCTTACAATTTTTAATATCATTGAGATGTTCATAAATTCTCCTTTTAAGTTTCCTTTCCGTTTTCCCTATATAGAATGAATAACAAATTTTACAAACAGCTAAGTATATTAAGCCCATAGAATCACAATTATAGTAATACTCTTCATTTGTTATGGTTCTATTCCTGCTCATTATATTTATACTATTCCCATTTAATATATATGGGCATTGTGCACATCTGCCACACTTATATGTACCTTTTTTCTTTTTGTCATTCAAATTATTAGATTTTTTGTTTTCCAAGATATTTCTTAGGCTATGTGCATTTTTGTATACTACTTTAGCTGGAATGTTTTCTGCTTTCTCTATGTCAGTTAAATTAATGAACCTATTCCATTCTCTATAAAAAAATTGTTTTATATTATTATTAATACCATTATATTCTAAGGTAAGAGCTAGATTATAATTTTCTTGTTCTTTATCTATAGTCTTGCTTGTGTTAGGAGTGCTACCTAATTCCACTCCTCTCACTATAGGTGCGAATCTAGTTCCTCTACCTTTTTCAACTTCTTGTCTGATTTCTTTAATAAGTTTTTCTGGGTAGCCTCGGTCTCTAAACATATTCCCTAGTATATCACATTCTCTCATAAAATCTTCTTCGTTGCTGGTCATCCTGCTACCCCTCACAAACTGGCCTTTGATAATGTTCCTTTTACAATGCGTAGGGTGTGCACTGTTATAGTGCAAATAAGTATTACAATAAGTGGGTTTCCTATACACTTTGGTTTCTAAAGTACTATCTTTCTTATAAATTTCCACATCCAAGTAATTTAAGGAGGTATTAGAAATTGTCCAAGTGAATTTCAGGAAGTTTGTAGTATGATTCAAATATTCTAAAAATTCATTTAATTTCTCTCCACTTCCTGTCCAAAAAAGGACTATGTCATCAAGAAATCTGCGGTATAGCACCCACCATTTACTAAATGCACATTCCAACACATATTTTTCCTCCCACTTTGCCATTACCAAATTAGCAAAAGTGGGGGCACACCCATAGCCACACCTTGTGTTTGTTTGTAAAATTCGCCATTAAAGAACAAAAAATTGTTTTGCAGCACCATATCCATTAACCAGACAGATGCCTGCTTATCATTATTTGTCAAACTATTGTCTTCGTATATAATTTCCTCATAGAACTCAATACCCTCCTTATAGGGAATAGAAGAAAATAGATCCATTACATCTATAGTAACGAAAATAATATTATCAATATCAGCTATATCAGAAATGACTTTCAATAAATCCCATGAATCTTTCAAAATTTGTTGCCTTTCTACCCATAATTTTTTGGTCTTGTTGTCGACAAACTTGGCTAAAGTATGTGTTTTAGAGCCATCTGCCGAAACAATGGGTCTTAAGGGTGGGTCTATTTCGTTTTTGTGGGTTTTAGGTATACCAAATATTAGAGGGATTTTTTGTTTTTCTACCTTTAAAAAATTATACGTATCTTGATCAATAGACCTTTTTGTCTTTTAAATTAATGTCTGTTCTATTATATGCAATATTTATTTCATTTTTAGATACTATTTCATATTTGGTATCATCCCATAGGATCTTATACATTCTACTGTCATATTCTACTTTATCCATTATAACCACTCCTCCCCCTTTGTCAGGCTTCATGATTCTTAAATTAGAGTCATTTTTCATTTCATACAACAATCTCTTCTCATTTTTCCCCATATTATTTGGGTATTTTATGGTGTTTAATTCTTCCTTTCTGATTTCTTTCTCTATCAGTTTTTCAAAACATTTTAACTGGGGGTGCATCGGGGGGTTATAAATGGATTTCCTTCTTAACACAGTATCTGCCCTATTTATAGGGTTAGAAAACATAAAGTGTAAATTTATTTTTCTTAAAAACACTTTAATGTCCATTAAGGACTTAGTAATATTCCCTCTAATATATGGTATAAATTTTAAACCTTTGGAAAATAAGTTAAAATGGTCTTTTTCTAGTGTTAATGAACTATAGTTATAAATATTGAAATTATTGTATGTCCATTTGTTATGTTCATGTACTATGATTTCTGAACAGGGTGGGGGTGGGGATTTTAAGAGGTTATTAACTTCCGTTAATATTTCCCCCTCCCCCCCCCCCACATAAAAATTTCTTTCTTTGTCAACCTGTTTGTTAATAATTCTTTCAGACCTCCTCAAGGGAGGAAATTCTTCTTCATACTCATGTTCTGCATCATATGGAACAAATTCATCAACTTGTTGCCCAGTTAACTTATTATTCTCTTTATGAAAATTATCTTTCTGATTTCTCCTATTGGATGGGATCGGATAACTCAGGTTATTTTGATATTCATATATATCACGATCCATTTTTTTAATCTTTCTCTTTATTAGCTCATCCATATTACTGTCTATATCTTCTCTAATATTAAAATACTTATTTCTTTCCTCTTCAATAGAGAAAAGCAGGTCTTTCCTAATACACTTGTCCAGTGTTTCTATTTCTTTGTACAATTCCTCTTGTAGTCTAGTGTTTTCCTTCACCATTAATTTTAACATTTCAATTCCACATTTGTTAAAAATCTCCAACAATTCTTTATGAAACACAGAATCAGTAATAACATTGTTGGGGAATTTATAAATTCTTAACCCCTTAGGTACAATTTCTTTAGCTATACATTCTGTTAAATATGCATTTTCAATATTCAAATTTCTATGCTTGTTCATTAATCTGTATAACATGTTAATATTGTCCTTATAAGTGCTGTTACAACTTTGCACTTTAGGAACACTTTTACTGTCTTTGAAATCAAATTTGTGAAATAACCAGTCATTTAGTTCTTGCAAATTGTTAACAGTACCTTTCCCATTTGCAACACGGAGTGGTCTCTTATCTCGCTTATCTCTCGCTCCATTTGCCTCCAAGCTGGAAGTTTCTTTCAATATATTTGGCGTACTGGCAGGGTCAAAACTACCTCTAGCCCTCTCTCTACTGCAGCATCTATAAGCTCCATTTCGCCATTACCGTTGTTAAAACTCCTCGTTAGTTCCGACCATTCGGTTCTTTGTGGGGAAACTGTCTCTCTCCTTCCTTGTGCTGTTAGCAGCGTGGAGGCTACAGGAGTGAGCAAATTAATAAGCTCCGTAAGCTAATGTGTGCATGTATACTGCTTTACTTCTACAATGATTATTTGGATTTTATTTTTACATTTTGTAGCACATCAGTGCACAAACACTAACAGACATCTGATAAAGCAATACTGTCTCACGATGAAAACAGACTTGGCATTAATACTTCTCTACCCTTGAAACTCACATTCATTGAAACAGCATTAAAACCCGTACCACATCCAAAGAAAATGCATCTGGCCAGTGGTGGATAAAGATTACCTTTGGGCTGTTTTCAAATCATTGTCTCCTTGCACACAAAACAACATACATGTTCTTTGATGCACCTTCCTGACTTTATTAAGTTATAGTCCTTGTATAATACAGCACACTTGCTAGACAGAGCACATTTTAAATTTAGTGTTTGAATGAACATTTTTACAGTAAGCTGTACTGTAGGTAATGAAAGAAAATGCATGAACCAATAATTATAAAACTGCCTAATTCAGAACATTTCCATCATAAAAGACATTTCTAATTTATAAACAGTTTTTTTGCTCTTTCTGGAAAACAGATAATAAAAACATTCAACTATTAAAAACAGGAAAAGCATATTGGAATGAAACCCCAAATGTAATCTCTAGACCAAGGTATTTCTAGCAGTGCTTTCTCAATTACTGAATGCATGAAGCAGCCAGATTACGATTGCTTTCATATCTCCTTTCTTGCCTGCCTCTGTTCTTTAAATAACTTTGTGTATATTTATGCAAGCCCTACCAGCTTCTGTGACAGTTAATTAGCAGCATTTCTCTTCAAAGCATATATGTTAGCATTACCACCTGTCCCACTTTGCGAGGGACAGTCCCTCTTTGCGCAGTTGTGTCCTGCAAAACAATTGTAAAAATGGCAAATGTCCTGAGATTTTAGGACAAAATTATTTCCTATATTTTAAGTACTAGTTGCATAAATCAGTTATTATGTATCTGAAACACCTAAAAGTTATAATAAACAGAATAAAAAACTAAAATGCTACAAGAACAAGCTTTTATTTAGGCAAAAAAAAGTGAAGTTCTGTCCTTTGTACTGGCCGTGGACATGTTTCGGCCTGCAAAATCGGACGTTTGTACCTATAATGTCCCACTTTGGGCATTTGAAAAGGTGGCAACCCTAGTTGTGTACGAGTCCTAAAAGGAACTAACAGAACAGATCAAATGTTTCAGTAAGCTAGCTGCATGTTACGTACATCCAGCTGAAGCTAGAATTGAGTCCAGTAATCCCACTAGGATGCTACATTACTCAGATAATTTATATAATGTTCGGGTCCTCTGGAATCCTCCCCAAATGTAAATATGTGGACTCAAGAAATCAGATCCTTTATAACAGTACAATAACTAATATGCACTTATTGCGGCATAACAGCTAGAATATAAGTTTAACCTGGTAATATGTTCTGTGTGGCTCTCAATGTCCTTTATTCTCACTGAAGCTTTTTTATTCCACAGACCAAAGCCACTTAAACGTCTCGGACGAAAATTGCCCCTAGTAATCTATAAACATATTGAAGCTCTATAACTTGACAATTGATGGATTTTATATCATGTGTATCAAACTGAACGAGCAAGCAAACAAAAAGGCAGGGCCAGGTCTCAGTAACATAAAGTGAAGTAATCAATTACACTCATACCTGTAACCTGACAATAAGTGAATACCCAGCCCCACACACACACACACACACACACACACAACAACTTATCTACTATTGTAAGAGAGGGAGAGAGTGTGAGAGAGAGGATTAGTTAACTCCAATAAGGGTATCATAATCAGAAAACTCTAAATATTCCAAACAGTGACAATGAACCACCCTCAACTACCAAGAGTGCTGCAAGTTAAAACAAAGAATAACCTATCTCAGACAAAAAGGAACTAGTGGTACTGTAGAAGTTGTACAAGCTTAAATTGGGTTGCACTGCTAGTTGCATAGGGGAGCACCCATCTCGACTATGAAGCTGAAGTGGTTGGGGATATCTCTACATCTGTTTTTTTTTCTTTATTTTGATAGCCTTGTGGCAAACAGGAATAAACTTTGCAAAAAACAAACTGTAAACAATATGTCGGGAGAATTTACTAGACAGCAGTTACATTACTAGCTTCTTGCAGCAAGATTTCTAGGCAAAGAGAGATATAGGGGGTGTATAAAAGCCTAAATTAGTATATGCCTTAACATTTGCTGTTAACACTTAAAATTTAGAAATGGCATAAACTGGTGTGTATACCTCTAAAATGATTCACCAGGAGGACATTTCTACACTCATCAAGAATCAAAGGCAAATCCTCCAGCAAAAGGCCTATATTACAGTTCCGTATAGCTTCAAGTGTAGTTGTGTCCAGGGCAGGGCCAGGTTTGTGTCATTTACATGAACCCCTGCCCTGGTGGCTTTTTGAGCAAAGAAGGAATGCCTCAAAGTAACGCTCTCTCCTTGCCAACTGTAGGAAAACCACAACACTAAAGAGAGCACAGCCCCAAATGGTACTAGTACACATAACTCAAAAAGGCCCAAGAGGGTCAACATAATATCTTTTTCATATGTTATACCGATTACACAGCAGCAGTAGCGTTGTTACCTGACAGCAAGAGGTTCGCCCGTTCGATTCTCAGCTTGGTTGGGAGACAATACCATACCCTTTGAAATGACACCAATAACTAAACCAGTTACTGAAGTCAGTCATTTTTTGTTCATTCTGATGCATCATCTTTGGAGAAAGCAGAGTGCTGCTCAGTGACACATAGTGCAAGAACTGCATCATGCGTCTCTTCATATAGTCCAAGGAGATACATTTCAAGTAATTTACACCCACATGTAGTATGACATGCTGGCACTTGCCATTCAAGGACACACAGTGCATGTGTATGTTATCTGACAAATCCTGGCACTAGACCAGCAAGTGACCATCGCTCTTTTCTTGCTCAGTTTGTGAGTGGTACAGCAGTATGTCATACACTGGTGACACCTGTGACTAGAATGTTTGTTAGGAAAGATACCTGCCTTTTGTGTTTAACATCACTGAGAAGGTGACCCCTAGTGCTATGGGAGGTAGTAAAATGTATCTATGTTGCTGGTCTGGAGTGCTGCTGGGGGTGCTTATTGCCCATATTTCGTTTCAAAGGTGTTTGTGGTTTGGGCAGGTAAAGCTTTAGAAACTCGGCATAGACTGGATTATGTGTTTTATGTCGACTGTGGGTAGGCATGTTGTATGGTGGCTTGCTGATAATCCTGATATCAGTATTGTCTGACTTCAGTGGCATAATATGTGCACATATCTTAGACATGTCCTGTGCTGTTTAATTAATTGGTGATCACCAGACAGTATGAGGCATGTCTTACATTGTCTCAAGATAATCATCTCAATCAAGCTGATCACAAAAATTATAGGTGCATTTATTTGTTAAATATAAAACTAATAGACCTGCAATGGCACAACACAGCAATGCACAAATTACTACTAATAAATTCCATTATTCCATAAAATCAGCTGATACCTCCACATTATATATAGAAAGCAATGAGGCAAAGAAGGAAAGAAAAGAGTGCAACAACATTCTCCCTGCTTTTGGGCATATAATGGACTATTATATCGATAAGCTTTAGAAAAAATAATATTTTGTTTGGAGCTTTAGGAGGCAAAGTTATTGGTCAAAGTCTAGGAGCATAGAATAAAGAAGTGCATGTCTATACTATGTTTCAGATGTATACTCCCCAGATCAACCATTTAACTGATAAACTGTTAAATTATTGAAGCAGCAGCAGATAGGGTCTCTGTAGTTTGAAACATCATCTCTTCCTCATGCGCATGATACACAATGATAAACCACTGAGAACAGAGGAAGTCCAACTAGAAATTTGTATTAGTTACTTTTACCTATATCTTTTTTTTGCTCCTTGTATTAACACAAGGTAAGTAGGCTGGTCCCCAGACCCTTCTGGACTTACAACCCTGATTCAGTATGGAGCACTGCCTGAAGTGCTGGAGCACATTCTTTCCCCCAACATATACATCAAGAAGTCAAACTAACAGTGGAAAAATGACAGCATCCACATGCTCCCAGAACTAAAGCAAAGGTGAACAGGTCCAATAATTTAAACCATTGCAGATAAAATATAACTACACTTAAAATAAATAATCACTATAATCCATTCATTGTGATGGTTTAAACAGATCAGTTGATTGAGCTGCATTAGTGACCACACCTCCCCCACACACACACACACACACACACACACACACACACACACACTTTGTTTCCTGACCTGGCTAATGCCTTGCCTTGCTTTATCCCGTTCTCTCAGCCTGCAGCCCAAAGTCCGTTTACGTCGGCACCGACTCAGCAGAAATATGCAAATAAATAAAGTAACGCCACTACGCCAGTCACCAGCCCATTGTCAGCATAGCAATTTAAAAAAAGAAAACCCTTAGCCAGCAGCCCATTCTCGGCAGCATTAGTGCTGCCTCTGTTTAATTCCCATTTCCCGCCTGCTCACAGCCAGCCAGAAATAATGACGTGAGCTCCTTGAGCTCAATTCCGACTGGCTGGTAGCGCTGACGGAGCTGACGTCATCGCGCACGTGATGACGTCAGCTCCGACAGTGCAAAAATTCAAAACATAAAAAAAAAAGCAAAAAAATTGGAAATAAAGGGGTGCCACTTGGGAATTGTGGCACCCCTTCATTTTGACCCCAAAACTCATTAAAAACAGAGTAATTCGGGACAGTTGGGAGGTCTGCATCCTGTACAGGTTGCGACTGTTACTATGTGGGTAAGACTGTCCGAGCTTTAAGACAACAGATCTATCAACACAGTTATGATATTAACAAACATAGGGAGGCCAATGCCTTATTTAACCATATTAAATTATATCCCACACACTGTTTCAAGTTTTTTGTATTAGAGCAGGTCTACTTGGGTACAAGGGGTGGACTTGTTGATGATTTTCTTGAATGCTTGGAGCTCAAGTGGCAAATAAGGTTAATGCATGTGTGCCACCTGGGCTCAGTGATAAAATTTATATTACTTCTATGTTAAAACTAAAAGCTGTTTTTTATGTAATGTTTTTAACATAAGCTCTATTTTTGGGGGATCAATGGATCAATAATTCAGTTGTATTATTTTAGTGGGGTGGTACTTTTTTAGCATGGAATATCTTTTTCTAACAGGAAATGACATACTTTTTTAGCAGGAAATGACATTTTTAGCAGGAAATTACATCTTTCTTGTTTGACTAATTGTTGAGTAGGGCAGGCTATTTAAATCAGCATTATGTGTGTCATGTAGTTTTGAAGAAGTCAATTTTATGTACTTTTGACAAAAGCGCTAAACTCTTTTCGTGGTGGAATAAAATTGTTGCATTATTACACTTAAAAATTTACTGAGAAAACGTTATAGCATGCAAAGAAAACCATACACAACAAAAATAGTACTATTAAGAAAAAAAGAAGTTATGTACTCACCATAACGTTCATGTGTGTTGTCCAACTCGCCTTCATTCTTTACTGGTTGGGTTCGTACCTGATCCTCAGTTCCGACTCGGCCTTATACTAAAGCTCGAGGTCTTCCACTAGCTCGAGGCTATAACATCCCATCATAGCCTAGGGTAAGCTCCCCAGATGTTGTCTGCTGATATAAAAATAAGTACCAATAACTATCAAAAAATATATACAGGAATGAAGAAGGTCAGAGAACATTTATTTCCAATTGTAACCTTTCTGTCCTCCAGGAGCCAATGGTTGGATGAAGGACAGTGGGATGTAAGAACGAAGGTGAGATGGACAACACACATGGAACATTATGGTAAGTACACAACTTCTTTATGTGATGTCCTATCTCGTCTTCATTCTTAACTGGTTGGGACAGCATCCCTAGCACCATATTTCTTGGGTGGCTCAAGGGAGAATATTCTTCAGAACAGTGGACCCAAAAGAGGCCCTTTTCCTGAAGGACAAAACCACTTTGTAATGAGTGATAAAGTTACGAGTCCTTGCCCTTGTTGCTGCAGCACAAATGGACTCAATTGATAGTATTGCCTGAAAAGCAGAAGAGGTTGCTATGGCTCTTGTAGAATGACCTTTTACTTTGTCTGGGAGTTCTTTGTTTTGAGATTTATAAGTAAAAATAATACAATATGATAGCCATTTTGAAAGTGTGACTTTTGATACAGAAGCACTTTTCTTAAAGTCTGAAAATTATACAAATAATTGGTCAGATTTTCTGAAGTCCTTTGTCCTATGGAAGGATAGAAACGTAAAAGTCCGGGTATATCTAGTTGGTGTAACATATATTCTGCCTTGTTGCCATAGTTGGTGGAAAAAAACTGGTAGGTCTATGGATTGGTTTAAATTAGATTCTGACCATACTTTGGGTAGAAAGGAAGGATGGATTTGTTCGTAGGGATAATCTGTCTTTGTGGAAAAGCATGTAAGGGGGCTTTATCAACAATGTTTGTAGCTCTGAAACTCTTCTAGCAGAAGTGATGGCTATCAAAGGGATTGTCTTCCAAGTTAAAAACGTTAGATCACAGGATGATGCAGGTTCAAAAGGGGTAAGAATCAAACGGGATAAGACAAAGTTCAGGTCCCATGGTGCTGGAGGGGCTCTAATGGGTGGTCTTAATAAAACAGTGCCCTTAAGAAAAGCCTTGCGAAGTCTGTGGGACATCACATTCAGCCCCATTCACCTGTATGAAAATTAGATATCTCTGCTAATTGAACTCGAATAGTAGCTGCAACTGCACCTTCATTAAATAGCTTTACCAAGAATTCAAATATGGAAGCTATAGGGTCAGAGAAGGGATCAGTGCAGTTATTCATGGCCCAAGAAGAAAATCTCTTCCATTTGCTCATGTATAACTTCCTTGCTGAAGCTTTATGGGACGAGATCAAGATATATTTCACTGATGGAGAAAGGTTAGGGAACCTGGCCATGTTTGGAATTGGAGCAGCCAAGCTGTCAATTTGAGGGTTTGAAGGGAGGTGTGGAGCATCTCTGATGCATGAATCAGAAGGACCAGAACTGGGTCCAGAATCCACAGCTCCTCCTGGAGATGAGGCCTGAGGAAGGGGAACCAGATTTGACGAGGCCAGTATGAGGCGAGGAGTATCAAATTCCTTCCCGAGGAAATGGTTTTCTGAAGAACTTTGGGTACCAACGGAAAGGGAAGGAAGGCAAAGAGGAGACCCAAGGTCCAGTTGTGAACAAGTGCATCCCTTGATGACTCCCCTGGAGGGAGGATTAGGGCAAGATATTTGCTGCATTTGGCATTCATGGACATGGCAAAAAGGTCTCAGCAAGGCTGGCCCCATTTGAGTAAAATCATTTCCGCTTCTTCTTGACTTAGGGACTACTCGTGAAGCATCAGAATCACTCTGCTGAGTTTGTCCGCTATCACGTTGGATTTCCCCGGGATGTGCATTACTATCAGAAAGCTTTGGGAGGAGTGTGCCTACTGCCATACTCTCAGGGCCTCCCAACAAAGGAGTAAGACCTGGTTCCTCCTTGTTTGTTTATGTACTACACAACCAACATGTTGTCTGTATTGTAATAGTTCCTAGCAGAAGAGAGTCCTGGAATGCTTGCAGCGCTAGAAGCACTCCCCTTTTCTCTAGGATATTGATGTGCAAATGGGCTTTGTGACCCTGCCAAGTGCCTTGGACTATCCTTCCCAGGTAATGCCCTCCATCCTACTTGGGAAGTGTCCGTGGTCACTGTGGCTAAAGGTTGTGGAAAAACAAAGGGTCGACCTAATGTTACATGAGTGGAGTGAAGCCACCAACGAAGGTCTTTCTTGCAATATTCTGTTATCAGAATTTGGTGGGACATGGGTAGTTCCTGCATGGACCACTAGCCTTTGTAGAATTCTCATATGCAAACGTGCTAATGGGATCAAGTTTATTGCTGCTGTCATGGTCCCCAAGATTTTCAGGACTGTTATTGCTTTTACTTTTTTCTTTCTTGGAAAGTAGGTTGTTGACTTGCACTCTTTCAGGGGGGAAGTTTTGCCATCATTTTTGTTGTATCTAGATCTGCTCCTATAAAAATGATACTTTGAGATGGCAACAAGGCAGATTTTTTTGTAATTTATTGTGATTCCTAGGTGAGAACAGAGCTGTAAGGTGGTGTCACTTTTTTTATTATAGCTGCTCGGTGGTGGCGGTTAGGAGCCAGTTGTCTAGGTATGGAAACACACTGAATCCTAGGCAACTCAAGTGACTTGTGACCACTGCCATACACTTGGTGAACACTCTGGGGGCTGTAGTGAGAGCAAAGGGCAGAGCTTGAAATTGGTATTTACTGGCTCCCAGCCGAAAGCGCAAATGACTCCTGGATCGCCTGTCCATTGTATGCATCCTGGAGGTCTATAGAGTACATCCAGTCATCTTGTCCCAGAAAAAGGAGTATCGACTGCAGTGTTACCATCTGGACATAGGCAGTTAGCAAAAAGTACACAAGCAACAAATAAAGTTAAATTTATTGAAACAAGCACATAATACCTGCAGCAGTAGCAATAGTCAACTTCTTATATCACACTACCTAAAGAACTTGCACAACTGAATTTCACCTGCTGTTAGCAAAAAGTACACAAGCAACAAATAAAGTTAAGTGTATGTAAGGCAATTTGCAAATAACTTAATTTGTTAAGTCTAGTGTGCATTGTTTTGTAGTGTTGAATCTGCTGGAAAGATATCCCCACCCATAGGCCTTTTACTGCTGAAGGTGAAGCTACATTAACACTTCAGCATATTTCACTCGTCAGTGTAATATATCCCTGGAAAGACATTGAAAAGCCCATAACTATAAAATCAGATGCTGTGACTTGAGACAAGTATTTAGAGCTCAGACAACTTGTTTTTTGTATCCATGAACATCCTACCTCACTGACTGTTTAGGGTGGTAAACCATCTGGGGGGGTTCTTCCCACTCTGTTCACTCCACTCCCCTGCCCCATATCCCACCCTCACCACCACCTCTACTCTTATCCTAAGCAAACCACTTCCTCTCATTCCTATGATCCAATTACATACAACCCTACTTTGTCCACACTCACAATTAATGCACAAATTACTTTCTTTTATTTAGCCAAACATATCTGCTCTCCATTACATACATTCCCTTGAATTTACATGCCCACTACTGTACTATTTTGTATCTTACTCTACCATCACAATACAATCACTACCTCAAGCTGTTTTAAATTAACTCCAGACTTACCACCTTCTCTTCTACTATACACACACAGATTAGCATTGCACCATAATTTTACTACTGACCAATCACATCAACCCACCCATCCTTATCACAAACTGCAAGGTAAAACACCTAACCACATTATCAAAGCCCACTCAAGTCAAAACATTTCCATCCTTACCTTCAGCTGCATACACATCACATGATAACAGATGTTCTTCGTGTTTCACTGTTGCAGTCATTACATTAGGGTAATCTACTGGCAGGCTGCCCTCAGTCGGCCTGATTAACAAAGTCTTGGGTCCTGTGTCGGTTGCTGTCCCTTATTCCATGACGTCAGGTCGTCAGGGTATAAAACATGCAGCCGACGCCATTACGTCTTTCTTGCCGTGCGGTACCTGAAGCAGAAGCAGTTCGCAAGTGCCGGTCGGCCGACTCCTGAAATTTTCGTTTTTGAGTTTCAGAATCGAAGTCTTCAACTAAAAGCTAAGTACCCTGTTGGGGAAACTTTTTCTTGCTCCTTACCGATGTCAGTAAAAGTTAATAATTGTATTACTTGTGGGAAGCAAATACCTCATAAGGATTTTTATTTGTACTGTATTCCTTGCCTAGGTCCTGACCACAACGTGCCTTGCTGTCGGTTTTGTGCTAAATTTAATCAACGCACTATTAAAAGTTGGTATATTTTTGCTTCTAAATATTTTGGTTCAAGATTTAACTATCCAGAAATGTCGTCGGTTAGCAATCCGACTACCAGAATATCTAAAAAAACGCAAAGAAAAAGACAGAGACAGACTGTCAAGGTCCAAAACTGACGATGAAGCTTCTCCTAAACCAGTCGCCGGTTCGCCAGTGCTCAGGCACTTTCACAGCCCCTGATACCCGCTATGTTTGATTCGCAGCCCTCTTCTGAGACCCATTTGGAGTCCGGAATGCTGCGAGATACTTTAAGTATTGAACCCGTGGATGTCTCTACCTTAGATGGGTCCGGAGCCACTGAGTAGGCACCGGCTTCTGAGGGTGTTTTCAGGCCTAAAGATTTGTATATTAAACCGACGCCATCTTCAAAATTAAGTCCAAAAACTACTTCTATGTCTAAAAAAATGACGCATGGGCCACGTGTACAGGCCCCAATGCCTAAAAAACATCAAAATGGCTGAGGATTTAATTACCTTGACCAGGGGTACCCATCCCCCTCCTGCTAAGAGGCCTAGGCAAGGCACTGACTATGAGGCTTCAGATCAGGTTTCTGTTTCTTCTGATGCCTCTTCTGATCAGGAATTATCCATACCCACTTATGAGGACTCTGATGCAGAAGACTCCATACCTTCTGCTTCCCCTCCTGAGGATTTTTCATTTGGAGAAACTTTGCATACCTTAAAGGAGCACTTTCACTGGGAGAGTCAGGGTTTCTCAGAATCTAAAGAGAGACGTAGGGATTTTCTTCTTCTTCCTCAGCATAGGCCTTTGGCTATACCTCTTTTCTAGACATTGTTGATGATGTTTTCTCAGAATCCAGTATGACCCCTGATTCCCTACCTCCGGCTCCTAGTAAGCCAGACAGATATTACAGGGTTCCTGACTCCCACAAATTCCTTTTTAAAAACCCTTCTGCTGACCCTGAAACCATTTCTCAAGTTCCCAAGGGCTTTAAGGCTTCTTCTGCTAAAAATCCTACCCCTTCTGATAGATTCCAGGGTGCTGGATAGATGGGGTAAGCAGGTTTACATGTCTGCAACCTTGGCAATAAGGGCTTTAAACTGTCAATTTCATATGCTTAAATATCAGCAGCATGTCATGGGTTTACTTAAACAGAAAATGATGTTGATTTCTGACTGTGTGGAAAATAAAGAGTTGCAGGATTTATTGCATTCAGCTGAACAAGTTGGAAAACATACTTTGCAATGTGCTTTTGATTCCTTGGAGGCCTCTTGCAGGGCTGCTGTAACTGGATCTGTGATAAGAAGGCATGCTTGGCTCAAGGAGAAAAGTCTGTCTGACCATGTTAAAGCAAAATTGTTGTATGCTCCTTTACAGCAGGACAGGTTATTTGGCAATAAGGCTGAAGAAGTTTTGAAAAAGATGGAAGATAAAGCTAAATCTATGCAAACTGTGAAAGATTTCCTACAAGTGCAGCCACCCAGGTTTAGCAGGCACTGGCCTACTAAGAACTGGTTCTTTCCAGTATCCACTAGAGCTGCTCAGGTCAAACCCAGACATTCCAAAGGCTTCAGGTTTCAGTCACAAGGGACTTTTAGAACAAAGCAATATGGTGCCTCCACCTCCAAATCTGGAAGCAATAAGGCACCTTCCTATGGTAAAACAGTCTCAATGACTTTCCACTGCAATCACCAAGCACTTATCTTTTGTCCGCCCCTTTGGGGGGAAAACTGGCACTTCATGCACGAAACTGGCAACTGATTACCCAGGACAAATGGGTTTTAAATATAGTATCCCAGGGATACAGATTTCATTTCCACGCGATGTTCATAGTGTTACACTGCTGCAGTCATCACACTTGGGTTATCCTGCCGTCAGGCGGTCCCGCAGTCGGCCAGAGTTCCAAAGTCTTGGTCCGGCGTCGGTTGCTGTTGCTTCTTCCCTGACCTCAGTGTGCCAGGGGTATATAAGAGGCATCCAATGCCATTTTCTTCAGTCTTTCTTGCCGCACGGTGCCCGAAGCAGAAGCAGTTCGCAAGTGCCGGTCGGCCAACTCATGAGATTTTCAAATCGAATTTCAGACTGAAGTCTTCAATAAAGCTAAGTACCCCGTTGGGGAACCTTTTCTTGCCTCAGTCCGATGTCAGAAAAAGTTAACAATTGCATTTCTTGTGGGAAGCAAATACCTCATAAGGACTTTCATTCTAATTGTATTCCTTGCCTAGGCCCAGACCACGACGTCACAGGTTGTCGGTTTTGTGCTAGGTTTAATAAACTAACTATTAAATGTCGTTTTGACTTCGCCCGACATTACTTTGGTAGATAATTTAATTATACCATGCCGTCGGAGCAACCGATGATCGGCATGTATAAAAAACGCAAGGATAAGGACAGGCAAGCCGAGACCCAAACCAGACTCCGAGGCCTCTGCTGGGTTCTCCGGTTTTCAGTGAGGCGCCTACGCAGCCCCTGACGACCGATGATTTAGAACCTCAGACGGCTTCCGATTCCCAAGCGGAGATTACTAGGCCGCCACAGCCTTCATCTTTAGCCCCTTCTGACTCCAGAGTAGAAGGAGATTCCAGTGCAGTTGAAACGCCTTCAGTTGCAGAAGGTGTCTTCAGACCGACTACACTCACCATCAAATCTTATGCAAAGCTGAAAACTTTAAAAACAGAAAAGATTGTACAGCAGTCTCCAGTACAAGGCCCCATGCCTACGAAACAGATGCATAAGATGGCTGAAGATTTAATTACCCTAATCAGGGGTTCCCATCCCCCTCCTGATAAAAGGCCAAGACAGGAGGAGGATTATGCTTCCTCTGACCAGGTCTCAATTTCCTCAGATTCTTCTGAGGAACAGGAATACTCTTTTCCCCCTTATGAAGACTCTGATGCTGAAGAGTCTATTCCCTCAGCATCTCCCCCAGAAGACTACTCTTTTGAGGAGACTTTACATACTATGAGGGAACATTTCCACTGGGAAGGCCAGGATTACTCTGATTCTAAGAAAAGGCTCCGTGAGTTCCTTTTACTACCCCAGCACAGACCACTTGCTATCCCTCCTGTGGTAGACATTGTGGATGATGTTTACTTAGAATCTAGCCTTAACTCAGACTCTCTACCTCCTGCACCAGCCAAACCAGACAGGTACTACAGAGTCCCTGACTCACACAAATTCCTATATAAAAGCCCTGTTGCTGATCCAGAAACCATTTCCAGGGTCCCAAAGGGGTTAAGGCCTCTATTGCTAAAAATCCTGTACCCTCTAAAAGGGATTCCAGAGCACTAGACAGATGGGGAAAGAAAGTATATACCTCATCTACTCTGGCTATGAGGGCCTTAAATTGCCAGTTTCACATGCTGAAATATCAGCAATATCTGATGTCTCAATTAAAACAAAAAAATGATCACACATTCAGAGCAGCCTGATTTCAGGGAAATGCAAGATTTGTTGCATGCAGCTGGACAAGTGGGAAAACATACTTTACAATGTGGATTTGATTCATTGGAGGCTTCCTGTAGAGAAGCAGTGACTGGGTCTGTCATACGTAGACATGCTCGGTTAAAAGAACAAACCCTACCTGATCATGTTAAAGCAAAGTTATTGGATGCACCTTTACAGCAGGATGTTTTATTTGGTGTAAAAGCAGAAGAGGTTTTAAAGAAAATGGAGGATAAGGCAAAATCTATGCAGACAGTCAAGGATTTTTTACAGGTCCAGCCCCCTCGTTTCAGCAGAAATTGGCCAACAAAAAACTGGTCCTTTCCAGCCTCTGACAGACCACAGAGGGGCAAATACAGACGCCCAAGGGGCAGAGGTCAGTCACAAGGCCCTTACAAGCCTCGACAATGGGGTACCGCCACACAGAAAGGAGGAGAAGACAGGCCACAAGCTGTCAGAAGACAAACACAATGACTTAACCCTCAGACTGCCAAGCAAATCTCTCTTGGCAGCTCCCTTGGGAGGAAAATTAGCACTTTTTGCAGACAACTGGCACATCATCACAAAAGACAAATGGGTCCTAAATATTGTCTCACAAGGATACAGATTCCACTTTCACACTTTGCCAAGGATAAAAGGAATGCCAAACCTGCCACCAAATCAATGGGCAGAGGCTCAAAAACAAATTATAGCTTTCATGGACATGAGAGCCATTCAACAGGTACCTACACAAGAGCAAGGACAAGGATTTTATTCAAGAATCTTTCTAGTCCCCAGAAAGGACAAAGCCTGGAGACCCATTCTGGACCTTTCAATTCTAAACACTTATCTGCAAGTACCCAAATTCAAGATGCTAACACTACAGCAGCTTTTCCCAGGCTGGGCAAGAAGGCTTGGCTAGTAATGTTGGATCTCAAGGAGGCATACCTGCATGTCCCTATCAGACAAAATTGCAGAAGATACCTCCGATTTATTGCAGGTTCAACTCATTATCAATTCTCTGCACTGCCCTTTGGCTTATCTACTGCACCCAGAGTCTTCACAAAATGCCTGGCACCAGTAATTGCGTACTGCAGACAGAGGAATTCAAATATATCCATACCTGGACGACTGCCTTATTCAAGCAGAAAGCAAGGACATTCTTTTAAAGCATCTGGCGTTTGTCAAACACCTATTAAGTTGCCTAGGGTACACCGTAAACATAAAGAAATCAAAACTAGTGCCCTCTCAAAACATAAGACTTCTGGGTGCCAGCTTAAATACAACAGCCCAGATGGCTTACCTCATGCCAGACAAGCAAGAACAGCTGACGCAGTACTTCAAAATGATGGCAACAAAGACCCAACTCTCTGCAAGAAAAATTCTGCAGGCCTTGGGATTCATGGCATCTTGCATACTACTAATACCATTTGCAAAACTGCATATGAGGAAATTACAATGGTACCTGAAAAGCGTATGGACTCAGCACAGCCACAGCTTGGAAACAATAATCCCACTCCTTCCCTGCCTTCAACAGGAGTTTCTATGGTGGGCTCAGGCATGTCACCTCAACAAGGGTCAGCCTTTTACCTTACCCACAGCCAGGCAAACTATAACAACAGATGCATCGGATTATGCCTGGGGAGCACACATGGCAGGACAGTGCATTCAGGGCAAATGGTCTACAGATCAAAGGCATCTGCATATCAATCAAAAAGAAATGCTAGCTGTACAAAATGCCCTAACAGCTTTCAAGGACCTCCTACATCCAGGACAACTCCTAATAAAGACAGACAACATCACAGTAATGTGGTACATAAACAAGCAAGGGGGCACACACTCCTACCCCCTATGCAGGCAAGCAATGACCTTGTGGAAAACAGCACTGGACCTACCAAGTTCAACTACAAGCACAATTCCTGCCAGGAAAGAAAAACACATTGGCAGACGATCTAAGCAGAAACATCATGGATCCTCACGAATGGAAACTAGATCCACAAGTATTTGCAAGGATAACTCAAAAATGGGGACGCCCAGACATAGATCTGTTTGCCAACCCCCAAAACTACCAACTTCGGAAATTTTGCACAAGGACATTCCACCCACTAGCTTGGAAAGTGGACGCCCTCTCATTCAATTGGAAAACATTAACAGTGGATGCCTTTCCTCCACTGCCTCTTCTAGCAAAGGTGCTGCTGAAAGTCAGAGTAGAGAGGCCACAAATGATACTCATTGCTCCAGACTGGCCATGCCAACACTGGTATCCAATGCTAAGGAACATGGCTCACGGCCCACCATGGATTTTGCTTCAAATTCCTCACCTGCTCTCGCAGCAAAACAATCAGATTCTACACAGCCAGCTCAAGACTTTAAATCTGGCTGCATGGCAAATTACTTAAGCAACCAGCCAACACTCCTCCCTAAAGCTGTTATGGATGTCATTCTGGAGGCCAGGAGGCCCAGCACCAGGAAGGCCTATTCAGACAAATGGAAAAGATTTTGTGCCTGGAACCAGGCTAAAGGCCAAACTCCCCTTGTTCCAAACAATCCTCAGAGTCTGCAATATTTAACTGAGTTGTTGCACAAAGGGCTATCTTTTTCATCTATTAAGATCCACGTTTCAGCGATTTCAGCTCACTACAACATGGATCCTCCTATTTTTTTCACATCCACTGCTAAGACAGTACCTCAGAGGGGCTAAGAACATAAGACTGCCCAGGAGAGCACCAACACCAACTTGAGATCTTAACTTTGTTCTGGAAAAGCTTACACTGCCGCCCTTTGAACCAGCTTTTACAGCTGATCTACAGTTTCTATCATGGAAAACTGCCCTGCTGCTAGCAATAACTTCAGCACAAAGAGTCTCGGAGCTACAGGCCCTAATGACAGTGGAGCCTTTCCTCATTTTTCATCAAGACAGAGTCGCTCTACGAACTAACCCTTCCTTTATGCCAAAGGTGGTATCCAGTGTGGCCCTAAACCAAACCATTCATTTGCCCACCTTTTTCCCAAACCCCCAGAACAAAGGAGAAAGGCTCCTGCACTCTTTGGACATTCACAGGCAATTACATTACTACTTGGATAAAACTAAGGCTTTCAGAAAATCTTATCAGCTCTTTGTATCCTATGCTGCAGGATCACAAGGAAAAGCGATCTCAAAACAGACCATTTCAAAATGGATAGAACATTGTATCCGTTCCTGCTACACACATCAGCTACATTTATTTATTTTATTTTACATTTGTTGACCGGGCTAGTCCAGCTGGATACATATCCATTTTCAGCAGAGGCCCGGGGAGAAAAGCTCCTCGAAAGTACAGTACAATATTATACATAAAACAAAACAAAAACAATTCAAAGTTTAACAGGTGAAAGTACAGTACAAAATTAAGGTATTTGATACATGAAAAATCATATAGATGAAAGTAGATTAGAATATAAGGAAATATGTTCAGTTAACAACACATTTGATTGTAGAATCTTATGTTAAGTATCTTTTGTTAACATAGTAGGCAGACTAAAATCCATATTTGGATATAGAAAGAGAGTCTAATCAATTAAAAGGCCTGTGAATAATTCTGGTTTTCATTAGGCAGTTAGTGTATACAGTAATTAAGACAGATAACTTAGTGAGGAAAAAAAAAAAGACATGAGAGGTTAGTCTGGGTTCAGACAGATGCACAATCAATGTGATTTGAGGTAAGTTTTAAGCCTGATTTTAAATTGTGTTAGTGAAGATAGGGAGGTCAGGTCGCTGGGGAGAGAGTTCCAGGTTTTACCCACGGTATTAGTGAACAGAGAGTCCCCTGCCTTATTGTAGGTTTTGCCTATTTGTACTAGAAGTTTATTAGATGAGCGTAGGGTCTTAAGGTTGCTGTAGGGGGTGATAAGGTTGGCAAGAATTGGTGTGTTGTTAGGCTGATACAGGATTTTATAGACAAATGTTAATTGTTTAAGTAGAAGTTGATTTGGTAACTCTAGCCAACCTAGTTTTTCATAATTAATACAGTGATGGGTTCTGAATGTAGAGCCTGTCGCAAATCTAGTAATATTGTTGTAGGAGACAGTCAGTTTGTTCATGTTGTTCTTTGAGAGGTTAGTATATATAGGGGAGGCATAGAGGAGGGTAGAGATTAAGTGGGTCTGGGCAATAGTAGATCTTGCTAGTGGGGTAAGAAAGGATTTGATTCTATAGAGGGAGCCTAGTTTTTCATTGACTGTTTTTATGGTATTGTTAATGTGACCATCAAAGTTAAGGTTATTGTCAATTAGAACCCCTAGGAGTTTTGTGGCAAAGTCTGGAGATATGATGGTTCCATTGTTCGATGTGACAGTAAAGTGTAGAGGTGTGGCCCTGTGAGTGGGAGTAAAAAGTAGGAGTTTTGGTTTTTTTTGGGGTTCAGGATGAAGCACTGATGTTGTAGCCATTCCTCAACTATGTTGAACACTTTTTGGGTGAGAGATTGAAGGACTGTTGGAGTTGGGACTGAGGATATTAATGTGGAGTCATTGGCATATTGTATTATGGAAGCTTGAGGAATAACAGTATGTAGGTCGGTGATGAAAATAGAGAATAGAAGGGGTTCAAGTATAGAGCCTTGGGGGACACATAGTGCAATGGGGAGATGGGGAGATAAGTTGTTCTCTCACATAACTGCTTGTTGCCTATTACTTAAGTAGGATTGAAACCATTGTATAGTGAGTCCATCAAGAGACAGGTTTTTCAGTATGTTTATGAGAAGTTGGTGGTTAACCATTTAGAAGGCTTTAGAAAGATCAATAAAGAGGGCTGTGGATAGGGTGTTGTTATTGCGATTTTTGTTTATGCAGTCGGAGAAGGATAAAAGGGCAGTAGTAGTACTGTGAAATGGCATGAAGCCATATTGGCAGTTAGCTAATAAGTTGTTATCTATTAGGTGTTTTAACAGTTGCTTATGAATGCATTTCTCCATGATTTTTGCCAGTGGAGATAGTATAGCAGTAGGTCTGTAGTTGGATAGTTCCCTAGAGTTTCCACCCTTATGAAGGGGGATAATGTGTGCAATTACATCAACAGCCTTTCTCAGGGGGGTACCAACCAAGGATATTTTGGAGGCTGCAAGTTGGAGTTCAGTGCACACCTTCACCAAGCACTACCACTTACCTCTATACTCTAAAACCAGAGCTGGCTTTGCCACTGCAGTTCTGTAGGGCCTACTAGCTTCTCCAAACCCTGTTTAATTCCACCGCCCATCCTTAGCTTTGGGATTCAACCCAAGTGTGATGACTGCAGCAGTGTAACACGATGAACATAGTACAGTTTTGTACCTACCATAAATGTAGATGTTCAAGCGTTCACACTGCTGCAGTCCAGGTTACCCTCCCTCCATCCCGTCTGACCTAGCTGAACTTTTCTATACCTTCCTATCTGGTACAACCTTTGTGGTGTATTTGCTTGCAACTAAAAGTATTCCTTGTATTTCCTTTACATGTTTATTGGCAGTATTTTTTGCCCACCTACTTGGGGGCATCTGACATCTGGGGCAAGAAAAACTGAAGAAAATGGCGTTGGATGCCTCTTGTATACCCCTGTCGCACTGACGTCAGGGAAGAAGCGACAGCAACCGACGCCTGACCAAGACTTTGGAACTCTGGCTGACTGCGGGACTGCCTGACGGCAGGATAACCCAAGTGTGATGACTGCAGCAGTGTGAACACTCGACCATCTACATTTATGGTAGGTACAAAACTGTACTTTGCCAATCCCAAACAGATGGCCAGATCTGCCTCCAAATCAGTGGGCAGAGGCCCAGAAACAAGTTATGTCCCTCATGAATATGGGGACTATTCAACCAGTACCAGAAATGGAAAAGGGACAAGCTTTTTATTCAAGGCTTTTCCTGGTACCCGGAAAAGACAAATCATGGCGTCCAATTCTGGACTTACCCATTCTAAGTACATTTCTGGACATTCCAAAATTCAAGATGCTGACTCCTCAACAGTTACTACCTATGATAGGCAAGGATGCCTGGTTGGTAACTTTAGACTTAAAAGAGGCATACCTGCATATCCCAGTCAGGGAATCTTGCAGAAGATACCTCCGCTTTTAAGCAGGCTATTTGCATTACCAGTTCTCTGCACTGCTCTTTTGTTTATCTACTGTGCCCAGGGTCTTCACAAAGTGCCTGGCACCAGTAATTGCTTTTTGCATATTTATCCATCCCTGGACGATTGTTTAATTCAGACAGAAAACACGGACACTCTTCTAAAACATCTGGCATTTGTAAAAAGGCTTCTAACTTGTCTAGGGTACACCATAAACAAAATGAAATCACAATTGGTACCCTCTCAAATAATTACATTCCTGGGTGCAAGCTTGAATACAACTGCCCAGATGACTTACCTCACGCCAGAAAAACAAATTCAATTGATAACTTACTTCAAACGGGTGGCCACAAAAACCCAGCTATCTGCAAGACAAATTCTGCAGGCCTTGGGGTTCATGGCCTCCTGCATTCTTCTAATTCCATATGCAAGACTGCATATGAGGAAACTTCAGTGGTACCTAAAAAGCTTATGGAGTCAACATTGTCACAGTCTGGAAACTGATTCCTATCATTCCTTGCCTGCAACTAGAGTTCCTATGGTGGGCAGAGGCCTGCCACCAAAAGAGGGGACTGTCATTCATTCCACCCCCCTGCCACCCAAATCCTGACTACAGATGCATCAGACTATGCTTGGGGGGTGCATCTGGCAGGGAGATGCAATCGGCCAATGGAGCCCAAATCAAATGCACCTACATATCAATCAGAAAGAGATGCTAGCTGTACAGAATGCTCTGACAGCTTTCAAGGACTATCTTCATTCAGGACAACTACTGATAAAGACAGAGAGTCATGTGGTACATAAGCAAGCAGGGGGATACACATTCCTACCCCCTTTGCAGACTAGACATGGCATTGTGGAACACGGCCTTGACTTATCAAATACATCTACAAGCTCAATTCCTGCCAGGAAAGCAAAATACTCTGGCAGACGAAGTAAGCAGAAATTTTATGGACCCACACGAATGGAAACTGGATCCACAAATCTTCAACATGTTGACACACAAATGGGGGAGCCCAGACATAGATCTTTTTGCCTCACCCCAAAACTATCAGTTGGACAAATTCTGCACAAGAACTCATCACAAAAATGCTTGGAAAGTGGATGCTCTATCTTTCAGCTGGAAAAACCTATCAGTCTATGCCTTTCCCCCTCTGCATCTGGTCTCCAGGGTCTAACTAAAAGTCGGACAAGAAAAACCAAAAATGATTGATTGCTCCAGACTGACCTCCCCAACACTGATACCCACTCCTGCGCAATATGACACATCTCCTCTGTGGTACCTGCCTCAGACACCTTACCTACTGTCTCAGCAGAACTATCAAATTCTGCACACTCAGCTCCAAACTTTGAATCTTGCAGCATGGCTAATCAACTAATTTCACCAGTTACATCTCTCAGCAAACCTGTGATGGATGTCATTTTGGAGGCCAGAAGGCCTAGTACTAGAAAATCTTATGCTGACAAATGGAAAAGATTCTGTGCTTGGAACCAAGCACAAGGAATAAGCACAGCAATGCCCAATATTCCTCAGATTCTGCAATACTTAACTGAGATGCTTCACAAGGGCCTATCTTTTTCTACCATAAAAATCCATGCCTCTGCCATTTCAGCTCATTACAACACAGAGCCTCCCCTTTTTTCTCATCCTCTGCTAAAGCAGTAACTCAGAGGGGCCAAAAGTTTAAGACCTCCCAGGAGAACACCAACTCCTGCATGGGACCTCAGTTTTGTTTTGCAAAAACTCACTTTATTTATTTTATTTTATTTTATTTTTTACTTTACCTCCTTTTGAGCCAGCTGCTACTGCGGACCTAAAATTTCTCTCTTGGAAAACAGCTTTTCTTTTAGCAGTCATTTCAGCTAGAAGGATTTCAGAATTACAGGCTCTCATGGCAGTGGAGCCTTTCATTATTTTTTACCCGGACAGGGTGGCTCTCAGGACCAATCCATCCTTTATGCCTAAAGTGGTATCTAGTGTGGCCCTTAATCAGACCATTCATCTGCCAACTTTCTTCCCAAACCCACAGAACAAGGGTGAGCAGATTCTGCATTCATTGGATGTACACAGACAACTAAGATTCTGCTTAAACAGGACAAAATCTCTAAGAAAATATGAACAATTGCTGGTGGCATTTGCTGCAGGGGCAGAGGGAAAGGCTATTTCAAAGCAGGCTATTTCAAAATGGATAAGCCATTGTATTCGTTTCTGCTATATGCACCGTGGTAAACCAGTCCCCAAGGGGATCAGATCTCATTCCACCAGGGCTGCATCTGCTTCTGCAGTCTTTCTCAGAGGGTTTCCTACCAGAGACATTCTAGAAGCTACTACCTGGAGCTCAGTTCATACATTCACCAAGCATTATCATTTACCTTTCTTCTCTAAATCCAGAGCTGGCTTTGCCATTGCTGTCCTGCAGGGCCTTATAGCTGCTCCTCCTAATGCTGTATAAATCCATCCTCCCAACCATAGCTTTGGGATTCTACCCAAATGTAATGACTGCAACAGTGAAACACGAAGAACATAGTACAGTTGTGTACACTTACCATAAATGTAGATGTTAGAGTGTATTCACTGTTGCAGTCCTGGTTACCCACCCTCCAGCCCCCTGTTTTTTCTCTTACTTTACCTCTCCTTTCTTTTACTATGCTTAAAAGCCTTAATGGTGTACTTGCTTTTGTTTGGAGATATATTTTTTGTGTTTTATATTATATATATATATATATATATATATATGTATATATTTTTTTTTTGCTCCCCGTTTGGTGGGCACCTGACATCTGGGGCAAGAAAGACTGATGTACTGGCGTCGGCTGCATGTTTTATACCCCTGACGACCTGACGTCATGGAAGAAGAGACAGCAACCGACGCAGGACCCAAGACTTTGTTAATCAGGCCGACTGAGGGCAACCTGCCAGCAGATTACCCAAATATAATGACTGCAACAGTGAATACACTCAAATATCTACATTTATGGTAAGTGTACACAACTGTACTTTTTTACACCTGTTCTACATTCAAACACACAAATTCCACTTTTACTATTTTTAAACCCACTGTCACAGTTGACATGCTCCTCCTAACTTGCCTAGCCTCTTTACTGTTAATTCTCAACCTCACTACAGCTATATCTTTGCATTCACCCCACACACCAATACACATCAACATCCTCCTCTAACCCTCTCCCCGGTAAACAACACAGCTTCTCACATATCTCCTCCCAACTTTTTCCCTATACCCTCCCATTCTATTTAAACCACAAACTGGCCTCCTCACCTCCTATGAAACCGCACTTGACACCAGTAGTCTCACGTAGGAATAAAAAACACTTCCCATGGTACACATTCCTAATTACTTATCTACTCAAATGTGGAGATGTACATCCTAACCTTGGCCCACCCTCTAATCCTAACCACAAGAGTAGCCCTAAAGATTTAAACATACATACACTTAACCTTAGAAGTATATGTAATAAAATAGCCCCACTGCATGCCTGGATTGATCAAAATAAACCTGACATACTAGCCCTTACTAAAACTTGGCTACATCCCAATGTAAAAGACTACCGCCAGACTTTGCAATAACCAGAAGAGATCTAAAAAAAGGGGGAGGGATAGCACTTCGATATCCCTCTACACTCGACATCACACCCTATACCAGTAATATACCCATCTTTTCCAATGCTGAGGTACTCATCTCCTTTTTGAACCTCAGTATATCAAAAAGATTTTGCATAATAGTGATATATATTCCACCAGGTAACAATATACCAGTGTTGGAAAATATTTTATCCTGGACATCCCAAACAATAAACCTTGAAACAATAGTCTTAGGAGACGTAAATATAAATTGGCAAACCATAGCTTCCAACTCCCCCACAAATAGTATACATTTGTATGGTTTTTCTCAGTTTATCAATGCTCCAACAAGGTGCAGCAAAAATCTTGACTGCCAGTCCACCTTGAACTGGATTCTAGTATCCCACCCTAATTATCCCTTTTCTGGTACAGTGCCTAGCTCCCTGAGCGATCATCTGCCAGCTTACTCCCTTAGAACAAACTCCCAACAACTAAGAGCACACACTATAAAAGCAGTTAGGAACGCAGTTAATTTTTGTCAGCATAAATTCATCAATCTCCTACAGGAAATAGACTGAACACCCCTTAAACAACTACCTCTTAATGATGCTGTACTATACTTTAAAAACACCTTCCTTCACATACTTAATACACTATCACCCATTCATATGAAAAGAATCAAAAAGAACTCAGCACCATGGCTCTCTAAGGAATGTAAACACCTGATGAAGCAAAGGGACATAGCCTGGTCAACCCAAAAACAAACAAAAAAATGAACAAAGTCATGTTAATTTCAAATTACTACATAGCAAAGTGACAAAACTAATCAACAGAGATAAGAAGTCATATTATTCCCAGCTTCAATTCCAGCATAAAATCAACCCTAGTAAATGTTGGCACTCCATATTGTCCCTACTTAACCCTGGAAGAAATTGAGAGCACACCCTATCACCTGATACCCCTCCATCACAAATAGCCGAAAACTTCAACAAGCACTTCATAAAGTCAATTTCAGACCTACTAACACCCTTAATGCTGTACCCCCCATCTTTCAACCTATTGAGACACCAACCCCAGGTCATTAACTACTTCTAACCCTGTCGTTACTAACCACCATACTCAACAAAATGTCATACAAACCCCATTCTCATTTCAGCCCATACCCACTGACACCATTAAGAAACTGCTACAAAAACTAAAACCTTGCTCTACTTCAGCTGACAATCCCCCCCCCCCCCATACTATCTTAAACTGACGGCTAACTCAGTTGCCTACCCAATCAGTATCCTTTTAAATAGGTCTTTATCTGAATCAGAAGTAGCTACCATATGGAAACAATCTCACATCACCCCCATCCACAAAAGAGGCAACTCTTTTGATCCGTCCAGTTTCCATCCTATATCCATGTTGTCACCCATATCCAAAATTCTCGAGGGAGAGGTATCCAGCAGCAGGTAATGCAATATCTATTGCAAAGCAATCTTTTAACCAAAACCCAACATGGCTTCCGACCTAGCTACAGCACAGCTACAATCCTATTATCTTTTACAGACACCGTGAACAAGGCCAGAGATGCAGGATGCTATACAGCCTCAGTATTCTTTGATCTCTCCAAGGCCTTTGACACAGTTTCTCACCCCTTACTTTTGAACACACTGTCGCTTCTCACATAAGACAGTAAAATGGTTTCAGAGCTACCTCAAGGATAGTAAACAAGCAGTGAAATGGTCCAACAAACTCTCAACCTTTCTCCACAACCCTACCGGAGTCCCCCAAGGCTCCATCCTAGGACCCCTACTCCTCAACTGTTTCACAAACAACCTTCACACTGCCTCTCACCCTGGGACTTTCATTCAATACGCTGCTGATTCCACCATATTCTGCACTGCTCAATCGCTACCAGAACTACTCTCAAAAACTCAACAGTCCTTTACAGCAGTTGAATCCTGGTTAAGAAATGTCCAACTCTTTCTTAATCCAAAGAAGACCATCAAAAACCTCCAAAAACACCTCCCTTGTCACTGATCATTTCAACATCCTTGCATCTGACAACACTACCATAGAAATAGTGCAGGAAACCAAACTTCTAGGTGTTGTCATTGACAATAAACTTTCATTTGACCCTCATATGCAGCAAAATATAAAGAAAACTCATCAAAAACTCGGACTCTCTTATAGAAACAAACATTTTTTTACTGCAGCAACCAAAACTACCCTTGCAAAAACATTTTTACTTCCCTCTCTTCTTTATGGTGCCCCCATCTTAACTAACTTACAAAATTCTACCCTAAGCAAGTTGGAACAGTGCTACAACAAAGTTGCAAAGTTTGCCACAAACTCTAAATATCACACACACTAAATATCACACACACACCACTGTAAACCACTCCTAGAATTAAACTGGCTTGAACTACCCAACCAACTTGCCTTTATTCAGCTATCCACCTTGCACAACCTTATTTTCAGGCCTACTGCCTGCCCTGGACTAGCCAGTTTAGTCGCACCTTACACACCAAATCGATCCCTACGATCAGTAGACAAAAATCTCTTTATCTCAAAACCCACCTACATTGGAATTCACTGCCTCTGGCTACCAGGTTTATGCCTGCCCTTACCCATTTCAAAGCCTCTAAAAAATCATCTAAAAAATACATGGCTCTGCTCCTGCATAAAGCCTGCCTAATGCTCAGGTCTTCCTCTTCTCTCACATTTCAATCCCTCACAGACTGCAAGATCCTAAAGCTCTTCTAACTCCTTCTCTGCTTCTATACCATATCCTTAAGCTACTGCTTAGGCTTTATTGTTTCTGTTCTTCTTAACTCTCTCTCGCTATGTCTGCATCACTAACTTTCTGGCTGCTATTTCTACATCATGTATGATGAGAGTGACTATTATCATCTGTAATGTTTTGACTGTATAGAATTGTTTAGATGTTTAGTAATATATTACAACATTTTGTAGCAGTTTGTTCTTTCAACTTATTTTTTGTATAGTGTTTCTAATGTAATCTTTATTGTATTGGGTTATACTGTATTTGTATCGTACTGTATGTGGAGCTTTTCTCCCCGAGCCGCTGCTGAAAATGGGTTCTGTAGACCCAGTCAGACCACCCCGGTAAACAAATGTCAGATAAATAAATAGTGAACTGTATTAAAAATGTAGAGTGCAAATAGCTACTTTACAGGAAGCACACTTGTAAATCTTTGAAGATGTGAATTTTGATAAAGAAAGGTTTTCAGGGTACTTATTCAGTGGAATATCTCGGACAAAGGAAAAGGGAAGTGCTTGCATTTATTTATTTTTTATTTTACATTTGTTAACCGGGGGTGTCTGACTGAGCCAAAAAGGCCCTTTTTCAGCAGAGGCTTGGGGAGAAAAGCTCCACTTAGAAAAATTACAGATACATTTAGTTATTAAGACATGATCAGTATACACACAAATTACAAAAGACATGTTTTTACAGTGGTATGCAGCACATCAACAGTTACAGTGGAGAGAAGAAACAAAAAAAATATTAATTTAAAAATAAAGGTAATTAATAGATTTGTGGTGTACAGCTGAAATTTGGAACATAGGTAAAATACATACTTAGTACACAGGTACAGTACATACATTGTAGATTAGCCAGTGTTTCTGAGTAAGATTGAAAACTATTATCAAGTACTCTAGGTTTAATATGTGTACCTTATCCGCTTTCACTAGCTTGGCGAGCAATCATGGCACTGCCAACTTTGCTTGAGATGTTGCCTGATGAGGTCTTTAAAGGAGGCTTTGAATGATATGTTTTGAATGCTAGTGGGGACGGAGTTCCATTTTCTAGCCACTGAACTACTATATAGTGCATCTCCAAAGCTATTGTAGCTGTTTATGACTTCTAGTAGTAGTTTGCTTGATGATCTAAGAGACCATTTGGCTGAGTGATATACTAGGTTTTTGAGGGCAGGACAATTGGGGAGGTAATAGATCGAATGACAAAAGCAGAGCTGCTTGTAGGTTAGAAGGTTGGGCAGTTCATGCCAGTGGAGCTGTCTCAGAGCAGTACAGTGATGAGTTCTATATGAGCAATTTGCAGTAAAGCGGGCAATTCTGTTATAGCAGGCTTCCATTTTGCTTAGTTCAGTTTTGTTGAGATTAGTCAGAATGGGAGATGCATAGAGAAGGGGTGGATAGAAGTTGGGAGCGAGCAATGGCTGATCTTGTGTTGTTGGTAAGAAATGGTTTGATACGGTAGAGTGATCCCAGTTTGAAATGTACTTTTTTAATAGTTAAGTTGAGATGACTATCAAATTTTAGGTGGGAGTCTATGGTTATTTCCAATAGCTTAACCTGTGCCATTGGAGTAGCATTTATGGAGTAGATAGTGAATTGACTGTTATCAGTGTTTTTGTTAGAACTGGTTATAATGATAAGCTGAGTTTTATTTGGATTGAGGATAAGTTGGGCTTTGGTAAGGTAGTTTTCAACGTCAGAGAATGCTAGTTGAGTTGTTTGAAGTAGGGTGGGAATGTTTTGTGCAGCACAGATTAAGGTAGTGTCATCTACATACTGAATGATAGATGCATGCTGTGTGGAGGTATGGAGATCATTTGTGAAGATTGTGAATAGTAATGGTCCTAAGAAAGAACCCTATGGGACTCCTATAGTTGGCAGCTGAGGAGAGAGATAATTTTCCCATTTCACAGCTTGGTACCTGTCAGTTAAGTAGCTTTGGAACCAGGTAAGACTGGAATTTGATAGGTGATATTGGTTTAGTTTGTTCAGCAGGATTTGGTGCGAGACTGCGTTAAATGCTTTAGACATATCCAAAAAGAGAGTTGACACCCACAGGCCTTCATTTTTGAGACCGTTTACTGTGTCTATGAAGCAGAGGAGGGCTGTAGTGGTACTATGGGCAGGTCTGAAACCATGCTGATTAGGTGACAGGATGTTGCTGTCTAGGAGATATTTTAGCATCTGGGTATGGATGCATTTTTTCTAGGGTTTTGGCCAGGGGTGAGAGTAAAGCAATGGGTCTGTAGTTATTAAGTTCAGTGTAGGTCCCACCTTTATGTATGGGTATATCATAGGATATTTTCCAGAGTTCAGGCACATAATTTGCAACAATTGATCTCTTTATGAGAGTGGAGATTGGGATAGCAATAACATCTGCTGTGAGTTTCAAGAAATAGCTGGGGAGTAGGTCGGCTGCTGTTGATGAGGTTTTTAGTTTGGAGAGCATGCTTTTGATTGAAGTGGTGGAAACTGTTTTGAGGGGAAAAGCTTGTGTTAGTGTTATTTGTGTTGGGGGGATAGTGAGGAAGGAACTGTCCTGTGATACTAAGGATATAATTGAGTTCACAAAGTGGGAGTTGAATTGTGTTTCGATGGGAACTTTAGTGTCAGGGGTGGTTGGTTTGGTGGTAGCCTTTTGGGTGGGTTTTAGTAGCTGGTTTACAGTTTTCCAAAATTTTTGGGAGTTGTGTTGGTATTTAGTTTGTAATGTCGTGCAGTGGGATTTTTTTGTCCAGCCTAATGTATTTTTTTGCACGGTTGCGCAGTTCTTGGTACTTAGTTAGGCTTTGTGTTTCTTTGTTTTTTTTTTTTATAGTAAAGCCAGGCAGTATCTCTAGACTTGAGGATTTGTTTGGTTTCTTTACTGAGCCAGGGGTTTGTAGATGTTCTAATCTTGATTTTGCACAATGGAGCGACAGTGTCTAGGTGTTGTAGAAATGTTTTGTTGAAATATGCTACAGCCTGGCCAAGTGGGAGGGTTTTTAGGGGGTCCAGTCACAGTTACAGAGTAAAGTATTGAGGACCTCAGGAGAGAATTTTTTTGTGTTTCTAGTGGATATATAGTTAGTGGTTTTGCATATGCTTGTTCTACTATGTATAAAGTATATTATGTTGTGGTCACTTAAGGTGTCTTTGAGACTGCTTGCGTGGGGGTACAATGTGGGGTTGTTAGGACCCAGTCAAGGATGGATTCCCTTTTAGATTTTTTATCACATCTAGTTGGAATTTGGACTAGCTGCTGGTAGCCATGGAGATTTATTAGATTACTTGGTGGTTCTGATATGCAGGTGAACCAATCTAGGTTGAAATCCCCCAGAATAAGGGTTTCTTGTGAGTATGTGGAAGAACACCAAGATAAGAAGTCTTCAAGGCTAGCAGGTGTATTACTAGGTGGAATATAGATCACAACTGTGGTGATGACCTCTTTAGGGTGAAGTTGAAGTTGTGAGATAAGTATGTCCCAATTATTAGGGGAGGGGTAGGAGTTTGGTAATTGACGTACAGTTAAGTTGGACTTGTACAGTAAGGCAGTTCCACCCCCTATACGAAGTGGTCTGTCTTGTCTAATGATACTGTAGCCGGTAGGGAGAACTTCTGAGTTTGCTATGTTTTTATTTAGCCAGGTTTCTGTTAAAGCAACTATGTCTGGGGAGTAGTGTGCTATTGTGGCCTGGAGTTCAGGTATTTTATTTTTGATACTTCTAATATTAATATTTAGCATTAAAAGATGGTTGGTTTTGCTGCTGCCGTTGTTGATTTGCCCAGGGATGAAGATAGTGGGGGTGTTATGTTCCGACATTTGTGTTGGAGCAGTTTGTGTTAGGATGTATTTGGGCCTGTGTTGGGGTGGATATCCCCACTTATGGTGAGCCCGATGTTAAAATGGTGATACAGATGTTGGAGTTTGGTGAGAAGTGTGAGAAAGTATTGTGTTTTTTGGAGTAGGAATGAGAGCATATGTGTTTAGTTCTGAATTGGTCTGTTATGTAGTTCTTGAACAATTGTGGGCAGATGTTATTATAATGTGCGGTGTCTGTATATGAGAGTGCATAATGTAGTGTTGTGCTACTAAGTTTAGGTTCATAGATTAGTACTAGGCTAACTGCCCTTGTGGGCTATTTTAAGCCTAGACAATTAGCCCATGTGAGAATCAAACCCTGCACCTTGTGTCTGGAAGGTGCACACCTTAACCATTATGCCAACCTCCCACCCCTGGTGGGAGACTAGAAATGTAAAGATATTGCAAGAGTGATAACTTATGGTGTTATAAAGAATTATGAGAAGACAGACTAGACTTAGTTGTGTTATAGTCATGGTTATAAAGTTTAAGTTGGTTCTAGGTGGAGGTCTGAATAGGAATTATAGGGTTGCACTATATGTGGATGGATAAGTAGTGTGGGTGATGTAAAAAATGCCTAGTGGGAATGAGACTGATTGGGAGTATTTTGTGTGGAGCCAGTTGGTGTGGTATAATGTGATCTGACTTGAGTAGTTGTGATTGGTGGAGGTGATGTGAGGGTGAGTTGTGTTTGTGGCTGTGATTACTATAAATGTAGATGTACTGGGGTTGGGAGGGAATAGGGGGCAGAGCAGGGGAGCGGCAAGAGCCCGAGCGTTAGTGAGGGTGAACGGAGCGGGGCAGAGCCCACCAAGACAAGAGTAAAAAGTAAGTATTACTTTACAAATCTGAACACTTTAAACAAATTCTTGAGGTCTAATGGCTTACCAACAAGCAGAATGCAATTGCTGAAGAGCACTTGTGCCCTGGTGGGAGACTAGAAATTTAAAGATGGCTCCATGCTCAAAAGGATTCTAATATAGACTTAGTAATGGGGGAGGGAGATAGCACAAGGGGTGTAAACCAGGTGGAATGCAAAGAAACCAGAGAGACAATCAGTGGAACTCTATCAGTGAAGGCCTCAGAGGGGGTAAGTAATAATTCAAACTACCTGTAAAGTGAAGGGGAGAAGAGACAGCAAAGTTTATTAAGGTTGGGAGTGTCTCTTCACATTGACTTGCTGATTAGTAACCAGTTTGTGCACAGATTAGAGCAGGGAGATACATTAGCAATGAAGGGGAATGTATAGAGATGCAAATAAGCAGGTGGGCCTCCAAGTGATACAAACTAAGGCAGAAAGCACTGATAGGGCTGTTTGATGGTTAATTTAGTCACAGGGGTCTGAATTAAATGTATACTGTCTATTGGACAGTTAGGATTACTGCACTAGCTGGAGGGGGGGCACAAGGCTACAACAGTCAGTTTTATCAGCATGCTGAGAACTACTAAGAAATACTGCTAATGTAATAATTTCACTCTCATAAAACATACAAGAAGAATGCCTGGGTGGACTGACCTGCTCTTAAGGCTCAAAATGTATATCCTTATTTACTTTTGCAGTACTGATTCCTTCTTATACTGTATGGGTGGAGTGGTAGCCGCAGACTGCAGATTTGCTTGAGTTTGCTCAGCAAGCAGAATGCAATTGCTGAAGAGCACTTGTGTCCTGGTGGGAGACTAGAAATTTAAAGATGATTAATCTGAAATATGAGTAAAGATACATTAATTGTAATAGGAACTTCAGTAGTGATAGAACAGGATAAAAATATAATTGCAGATTAGTAGTACTAAAGGGCTACTAGCAAGGGAGAATTACACTGGCGTATATTTGTATTCTGCCTAAAACTGCTGTAATGGAGCTTCAGAAAATTCTGGGAGAAATAATCAGTTTTCAGCAAGGAATATTACTTATAGGTGGGGACTGGAGTTTGATTTGCAGCAGTGAGGATGTGTCTGGTGGGCCCAAAAGGCAAAGTATAACAAAGGAGTGTAGATTTTTGAAGAAATTTATGAAAATATTTGGCATGGAAGATGTGCATTCAGTATTAGGAGTTAGGAGTGAATTTGCATATTATGACTCAAGGTATAAAAACTGGGCTGGTTTAGAGAGAATTTACATTTCACAGGAACGTGTGCATTTAATTGAAGATCTTGATATGCACCCAATAACTATTTCAGATCGTGCTCCAAAAATAACTATAATAAAATTACAGGGTAATGAAATGAAAATGAGATGCTGGCGCTTTTTCCACTTGTCTGTTGGAAAGAGAAGAATTTAAGGAATGAGTAGTGGAGATAATTCAGGAGCTTTTCAAGAGGATAGTAATTTCTTCTGAAAGTATAGCTAGGGAGTGGGATAAAATTAAGATGGAGTTTAAAAATAGGGTGGAAGTAAAAGAAAGGGAGCTATGGTTTAGAAGTAACAAGAATTATTTAGAGAGACTGACACATGTTAAAGTATTGCAGAGTAGGGGGAATCTCACAAAACAAGAAGAGGATCAACTGCAGAATGCTAAGCAGAAAATTACCTCGATAATATGCATGAGTTTAGAAAGATTGTTGTTAAGCAACTATTTTTTATAATAACACTAGAACGCAAAAACTTTTATCACAACAACTCAGACAACAGAAAGTAGAAAAGGCTGTCGCCAAACTTAGGGAGGCTAAGGGAGCATATATAACAAGTAAGGTAACAAGAGATCCTGTAGAGGTATTAGAAATATTTTGGAAATTCTATGAAAGTCTGTATAAAGCAGAGAAATACAGAAATCAAGAAAAGACACAAATGGAAATGTTTACAGAATAATTAAATATCCCAAGGTTAGAGGTAGATGAGGCTCAATTACTAACCATTAGGATAGGAGGAGATGAGATTACAATTGTGATATATAACCAGCCTGCATTAAAGCCCCAGGAATAGATGGCATTCCTGTGAAGTCTGGAAGTTAGGAAGGAATGTATGTTTAAGATTATTTTATGAGGAGGAAAAGTACCAGTATCCTTTAAGAAAGCAGTAGTAGCTGTAATAACTAAAGAGGGTAAAGATCCATCAGATCCAGCTTCATCCAGGCCCTTTCCAATGCTAAAGCATGATTATAAAGTGTTCATGTCTATAATGGCTACAAGAATGACAAATGTAATGCCAAAAGTGATAGATATGGATCAGTGTCGTTTTGTGGAGGAGTGGCAAACTTTTGACAACATTAATAGAACATTGATGATCCAGAGGGAAGCAGAATGTAATAAAGTACCATTGTTGTTGATGGATCTTGATGCAGAGAAAGCATTTGACAGAGTAAGCTGAGACTTTGTGAGCAGGGCAATGGAAGCATTTGCATTTCCTGAAAAAATTATAAGATTGATTAGGAGGATATATGAGGGATCGGAGGTGAAAATTAATGTGGGAGGGGTCCTCTCTGATAATTTCTGCTTGAGCAGTGAAATCAGGCAGGGGTGTCCTCTTTCCACTTTGTCATTTGCATTATATTTAGAACCATTGGCAAAGAAAATGGGTTTATATTAGATGCTCAAAGTTACTGAACCTCGAATACGATATGATCGACACCATATAAGTCCGGTAACATCGAACACCTAATAAAAACATCACAAAAAGTAAAAAAAAAATAGACCTACTTGGTTTAAGCAGAGGTCAAGCCCCCCTGCACCCCGACACCCCCTTACTTAAATATTCCAACTCTGAGACCGCACTACATTGAAGTAAATGGAAATCTCCCTTTACGGAAATTTCCGTTTACCTCTTCGATGTTCTGTGGTTTCGTTGTTTACATGTCGACAATGTCAAATTCGACATTGTGAACATTCGCAATTCTGATATAGACCCAAGAAAATAAGGGACTCAGAAATTCAAGGATAAAATTGGTATGGTAGTCAAGAAACACTGGCTTTATTCACAGATGATATTATTTTTGTACCTGACAAAACCAGAAAAAAGGCATTACTGTGTTGTGGAACATTTTAAGACGGTTTCATATCTTTTTGGGATACAAAATTAATGAAGCTAAAACAAAGGTAATAGTGGTAAATTATGTACCCACATATAAACTGGTTCAGGAATACCCATATTTATGGTGACATGATAAAAATTAAACATTTAGAAATATGGATTAAAATTATTCTAGTGTGGCAACTAAGGATATGTGAGAAGAGACTTAAAAGATAATACAAAAACTGAGAAAATGGAAGCTTTGTTATATGTATATGGATAGTAAGATACAAGCAGTTAAGATGTGTTTAGTCCCTTTAGTCTTATACGCAGGTCAGACATATTTTTATCAACCAGAGGAGAAGTTGTGGATAGCAATTAATAAAGAGCAAAGGACTTTATCTGGGAGGGGAAGATGGCCAAGAGTCAAATGGGATAAGCTGATTCTTCCCATAGAACAGGGCAGATTGAGATTACCCAAACTGAATTGGTATTTCAGAGCTACACAGTTAAGGCCCCTGTACATAGCTCAAGCAGAAAACTGTCATTCAAAGTGGAAAGAAGTGAAGTTGAAATGGGGAAGCTCAAGAAACAAGAATAGACTGGGATTTTGGATGCAGGTCTTTAAGTAGAATAACAATGATCATACATAATATATCCATAAAGTAGCAGAAAGTATCCTAAGAACTAAGCCAGCATGGGAATGGAGAAAGGAGGTTCTGCTGGGAGCAAATAACTAGAGAGGGAAAGATGATAGAATGGGAAGACGCCAGGAATTTAATTGGACTGCAGGTTAGAGGTTATCTTCCCTGTCAAAAGATTCATATCAAAGTATAATCAAAGAGAAAGAGACAGGGGGGGGTCGTAAATGAAGGACCAGCACTGGTAGAGTTTTTAGGAGAATCTAGAACAGAAGCTGCCATTAAAAAAGGAATAATTAGTACAGTGTATAAAATATTGCATGTTAGCTATAAGAATCAATCCGAGGATGGTAGAAAGGCTTGGGAAGAGAGATTGGATATGACGTTCACAAAGAAACAATGCAAGGATATATGTATGTCTCCCAAATATGCAAAAAATCTTGAAGATTTAGGATTTTTGCTTGGAAATGTTTACATAGATATTTTTATACCCTAAGCAGACTCAAGTATTTTTTCCTCAGGTAGACAGCAAATATTGGAGGTGTGACGGGGAAGAAAGAAGTAATTAGGAACATATTTTCTGGGAGTGCATTTTGTTGGCAGATTTTAAGGAATCCCTTCGGAATGCACTGTTGGAGATGCTGGATGGGCAGATTGGTGTGACGTGGGAGATGATTTTTCTGAGCTATGATACAGAATCGGAACTGCCTTGACACGGTAAGGCCTTGCTGTGTCTAATTGTGGTGGCTGCCAAAAAAGCAATTACTAGAAAATGGAAATCAAAATCTAAACCAACTCTACTAGAAGTGTTTAATATAGTAACAGAGATAAAACAACTGGAATTGAGATCTTTATAACAGGATAGGAGCAAACCGCAATAGCAAAATATGGGAATTTTGGGAACAACACATACTGGACAGAAGTGAGGTTTAAAAGAATGCAGGACTTAAATGAGCTGTGTCATGTGAAATAATTAACGAGACTGTGTTATACTGGAATTAACTGGAAACAACTGAAACAAGACTGGAATTAAAGTATTTTGTCTGTTAATTGCTCAAACATGTGGTGAAGAGGTGCCAGTCTCTCCTTTATGGGCCAAGTATTTTGTATATTTCAGAATGAATTCTGCAAACCCTGTAGATTGGTTAAGAATGCTTTATTAAAGGTTCACAATATTCAAATACTGTCTTCATTAACAGTGCTGGTAAATATAACAGTCTGTAAACATGCTGGAATGCTGGTTAGTAATAACAGTGCTGCCAAATATATCCAAAGTTTCTGCATGTATATTCTGATTCTACTGAATAATATAAACTGAAAGTCTTTATTTGACCGTCTTCTGTACTCAGGCTCGAGTGTCTGTATTGTAGCTTCCTTTCTGGAATACTGGATGTTTAAATTTTTTCTGTATGTTAGTCTGAACTAACTGACTTCACTGACCGTATCAGAAGTATTTCCTAATGATACTAAAACCCTGTAATACTTTTCACGCTGCTTTAGCCTTGGTTTCCAAGCCTTGTCTTGCATGTGTCTCTTTATCTAGCATTCCATTACTATGTACACCTTTCCCTAGAAAAAGGAACATTCTGTAAGCCTTATTTCTGTACATCTTATGCTTAGCTAGCAAGATTGTATCTTTCCCTTGAAAAAGAAACCTTTCGCATTTCTCTGAAACTAAATCCGTACGTGTAAACACAAATCTGACTGTATATTTTCAGGCCTATTATTCTACTGTAATGTATTATAGTGAATTCACTAAGAATACCTTAACTCTAACATAATGTTTGACTGAAAATGATTAGGTAGGTTATAACTGGTGTATAATGTTTGCAACTGGGAGTGTTCCAGTATGGTTTATGATGTAAAATGCTTACAACTAGGATTGTGTCGGTGTGGTTTGTTTTCATTTAAATAAATGTATGATTGCCTATGTCGTAAGTGATGGTTTAATAAATATGTTTCTTGTAAAAAAAAAAAGGGGGGGTTTGAATAATTTATGTAATGTTACTTAGGTTATACGCTATATAGCAATATATATGAAGTGTAATGTTTGTGAACATGAACTTGTTAGTACAGTTTGAGTACTTTTATATGAATGTAAATTTGTCTTTCAAGATCTTCATGAACCCCCAAGTACCTTTTCCTTTGTTACATATAAACATGCATAACTTGCATACCTGCACTCCGACCACTAGTGTTTTATATCCATTTCTGATGTTCAGTACTTCTGTATGATGAATGGAGTAACAGGTTACCCTTTTAATAAAGGGTAAAACATTGTGTCCAACTTTAATGCACAGTCGTAAAAGTGCAACCGCTTCTATAAGTCATTCTGCAGTTCACACCAGTCTTTTATCAGCACTCCAAAGTCCATTTTTGGGTTTGTTTTTGGCTGCATTTTCTGCAGTTTGTTGGCCTCTCTAATGATTTCCACTTTCTGTTTCAGATTCTGTTTCCACCTAAATAGTAGAAAATAGCCCAATTTTCTTTCTTGCAGTCTGGATGCATCCTATACTGCTGATAACCAGTCTTTTCTACCTCTCTCATCAACACTTCTTTCTCTTTTCCTTTGATTAGATAATGTTTTGAGATAGTCACTTGCATCATTAGTCTTAGTAAAAGTTTTTGTGGTTCCCTGTGTAAATGTCCTAAAGTATGCAGAGTAGAGCATTCTTCATTGATGTCTTGCTCCTTACAGACTTTGATTACTAGGATAAATGCATTTCACTTCTCTCTTGTCTCACAATAAGTAAGAGTCCACAAAAATGTTATCTCAAGTCTTAAGCCTTTTTCTAAACTTCCAAGAAGCACTTAGGATCCTTTCTGTCAGCTGATAAATTTGCAACCTTACAGGCACTGTGCTGTTTTGTGAGCATGTTCTACCAAAATCTCCTTTGTGAGAATGTCCATCCATTTCCCTGGCAATTTTTTCTCAACTTTCTCGTAATCAACATATCATCTTTTATTTTATTTTAATTTAATTAATTTATTTATTTATCCTTTATTGACTAGGTTAATCCCATTAAGCTAGTAGCCTATTTTCAGGGGAGAACTGAGGTTGTATTTATACTACTAGGGGAAATTTGGCCAGGGTGTTGGGAAATTCTCCCTGCTCTTTTTGATAAGTGCCATGGGATTTTTTTAACAGTCTTTATTGAATTTTCACTTGTGACATAGGAAAACTTACATTTATATAAAAGTAATCAAACCATATTAGCAAGTTTACATTTACAAACATTGTACATCACATAATTTGTTATATATCCTATAACCTAGGCAACATTACATAAATTATTCAATTCCTGCCTTCTCTTAAACCACATTCCTCCTCTATGTATTCTCCCAAAATTTCCATTTTTTTTCTGTATAATTTAATATTACATTTTTCTAAAGATACCAACTCTTGATCTTTTCTTTCTGTTACAATGTCCACTGTTTCAAGTACAGTTGGTTTAGATTTTGCTTTCCATTTTCTTGATGCCATTGGGATCTTTTGTATGTCCACCTGAGCTACCAACTCAGGCAGATGGGGCCTTAATTTAACTTCTCATCTGAAGGCCTACACACTTATGAATGCAGCAGCCCCTCCACTTATGCTGCACTACAGTGTCAGTAATCCATCTACCTTGTCTTAAAATAGAACTCACAGCCTTCGGCACCAGAGGTGTGTGCACTACCTGTTGGACCACTGACACTGCATATAATTTTCTGAAACTCCATTAATCTTAATGTTGTTGCATCTTGCCCTATGCTCAAGGTCATTAACTTTGACCTGTAAGCAGTCCAGTCTTGCTACATCCAGTCCAGGCCTAATGTTCACTTCCTCATTCACCACCACCAGTAAATCCTGTAGCACTTCATTATGTTCATTAAGATCCTTAATGACTTCTCCATTCTTCTTATCATGCAAGGTAGGTTTATTCATCAGTGATTTTTTTAAACATCCTTAAGATCTAGCCATATGACTTCAAGCATAGCTTGCTCCTTCATCGTCTTTTCAGATGTTGACAGCTTAATTTCCTCAGGTGCTTTTTTCATATCTTGCTTCAGACCCTCCTTTCGCTTATGATTCATTTACTCTTCCTCTTTCTACAAGCTTATGAGAAAATATTTGCAGTTATTCTGCTGAGTTTTTCAACTTCTTTAAAATCTAAAATACCTTGACGTGGAGCTTCATAGAAACAACTACATTCAGCATGGCACCTTACCAAAGTCCCCCCTCAGTTTGTTCTGTCGCTGTAAACCCAAAGTTAATTCTGTGTGACCTGCCTTCAAGTTCAGCCAGTTTCTGTGCTGTTTGTTCATATTTTAATTGTTGCTCCATTGTTTTTGCTTTCATTTCCTTTCCAGTAGTTTGCATATCAGCTTTTTCCTCTGACTATGTGGTTAAAGCATTTATTTCCTGCAGTCTTTTATATTATCTTAACGAAAAAAGGAAAAAGGTACCAACGCAGACCAATGGAAATGTTCAAACAAAGTACTTTACTTGCTTTTCTTGCTAGCGCTTTCATGCGGACAATAACCACACTTCTTCAGACAAGTTTAACAGCAAGTTTCACTTAGTATATATTCAACACAATACTAATTATACAATTAATTATCACAATTAATTAAGGCATCAATTAAATCATTATATTTAAAAATCAACTACAATGAACAAAAAGCAAAGAATCAGTTTATTGGATCTAGTATTGAGTAATAACTTTTTCATGTTCAAAGATCAAATTTATTTACAACAAACTGGTGTAGCGATGGGGGCCCCATGTGGGGGCACCTTCGCTAACACTGTTATGGCGTTCTGGGAACACTCCTTTCTGTTTAAACATGTATTATTTCAACAAATAATTGTGTGGTACACAAGGTATCAAGATGACATCTTTATGATTGTCAGAGCTAACGACGAACAAATAAGTGACTTAATGAATGTGATGAATTCTTTTACTTCCTTTTTACAATTTACCTTTTCTTCAGATGATGAATCTATCAATTTTCTTGACATTCTTATTTATAAGGATGTATGTAGAGAATGTTTTACCACCTGTATTTATAGAAAACCTTTATACAGTAATTCTTTTCTGCATTTCTCAAGTCATCATCCTTATTTTCAAAAAAGAGGCATAGTTAAAGGCCAATTGGTGCGTGCCTCACGAATGTGTTCTGAAGACTATCTATTTTATGAAGAATGTTCTAAACTTAAAGAAATGTTCTTAAATAGAGGGTACCCAAATAAATTATTTGATAATTTGATGAAAGAAGTAGAAATAAAAAGAAGGAACGGACTTCTAGCACCCCTCTTACAGAAAAGTAGTACACAAGTAATAAGTTCTAATCTAGACGAAGTCACGGTTATTACTAGTGATAGATGTGTCGCTGGTGGTCATATTAATTATAGATCCAGTTTGATAACCCAATATAATGAATTTATGATTGAGTTTCAGAATATTTTAAATATAAACTGGGACCTGATTCTTCAAGATTCACAGTGCCGTGAGTTACTAGGTATGAAACCCGTGGTTGTTTTTAAGAAAACACCATCATTAAAAACACTGTTTGAACGTTTACCACATCAGTACAAACCAAATAAAGGTATGTTCAAATGTGGACATTGCAATTACTGCAAATACATCAAAACAGGTTCCACATTTCAAATAAGAGGGGTAAAATACTTCATTAACAATAAATACAATTGTTTAACAGAAGGAGTTGTTTACCTAGCTGTCTGCCAAACATGTACCGCTTATCATTTTGGCAAAACTGAACGCCAACTTAAGCAGCGCATTTATGAACATCAATATGCTATTTCCAAAAAAAGTGTTACAAATGCTCTTGCTAAGCACATTATTGAGAACAAAGATCATAAATTTTTATTCACAGTAGTACAAAAAATTAATAGGAACCCAAGAGGAGGTCCTTGGAATCTCCGACTTGAAGAACAGGAGTTGCTATGGCAACTCAAAACTAATGCTTGTTCATTTCCAGGCCTCAATGAAGCTCTTTCAATTAAATGTCTTTTAAAGCTTAAAGCTCTTATGAGATAGATGTGTTATTTAGTTGTTCTGAACATTTTATGAATGTTTTTTATAGATATACAAAAATATATTCATTTAAGTATGACATATATAATGAATGTTTGTATTTTTTAACTTGTTATGACATTGGGTAGTTCTTTGCTTTTTGTTCATTGTAGTTTATTTTTAAATGTAATGATTTAATTGATGCCTTAATTAATTGTGATAATTAATTGTATAATTAGTATTGTGCTGAATATATACTAAGTGAAACTTGCTGTTAAACCTGTCTGAAGAAGTGTGGTTATTGTCCGCATAAAAGCGCTAGCAAGAAAAGCAAGTAAAGTACTTTGTTTGAACATTTCCATTGGTCTGCGTTGGTACCTTTTTCCTTTTTTCATTGTGGTTTATCAATTTTTTGTTTTATTTTATCTTACTTATCTTGAAAATCTCAGAGTGGACTTTAGTCACAGTTTCTCTTTCCAGGGTGACTGAAGATTTTTTTCTCTACAGCTACCATTAGCACTTGTTTTTTTTCCCCAGCTCTACTCTACCACGCTGCTTTCAGTCATCTTCTGAGTTTTCACAATTACCCTCCCTTATATTTCACTTTTCTTTATTGCACATCTGGATGCCACAGACAATTCAGCTACCAGTTTCTGTTAACAGTTTACACTACTTTTGAATGCTTTTGTTAAACTATTGATTTCTCAGAGCTCTCTTTTTTTCTGCTTACACTACTCCCACCTTTTACAAACCTGAAGTAGCCAGTGTTCTAATAACTCTGCTCCTGCCAATAAGAAAGGAGTAGATTTTGTAAGCCACTATTAGACAGAGTTTGTACAGTTGGCCACATAGGCTAAGAGTGCTGTGCTGCATTTTATTTTTTAAATGAAAAAACATTGTTTTTGAGATGCCCCTATGCAAAGAAGCCACAGCAACAGTGTCCAATGGTGGAAGTTCTGCACATCTAACCGTTCAGCTTCACAGGCTTTCTACCGTCTCTTTGCCCCCCCCCCCCATTAGCTAGGGTATGAATCGAACTGTCTTTGAAGTTCTTTGATATATTTAGGTTATTGATGAAATGGCAGGGAGCAGAAAACCTGCAAATTTTGAACAGTGTTTGGATGTTATTTTCACAGTCAAAATGGGAGTTTGTGGCTGCACAGCAGCATAAAAATGAGTCTGCAAGGGTATGTTGTGATCACAGTGCAGCTCACACATAATAGTCTAGACAGTGGCAGGTCATTTTTTTTTCCTCTTGTTTTTTTTTTAATCTTCAGATATGACCAGTCTTTGATTTGCAGGACTACTAATTATTTTCATGAATTTAATTGGAATGCTTTACTCTCTGGCTACTGTGAATAAAACAGAATAGAAATAATTGCTATGACCATTATATTTTTATTTTGTTTTGTTACAGTCAAACATTTGAGATTTATATAGTCAACCAAAGGGTTTTTAATTGCTGGTTGTTGGAATTGGCTGTAGAAGAAAGTGACCAACTCTGCAGTCATTTGCTCATGTTAAACCATCATCAGTCTGGCTTTGCAGAACTAGTGTGCATTTGTACAGCTGCTGTTTCAGTGAAACAAAACTGAAATACATTACTGTGATAATTTGTGTTTTCTTCATCACTATTAGACATCTAATATATACATAGCCAACAAAGTGACTATAATTGGTGTGTACTGGGACTGTCTGTGTTTGTAAATGCTGCCTTTTGTTCAAGTAAAGCAGTTATTGCTCTGGCTTTGTAGGAATAGTGTATATTTCTGTAAAACAAGATGTAGTACCTTACTGTGGCTACTTTGTGTGAAACAAAGTTGAAATGCAGAGTTACGGTATTTTTCCCAGAGTCAGACATATGAGGTGTATACAGTCAACAGTGTGTCTCTAATTTTTTGGTACATTGGCTGTCTGTGAATGAAAGTTAGTGATCCACTTTCACTGGCTGAAATTAAATAGTCACAAGTACCAAGAAACGGAAAACCGAACAAACTACTAAAGACATACAATGTACATTTGAGGCACAAGAAAAAAGGAAAATAACTTTAGAGCCTTTGTTCCTTTAATAATTAGAACTTCTTCAGAACACAATCACAAGTCTTTCTTTACCAAACTAATGTGCACTTATATGAATTAGGTTGTGTATTTTAATTTGACTACTGTTTGATGTGCGACCTGAAGCTGATATAAGTTACTGTAGCCATTATTTGCCACAGTGAGATGTCTGAGGTGTACCCATTAACGAAGTGTCTATAATTGCTGGATATAGTGGATCTTTATAGTGACTAATCTTGCTGTTGTGTGCTCAGTTGAAACAGTAAATGTTCAACAAACACAGTGCTGTACTAGATTCTGGATAGCAGCACCCTCCCTCTAGCAGTCTGTAAAAGCTCATAACTCCTTTCACTGCCTGTCTGTGAGGGTGAAGAACCAGTCACCTAGCAGGACCAGGACAACCCTTTACACTCACTGCTAAAATCCTTCCAGTTTTCTTCTGCCAAAGTCAGAGAAAGATCTCTTGGTGCATTGATTCTCTCTAAATGGGTGACAGCTGCAGAGCTCTGATGAGAAACTCCTTTGGAGTTTTATTTCCTCCCTCTTCCATTTCTATCAGTGCTTGAATAGTATATTCTGCTTTTTGACTGTTTTTTTTTTTACATTGACTAGCAAATAATGCCTGTTAACTAAAAACTTCATTTGGAAGTTTTGACAGGAAAACCTGCTGATACTGCATTTTTTCCTTTGGAGTTATGATTATTTGAGGTAGTTGAGTAGGATTATAACATATTAAATGATTTTTCATTTAAAATTACTATTTTGAAGCCATTTGTTTGTTAAACATTTCTGACAGGAATTTTTCAATGTATGATTTATTTTGTGTCAAATTTTGTTTTGGGCTGTATCCATTCATTTTGACTAAAACTGGACCCTTTCTTACAAAATTAGGGGATTTTTATGCATGTATTTTGAGCTTGGAACTGGGTTAATAAAACTGCCATTTTATTCAGTACATTCTTTAGAACAGTAACCCCTGCAGAAATGTTCTTCAGTTTGCTTTTGGTGCCATTTTATATGTTAAACATTTCTGACAGGGATATTTCATTTAGTTTATTATTTATTTCTTCCTAATACTGTTTTAGGCTGTGTCCATTCATTTGAACTGAAACATAGCCTTTTTTTCTTTACAAAATCAGTGGACTTGTCTGCATGTATTTTATGCTTTGAGCTGTTTTACTGAAAATACTGTAATTTTCTCAGAGCAGTGTTCAGAATAGTATCCCTACAGAAGTAGTGTTTAAATTGCTATTTAGAATGAGAATAGTGGGATTTGTCCATCTTCTTACTGGACTTTATCATGCAGCCAGTATTTGGTATTGAGCTGGCTATTTTTTGTGTCCCCTGACTTGATAGTCTTAGACCCTGTCCCCACCATCTTCCCCATCTGCACCTAAAAATGAAAGAGTAAATAAAGATATGCCTCAGTCTGTGGCATATAACTTCACAGTAGACTTAGTTTCAGGTGGACTGTTGGACTACTCACCTTCTGTTACCCCCAGATCCCATGGGGTGGTCATAGCAGCACAACTGTGCATTTTTCAGGGGTCAGACACATCCTCTAATGCTGTATCATTGCATGCTGCATGCATGGGAGTACCAAACCTTTTAGGTGCAGGAGAAGTCATAGGTGTAGAATCTGTTGCTAGTATTAATACTTTTCTCCCATGGTATTCCCCCACTAGTGTAGTGTATGCCAAAAAGAGACAGAAGACTCACTAGGTGGTAGGACAACTGTGTGTTTTTTTTTCACCTGAGATGATCACTGTTTTTAGATCTGTTGATTTAGTGTTGTCTTTTCCATCCATTCCTCAACTGATGGGTTTTTGGATCTGATTTCAGCCACTTCAGACCCATAATCCCATCCTGTCCCCAACATTACCTCAGATTGCATTTGCCACTCATTGAGTTCAGATGTGATTTACTGTTTCAGGCTTGCCTCAGCTAAGTTTTTGACTTGAATGTTTGATATTCTTAAGGCTTGTAATAGGAAAAATATTTTTCCTGGTTCTTCCCATAGATATGGTGAGTGTATCTCTCAGGGGGCATGGAAGAAGCCAAATATCATGGAACCCTTCCACAAGAAACCAGATAAGTATATTGTGGATCCTAAAGATTGCCTTTATTGGAGTAAGGGCCCTGCAGTAGATGCCATAGTAGTAGCAGTCACTTAAAAAGGGCTAGTAGAGCTCATATCTCCATCACCTAATGGGGAATCTTGGGCTTTGGATGGATTTGGGAAGCAAATTTATGCTTCAGATACTTTGACCTGAGGTTGTTGAACTGTTTGATGCACATGACTAGGTTCCAGAGAGATTTGACTTAGGAAGTCTCCAAATTCCTCTTTCTAGGTCCATGTCTGCAGAAGACAAGAAAACAATGGACTCGCAGCTGGCCACCCTACAGTCCTTATCAAATGCCTGATATCTAATGTCACAGAAAGTGTTGTGAGAGCCACAGGTTCTGGCGTAACTGTAAGGGGACATGCTTGTATGCATTTGTGTAACTTTGCTGAGCCCTTTAAGATATCTTTTATAAAAGACCCTTTCTATGGTTCAGCCCTGTTTGGACTCAAGGTCAAAGACTCCTTGTCTAGAAGTGACAAGGAAGGGAAAACCCTTTCTGCCATGGGCATACAGTTTTTCTACCCACCCTAAGGACCTTCTCTAGAAACCAGAAAGGGGGTAAGAAATCATGGTTCCCAAAGTCCCAGTTTTTTTTCAGGACACTTCTGGAGATGGACACTCCCAAGGCAGAAGGAGGAATTCTAAAGGTGGACATTGACAACGTGGCAGTGGAGACTTGCAGAATCAAGGCTGCAGGGGTCCTTTCTCTAAGAGGCTTTATCAGTGCTCTTGAATGGTTGCCTAAATGCTGCCCTCTGGAGGCAGAAGGGGGCTTCTCTCTGCATCCAGGAGCCCAGACTTCCATCAATGAAGATCCCTGAGTTGGGACAGTTATTTCCCTTTCTTTGCCCACCCCCATCCAAAAGGAAACTCCTCAGTGCTCCACTCTCTCAAAGGAAAGCAGCAGCTATAGAAATAAAAAAGCTGCTAGAGAAACTAATCATCCACAAGGTCCCTCCAGACCAGAAAGGATTCGGAACTTAATCAAGGTTCTTTATACCGCCAACAATGAATGGGTACCTCAGGCCAGTTTTGCACTGAAGTCATCTAAACCAGCATGTCAAACACATGAAGTTCAAGATGGTCAAGGTGTAGTCTGTTCTCCCTCTCCTGAGAAAAGATGATTGGATATGCTTAATAGGTCTTCAGGATGCGTGCTATCATATCAGAATGGACAGGCACTTCAGAAGGTATCTTCAATTCCAGCTGGGAGCCAGTCTCTCACACTTCAGAGCCCTGCCCTTTGAGACCTCACCACAAGCCTCTACTAATCTGGGCCAGAAAGCATACTCCAGCTTTTCACAGTAAATCAAGACAAATCACATTTTTCTCCAGTGCAGACCTTAGAGTTAATAGGACCTGACTTTGTCACAACCATTCAAATAGCAAGATTACCACACAGCAGATTTTCCACCCTATTCAGTCAGGCTCTAAAGCTTCTTTCCCACCAAACACCACCTGCCAGATTGGTTCTCCAGCTCTTGTGGTCAGTGGCATCTTCTATCAGTTTACTCTAAAGTAGAAGGCTGCAAACCCAAAGAAACCATGAATTTAAACTTGCTATTCCTATTTGAAGGCTTAGGTGTCTCCCATGGAAAAACAATAAACAGAAAAGCATAAAATCAAGCCATACTCTGAGTAGACAGATCTGAAGAAGTATCATATGAAAGCGCTGCAGATCTTAGATGACCACAGTTTTTCGCTCATACTACTGTTTATTTCTTATAGCATTCTTTAAATAGAAATAGAAGTTGTAATCACCTTCATTTATAAGATTTAAAAAAAAAGTAGTTTTAAGAATTCTGACGCAACACGCAGGAATAAGGACATCTTTGGGATATAGAAATATCTTGCCTATTTTTTTATTCTTATTTTTTTTTTTTGTTAGCTACTTGTTAAATTTTTGTTAATTTTAATTAATTATGGCATTTTCTAAATAAAAACAAGGTTCTGCACATAGTTTTTGAATTAAATGTAACCACATTCATGTCAGTCCACCCCCACTTATGGGAAACGACACCCACCATGTTATCTAGGGTAGAACTTGGACCAACACACCCCCCCCCCCCAATTACACACACACCCTCATCATGATGTCATGGGCAGACACAGTCATAAGCCCTGCCCACTTTTTTGCAGTAAATAGCTGTAACCAAACACTGTCTACTCAGTCTTCTAAGTATTGATCATCTGCCAGATAAAGATCTTAATTTATTCAAATGAAGTGAGTATGAGTCTTTTGTCTACCTAGAGTGAGGCAGAACAAATAACCAGGATTTGCACCTAGGTCTGGGATACATAGCATTGACCACAAGCAAAAAGATGGATAAGCCACTGAAATTTTGAATGTAGACTGTGAGCCAAACTACCCAATAAAACAGGCAAGTTACCATTTACTCAATAACCCGCCTCCTCCGCATTGGGTATTGGTAGTTTAGAAATAATTTGTCACAACAGGATCGGGCAGCACTGCTCTTTTTTACATGTGGGGAACACCTCAAATAGATCTGTTCACCTCCTTTCAAAATGAGCAGCTGGAGAATTTCTGTTCCAGACATCCTTGCAGCCATTCTTAGAGGAACAAAGTTTTTTAATCCGTTGGATGAGAAAGTTCCTTTATGTGCTTCTTCCTTTTCCACTTATTCACAAGGTACTTTTGAAAGTTCAAAGAGAAATGCCAAAGATCATTGTGATGACCCTCAGGGCCTATAGAAACCTAGCCATAACAGTTCCCTGGATATTTCTTCCCACAATATTTACTTCCCTGGACCCCTGTCTAGCAGGGTGACTGACATGATCCCCGGGGTGAATTTTCTATCTCTCATCAAGGTTCCTTTTGAAGAGGGCCAATGAGGCGCTCTGCTTGACATGTATGGGCAAGTCTGTTCCAGAGTATGGAGAGTCTCTGGGTCAGGAACCTATCCCTCCGGCATGTTTTGTTCATTGTGATGACAAGGTTTAGATCCCTGGAGCGTGTGGCTCTGAGGGATTGGGGAGCATGTCCAACAGCTCAGGGTTTGACATGGCCTTGTATATTAAGCAGAGATCGCCTCTGAGTAGACAATATGCCACAGAGTATAGCTGGAGTTTTTTTTTAGACAGTCAGCATAGGGCATCTGCTTTAGGCCTGTGATTATTTTAGTGAGGTATTTCTGCGGCCTTTCCAGCTGTTGCAGATGTCTTGTGAGGTACATACCAAACGGGGCATTGTATTCTATAATGGTTCTAATGAGGGATGAGTACAGTGGGACAATGACCTTCTTTTTTCTGGATGAAAAGCCCTTAGTGATGAGGTGTGCCACATAGAAGGATTTCCTGACTATTGTGGCGATGTGGTTTTCGAAGGTGAGACCACTGTCCACCTGTGTTCCTAAGTCTCTCATCACACTTTCAGTGTTTAGTGTACTGTCACCTATGTGGTAATTCATAGGTACATGTTTTTTCCCAAAGGGGATAACTGTACATTTCTTGGCATTAAGCTTGAGCCCATGGCTGTGGCACCAAGCATCTGTTTCTGTAAGGCTCTTTTGTAGAATATCCACATCATTTGGGGATTCAATAATGGCTCCCAGTTTGCAGTCATCTGTGGACTTTGTTAGCCAGAGTCCCTTAGTGTTGGCCTGTACTTCAGAGAAGTAGATGCCAAACAAGAGTGGTCCCAGAACTGAACCCTGAGGTACTCCACTTGTCTGGAGCTGGATTTGGAGTCGGCTACTTTTACAATCTGGGTTTTGTCAGTAAGCCAGTTGGCAACCCATCGAGTGACGTTGGGATTTATGCCCAGCTTAGTAAGTTTATCTATGATTCCAGAGTGAGGGATGATGTAGAAGGCCTTGGCGAGGTCCACATAGGCTGTATGGACCACCTTACCCTCGTCCACAGCTCTGGAGACTGACTCAAAGACGTCAGTTAGGTTCAGGAGACAAGATAGGCCCTTCACGAACCCAAACTGGGTAGGGTTCAGTGTTTGAAGGTTGCCAGTGTCTTTGTTTATAAGTTCCATGCCCTTGCAGATCAGGCTGTTGGGACGGTAGTTCCCAGGATCCAAGGTGGATCCCCCCTTGTGGAGTGGGATAACTGTAACTGTGCGCCACTCAGTGGGCACGAAGTCTGAGGGGAGGCTATGATTAAACATGACATTTGTGTGAGGTGCCATTTCATTTTGTAGTTCATGTAGTACACAGCCCGGGATGTGGTCCCATGGATGCTGTTTTCTTAGCTTTGGAGAGTGGTTATTTCAACCTTGTCTGTAAGCGATCTATTGGATATTGGTTGCCCCCTGGTATTGTTTTTTTTTTTTTTGTTACACCCAGCATAGAAAGGTGAATTCAAGCAAGGTGAAGGCACAGTCCATCATGGCCTTTTCCTCTTCTGTGACATATTGGAGGGGGAAGTATTACTAGAAGTCTTCTAGGGGCAGCAACTTGGTCCTCCATCCATACCTTCACAAAGCACTACAAATTGGATACTTTTTCCAGGTCCAGAGCTTGCCTCATGAGGACTGTTCTCCAGGGCCTCCTGGACCCTTAGCCTTCCTCCTCCCAGGTTGGGTAAGCTTTGGGAATCCAGTACAGCAGTGAGCTTGTTGAACGTAGTACATTTGCACAAGATCACTTGTAACAGTAGGTGTTTGTAGAACACACTGCCTTACTGGCAACAGCCTCCCACCACCCTCCATATATTAGGTGTATATAGTTGGGTGTTGCAGTTGCTGTTATGTTTTGGTTCAACAACCTTTTTTGTGTATGTATGCATGTTTTTTAGGGTAGTACAGTAGGTGTTAGCAAAGGCTGTGTTTTCATCAGCTCTTTCTATTGTACACTAGAAAACTAAAAGGGTTCTGTCTGTGAGTGTGAAGGGCTGTTATGGTCCTGCCAGGTGATTGGTTCTTCACTCTCACAGACAGGCAATGGGAGGAATTCTGAGATTTAACAGACTGCCAGAGGGAGGATAGCAGAGCACTACTTCCCATATGCCAGTAAGACATTGTGTTCTATGAATATTTACTGTTACAGGTGAGTTGAATTTAAGCAACTGTACTTTATACTGGCTTTGCAGGACTAATATGTATTTGCATGAATCAAGTTAAACAGCTTTACTCTGGCTAGTGTTTATATGAAATACTATTGAAATACATAACTTTAGCTAGTATTGTCATGGTCAAATGTCTGAGCTGTATGCTGTCAATAAAGTAGATTTAATTGCTGGATCAGCATTGTTTTCAGTAAGCAGCTTTCTTTGGCAGCCTGGGCAAGATGTATGTGAAAGTTGATCATTAGCGCAGAGAGTAGCATTACCATATCACTAAGCATGATTCTCTAGTTGAGTTTTTGACTGTTGCTCCTTTCAGTTGGAGTCTGCAAGCCCTTCCCGGCTCTGTGTAGGTTATATCCAGGTGATCTATTTTCTGTAACACCCCAAAGATATGGTGTTGATAAGCATGCAGTGTGAGAAAGTGTGTGTGTGTGTGTGTGTGTGTCTGTACTCACATGTACATGTTTTCACATTTTGAGATGGATCTGACTTGCCATGGTCATTCTCAGTCTGTGTATTTATTAATTTTATGTGTGTGTGCGTGTGTGTGTAAAAATATTACTGATTTTATTAGTGGACACAACAGTCTTGGGGAGATGCACAAAATTCTTGTAGCTAATAGTAAAAAAGAACAGTTAAGAAGTAATTAACTCACACAAGTAAGGCGTAAAATCCATCACAGAATGTCCAGACCATCCAAGCTCCATGCAGCACCCCCAAACTATACTGTATCTATAAAAGGGGATATTGAAACAGACTTAATACCTTCTGCCCTGCAACATGTTTGTTCTGAAACTGGCTATGCTCAGAAGTTTGCATAGAAAATCACTATAACTCTTTTGTGGGCTGGGGCAGTTTAGTCATTGTTTCTTTCTTCTGTCACAAACCTGAGAGGTATGCTCAGAAGGTCAATATAGGTAGTCTAGGGACAGTGTATGGTCTACAGCAACAACTTGGAATAAATTACTCTGCTGATCTTTTTTTTTTTTTTTTTTTTCTCATAATCAGACCTCATACGTGCATAATAATGACTGTGTTTTGGGGTTGGGATAATGTGGCATGCTCAGTGTTTGTGTGTGTGTGTGTTTATATCTATGTATATCAGCAGCATGTTGAAATATATTATGGCCATTTGTCCTTTCACTTTTGTCCCTCTTTAACAACAGAGAGGTGTACAGAAGATGGCTGTCTTTTGAGGTTTGGGGTGTGGAGGCATATATGGTCTGTGACAGCAACAACACAAAATTTGCAGCTGTGACCGTGATTTATTTTTATTTCATCCCAGTTTAATACCAGGGAGGTATACAGAAAGTGTCTATCCCTCTTTTTTGAGCTGGAGGAAGGGAGGCAGGCGTATTCCCAGATGTGATTTATGCACCTTCACAAGCCTTTTCTTCTTAGTATATTAGCAACTGTGAGTCAGCTTTTAACATTAAATCTTGGACACAATTTATTCTTCCTTGAAAGAAAAAACAAGAATAGTATTGAATGTCTTTCTTACTTATGGTATTTGTTCATGCTGTCATTGAATCAGAAGGTTGGAAAAGGCTGTAAAATGTAACTCAGAGTATCTAGAACCCTATGGCCACTGGAGTCCTAGCAGCCCTAGATGCTCCAACACATAGTTCAGTTGTTTCCTCCACAGTTGTTACATTACAGTCTTGGCTTGTTAGAGTGTGCCGAAAGCCCATATGCCCATAGAACAACTCAAAGGGTGAGAAACCTGTGGATTCCTGGGGTAACTCTCTGTATACAAACAGCAGGTGGAGCAAATATTTGTCCCACTCTCTCTTAAACTGATCTGCAAATGACCATAGCATGGTGTTTAGTGTAAAGTTTAACTTCTCCACAGACCATTAGTCTGGGGTTGGTTTTTAGGTGCTTCACCCCACAGACAAGCCAGCAGGTCTGACATGAAATAGGCACCTCTGTCAGTCAGTGTTTCTCTCAAGAAATTTACCCTGCTGAAAATTTCTAGCAAAGCATTTGCCACCTTCTCTGCCTCGATAGAGGGCAGAGACACTCCCTCAGGTTGTCTGGCAGCATAATCTACTACCACCAGGATATACTTCTTTCCTGTGGAACTTGGGGTACACAGAGGCCTCACAATATCCATAGTTACCCTCTGAAACTGCTCCTCAGTCACAGGCAAAAGCATTAAAGGAGCTTTGACTTTGTCTCCTGCCTTGCCTACTTTTTGGTACTGCTCACAGGTCCTGCAATACCCTGTTACATCCCTTGCAATCTCAGGCCAGTAAACGTTTTGCGTAATACATCTCTTGGTGCACTTTATGCCATATGACCTGTAAAAGGAATGTCATGGGCTATGGCTAGAAGTGCTAGATGGTAGATTCTAGGCACTACCAGCTGCTGTATTACCTCACCCTATAGCCCTCCCTCAGGGGTCCACTCTCTGTACAGTATCCCTTTTTTAAGAACAGATGCCTCCCTAGCTACCTCTCTCAAGCCTCTTAGTGTAGGATCCGTGAGTCTTCCCAACTCTTACCTTTATGACCCTTCCCAGCTCCTCTTCCATAGGAAGTCTGATATCTTCTGACAGCAGTGCCTCACTGTCAGCCTGGGTGCTACCACTCACCTCTGCCCTTGCAGTCACTCTGTACAAGGGAACATCAGTACCTACCGGCAGCTGTGGCTCACCGTCAGGCTCATGGCTACAGGGTAGCTCCCTCCCTGCAATAGCCACCTCACCAACCCTGGAGCTGGGGTCAGTCTTGGTCTCCCCCAGGCTACCAGCCCCACATGCCTTTCTCCAAGCCTGACTGTAAGTGCTTGCATACAAGGTACTACATTATCAAAATTATATTCCCTATCAAGATATATGCAGAGGTATCCTGAAACACACCTACTTGCTTGCTTCCTTTTCCACTGTCCCGGTCAAGGTGGACCCTGGCCAAAAGAAATTTGAAATGGGGTCCCTCTTAAAGCTCTAACTGGAGTGGACTGCCCAAGCAAGTACTGCTCCTGTTTAATGACTGCAGGCTTCTCAGTGGTTATGTCAGAGGCTCTCTCTCTCTCTCTCTTGGCAGTGGCCTGTTTTCCATCCACTAAGATAGGATATAAACTCCGGTGATAGTCTGGTACCCCTGTTGTCTCCAGCCAACTTACAACTGACATACTGCTATTCCCACTTGCTGGCTTCCCAACATTTTGTTCCCCACCTTGCTTCCATGGACATCTGTATGCTACTTGGCCCCCACTGGTTACAAAAAACATCTAACCCTTGAACCTGGTCGTGTACCTGAACTAGTGGCTTCTGCTGTTACTGCTGAACTCTTTTGAAGTGGTTTAGGCTGCCGACCATGGATTCCCTTATATCCATGTACAGCACTGGGTATCCCCTTCTTGTGTAGTGATGCCCTGCTTGCTGAATAGAGATTCCCTTTTTTGCCCAGCTCATCCGCAGTTACACTCCTGGTCTGCTAACCAGATTATCATGTCCTCAGGCAAAGTGCTAAGGGCTTGTCCCCTCACCAAAAGGTCTGCCAGCCTTTCAGAAGTGGTGACCTGACATCCTCTCAACCCCACCTATGAAAATAAGTGCTTAACTCAGCAATATAATCACATACACTTTCATCTGCCCTGCATCTATGATCATGAAGTATTTTTCTGTAAGTTTCAGGTTTTAACTTAAAACATTCCAGTAAACATTGATGTTAAGTTGTCTATCTCGCCTTTGTTTCTTGCTTGTTAGGATCGGAGCTGATCCTCTGCTCCGACTCGGCCATCTTCTATAGCTCGAGAGCTGTTTACTGGCTCAAGGCTACCCCTTATCCCATGATGCCTAGCACTAACTACACAGATCTCGTTTGCCGCTTCAGCTGCGAGGTTCGGTGTTACTGGCTCAGGCTGTTGGAAGTTTTATTATACTACTATTCTATCAGATTAGGGTTCCTTTTTTGATAATTTATAGTTTTCAACATAGTCGTTAATTAGTTTGTTGTAGTATTAGTGTAATTGTAGTTTCCCTTACAACTCGTTTAAGTTAGAGAGTTCTCCCCCCCCCCCCTTTTTCTTGTCCCTCTTGTAGGTAGCGTTTTTAGTTTAAGCCTTTCTCTTTTTACCTCATAGGTAGCCGTTTAAGTTAGAGGCTTCCTAGTTAAAAAAAAAAAAAAAAAAACTTCTTAACTGTAGATGTGCCATGCATTCAGCGGGGTCTTCTCCCCAGGATTCACCGGCCAAGGCTCAGCCGGTGAAATCTCCTAAACCGCAAATGTCGGCTCCAGCTCGGAGCAGTCATTGGCCCATACATTACCTACTACTTGGTTCCGGCTGGAAAGCAGGCTGCCTCCCCATTCGGCTCCTCAGTATCTTGCCGTCTCAGACCCACAAGCAGAAGTTCTCAAGTCTCGATACCGTCGGTCTGTTGCAGAGTGACTAGTCAAGATCCTCCCACTTCTCGGTCCTCTAGACTCTTTGCCTCACGATGTCAGAAAGTTAACAATTGTTTAACCTGCAGGCACTGGCCAAAAAGATTTCCACCTCCTCAACTGTCTGCCTTTGTTCCTCCTCTGGCTCCTCTGAGCTCAGAGCCGGAGTTTGTTCAGAACCGTCGGCTAACGATTTCTCCTTCGGTTCCGTCTTTGGCTCCGATTCCCTCGATGGTGCCTTCTGTCAGGATCTACCGAGACTCCCCGTCAGCTCGAGGATTGGACCCTTGTCGGTTCTGATTTTGGCGCAGGTCAGCTCGGATCCTACTGCAGAGGAGGATTCCGGTTTCCTCAGAACCATGGTACTTTGCATCATGGCAGGGATGCCTTCGATGTCATGAGGAACTGGCCTAAGTACAGCTGAACCTATTCCTACAACTGAGGCCCCTGCTACAACTCTTGAATCGACCTCAGAAATTTTACCCACTACGGTGGTTGACTTATCAGACACCATCCCCTTGGATGTCTCTACCCCAGCACGTGGTGCTGCTAGGCCTCCAGCAGCCATGTCCATTAAGGCCTTCGCCAGGGCTAAAGCAGCCAAGACTACTAAAACAGTGCCTGTTAAACCTCCCACATCCAGGCCCTCTTCTAGTTCCCAAATGCTTACTTTGGCAGAGGATTTAATTTCTTTAATCAGAGGATCTCAATCTCACCCAGATAGGGCCTCTCAGCCCCCAGAGAAGAGACCTAGGGCAGAGCCCCCTGAGCCAGTGTCCTCTGATGAATCTGCTGATGAATCAGACATAACTGACCAGCCAGAGGCTCCTTTCTCCAATTTCGAAGATTCTGATGCTGAAGAATCCATTCCAGCTGCTTCCCCAACAGAAGAATTCTCCTTTGGGGAAACCTTGCATGCCATGCGAGAACAGTTCCAATGGCAGCAACAGGATTTTTCAGACTCCAGAAAAAGACTTAGGACCTTTCTGCACCTCCCACAGCACAGGCCCTTAGCTATACCTCCTGTTCTCTCTGTGGTGGATGATGCTTTCAATGATGTTTGCTCCGCTCCAGATTCTTTACCCCCAGCCCCTGCCAAACCAGACAGATTTTACAGGGTGCCAGATACTCATCACCACCTTTACAAGGCCCCACTTGCAGACCCAGAAACTATATCCCAGGGTCCCAAGGCAGTAGCCGACCATAGCTAAAAACCCTATTCCTTCTGAAAGGGAAGCAAGGTCATTAGACAGATGGGGTAAAAGGTCTACACTTCAGCTACTCTCTCAGCTAGAGCTTTAAACTGTCAGTTTCACATGATACAATACCAAGAGTTTATGCTTGATCAGTTAACTAAAAACTAACCACAGATGAATCTCTTGATAAGAAATATGTATTAGAGATGGTAAATAACATACAACAGGTTAGCAACCATTCCTTAAAATGTGGCTATGATGCACTGGAGGTTTCATTTAGATCAGCCATGACAGGCACAGTGATAAGAAGGCATGCATGGCTAAAGGAACAAGCTTTACCGGATCATGTTAAAGCTAAGCTGCTAGATGCTCCTATGGACAAGACAAGTTTGTTTGGTACACCTGCCCAGCAGGTTATGAAGAAAATGGAAGAAAAGGCAAAATCTGTTCAAACTGTTAAAGATTTCTTGCAGGTTCAACCCCCAAGGTTTAGCAGGAACTGGCCTGCCAAAATTGGTCCTTTCCTGACTCCACAAAATTTCAAAGGGGCAGGAATAGACGTTCCAGAGGCAGAAACCAATCAAGAGGAGGTGCCTACAGAGGACGACAGTGGCAAGGTAACAACAGAGGCACAGACACAGCCACTGCCTCTACATCAGCACAACCACAGTGACTTAACCCTAAATCCGCCTACCAGGGAACAAATAGCAGCTCCTCTAGGCGGAAAGTTAACCTTATTTTCAAGGAACTGGCACTGCATAACAAAAGACAAGTGGATTTTACAAACCATAGATCAAGGTTACCGGTTTCACTTCCACACCTTACCAGTCAAAAGAGGAATGCCAAATCTACCTCCAAATCAAAAAACAGAGGCTCTATGCCAGATAATGGAGTTAGCAAACATGAGAGCTGTGGAAAAAGTGCCAACAGCAGAGCAAGGAAAGGGGTTCTATTCCAGACTATTCCTAGTTCCAAGAAAGGAAAAAAGTTGGAGACCAATTCTCGACCTGTCCACCTTAAATACATACATCATTGTCCCAAAATTCAGAATGCTGACCCTACAGCAGCTTCTTCCCATGCTGGGCAAGGAGTCTTGGCTGGTAACTCTAGATCTCAAGGAGGCATACCTGCACGTCCCCATTCGACCAATCTGCAGAAGATACCTCAGATTTCTTGCAGGATCAGAGCACTATCAATTCTCAGCATTGCCCTTTGGCTTATCCAGTCGCGCCAGAGTATTGACAAAATGCCTGGCATCAGTAATCGCCATTGCAGACTACAGGAATACAAATTTACCCATACCTGGACGACTGCCTGCTACAAGGGGACAACAAAAGCAAGCTGACAACAGATTTACAAAGGGTCATTTACTTGCTACAAGCACTGGGATACACAGTCAATTTGCAAAAGTCAAGGCTGATACCATCCCAAACAAGGACATTCTTGGGCTGAATTGGACACAGTAAAACAAATGGCATTCCTGACTACAGAAAAACAAAAGAACTTCCTCTTTACTTCTTGGCACTAACAAAACTGAACAAGTTAACAGCAAGAAAAGTACTGCAGGCCTTGGGCTTCATGGCATCATGCATAATCTTGGTTCCATTTGCCAGACTACATATGAGAAAACTACAGTGGTACCTAAAGAATTTATGGTCCCAACACAGACACAGTCTAGAAACAGAAATCCCACTAATTCCATGCTTAAAACAGGAGTTCCTATGGTGGGCTCAGGCATGCCAGTCAAACCCAGGCCTACCCTTTCACAGATGTCAAGCAAGCCAGACCATCACAACAGACGCTTCAGACCTAGGATGGGGGGCCCACATGCTGGACAAATGCGTGCAAGGATTGTGGGCAAAGGATCAACTTCACCTGCACATCAACCTAAAAGAAATGCTGGCAGTAAAACTGGCAATCCAAAAGTTCAAACCATTTCTCAAGGAGGGCCAGTTGATGATAAGGACAGACAACACCACAGTCATGTGGTACATCAACAAACAGGGAGGCACTCATTCATACCCCCTATGCAGGATGGCCTTGGAGCTGTGGACCCTGACACTCAGCTACAACATCCAGTTACAGGCAATATTTGTTCCGGGGAAAGACAATACTCTAGCAGACATATTAAGCAGAACCACTTTGGATGCCCACGAATGGAAGCTGCACCCGGACATCTTCAAGACCATCTCAAAGAAATGGGGAATGCCACAGATAGACCTATTCGCATCACCTCTCAATCACCAGCTCAAAAAATTCTGCACAAGGACATTCCACCCACTAGCATGGAAAGTGGATTCGCTCTCCTTCAACTGGAAAGGCCTAACAGCATATGCATTCCCACCTCTTCCTTTGATACACAAGGTATTACTGAAAATCAAGGAAGAACGTCCAAGGATAATATTGATAGCTCCGAACTGGCCAAGACAACACTGGTATCCACTACTGAGGAGCATGTCTCGGAACAACATGTGGCCGATACCCCTGATGCCTTTGATGTTAACTCAGAACAACTACAGCATCATACATCCAAACCTAAAAACGTTGCAACTAACTGCATGGAACATCACATAGCAGCAGCTAATCCAGAACTTTCCCAAAGAGTAAAAGACATTATTCTTGAAGCACGCAGACCTTCAACAAGAAGGAACTATGCTGGAAAATGGAAAAGGTTTGTCATATGGAGTACAGAAACAGGAAAAGATGTGTCAAACATAGATATGCCTAACATTCTGGAGTATCTGGCCGAACTTCTTCATTCAGGCCTGTCCTACTCCTCCATCAAGATACATGCATCAGCTATTTCAGCAGAATACAGCTTTGATCCACCTGTTTTTTCGCACCCTTTGCTCAGGCAGTTCCTCAGAGGAATCAAGAATGTAAAACCTCCAAGGAAACCACCATTACCAGCTTGGGATTTGAACTTTGTGCTAGAAAAATTGACACTATCACCCTTTGAACCAGCAGCAACAGCAGACCTACAACACCTGTCATGGAAAACTGCTTTCCTACTGGCAATTACTTCAGCAAGGAGGGTTTCAGAACTACAGGCCTTAATGGCAGTGCAACCCTTCCTAATCTTCCACCAAGATAGAGTGTCCATGAGGACTAATCCTACATTTATGCCCAAGGTGGTATCCAGAGTGTCTTTAAACCAGGCAATCCACCTACCTACCTTCTTTCCCAACCCACAAAACAGAGGGAAAGAATACTGCATACCTTGGATGTACATAGACAGCTACGCTACTACCTGGACAGAACAAAAATAGCAGAAAGACTGACCAACTTTTTGTAGCCTATGCAACAGGAAGGGAAGGAAAAGCTATTTCCAAACAGACAATCTCCAAATGGATAGGAAATTGCATACGATTCTGTTACTCCTTTCATGGAAAACCAATTCCACAGAACATAAGACCTCATTCTACAAGAGCAACAGCCACTACCACAGCCTTCTTACGAGGAGTGGCAACCAAAGACATTATTGAGGCGGCTACTTGGACCTCCGTGCATACATTTGCCAAGCATTATAATTTGCCTCTATATTCCAGATCCCGAGCAGGGTTTGCCACTGCTGTACTGCAAGGGATCCTAAACACACCATAATCTACTTTTATCCTCCTCCCCTAGTTGGCTATGGTATTCTACCCAGTTGTTATGACTGCAGATGCATCCATGAAGGACATAGTACAGTTTTGTACCTACCATAAATGTAGATGTCCGAACTGGATAGCATCTGCAGTCAGGATTACCCTCCCTCCTTCCCTCTGTGGTACTCCTAGGGTGTTTACCCTCCTAATAGCTAGCTGTTGGGGGGGAATCTTTTATGGTGTATTTGTTTGTATATATGTACATACATGCTTATTGTTGTGTTTACCTCTATCTATTTAGAAACATTGGCATCTATCCAAATTTTAGCCTGCAAGAGGGCTTCTGGCATCTGGGGCAAGAAACACTGAGGAAAATGGCGCCGGCTGATGCCTTTATACCAAGACCAACAGAGATGACGTCGGGTGGAGTGCGACATCAGCCGAAGCCGGACCCGGACTTTGGAATCCGGCCGACTGAAGGGCTGCCTGACGACAGGACAACCCAGTTGTTATGACTGCAGATGCTATCCAGTTCGGACATCTACATTTATGGTAGGTACAAAACTGTACTTTTATTGTGTTTTGGTTAGGTTAGTGTCTGTAATTTTTTGTTGTTCGGCCCTTTGGCCAAAACTTTCAGTGTAAGGTAGTATTTCTCTACTGGATATGTCTAAAGAATCCAAGGTGTCTGGATTCAAGAAGTGTGACTCATGCTGTCAGAAAATGTCTCTAACAGATGGGCACACTTCTTGCGTCTATTGCTTAGGCGCAGTGCACCTGCAGGACTCTTGTTCTGTATGCCATGCATTCAGCCCAAGGGTTCTGCAGGAGCGCAAAAATAAGCTTATCTTGAGGGGGTCTTCTTAAGCCCCAGGATTCACCGGCCAAGGCTCAGCCGGTGAAATCTCCTAAACCGGCAAAATTGTCGGCTCCCAGCTCGGAGCAGTCATTGGCCCATACATTACCTACTACTTCGGTTCCGGCTGGACCCGAGGAGGCTGCCTCCCCAGTCGGCTCCACCAGTATCTTTGGAGCCGTCTCAGACCCACAAGAGACCGAGGTCGCCTTCTCTAGTCTCGATACATTCGGCTCCTCGGTCTCCCCTGTTGCAGAGTGACCGCAGTCACAGATCCTCCCACTTCTCTCGGTCCTCTAGACTCTTGGATCACGATGTGGAGAGAGTGGTCAGTAGGTTGTTGAAGTTGCAGGCACTGGCCAAAATGTGATCCAGCCCTCCTCAACAGGTGTCTGTTCCGTCCACTTCCATCGATGTTCCTCCTCTGACTCCTCTGAGCTCAGAGCCGGAGTTTGTTGGGGTTCGAATCGTAGAACCGTCGGCACCGATAACGATTTCCCCTTCGGTTCCGTCTTTGGCTCCGATTCCCTCGATGGTGCCTTCTGTCAAGGATCTGGGCACCGAGACTCCCCCGTCGGCTCCGAGGGGGCGAGTGGCATTGGACCCTTGTCTGACCCCGTTCTCCCTCTCGGAGCTTCGGCGCAGGTCAGCTCGGCTCCTACATTGGCCTCGGAGCCGTCCCCCTCAGTGCAGAGGAGGATTCCGGTTTCCTCAGAACCAGAGCCTACTTTGCATCATGGCAGGGATGCCTTCGATGTCATGAGGAGTGTACTGGCCCCTGAGTCAGCACCACGTTCGACCCCACTGGCTCCGTCCCCTGTAGTGCCTGCGTCAACCTCTGTCCCTCCTCCGGACCCCAAGCGTGGGGAACAGATGCTCCAGAGCACCCCACTGGGTGTTTCTTCTTCTTCCAAGGCCTCCCCTGATCATTTAGAGGAGGCCCCTCGGAAGAGGAAGTGCAAGAGGAAGCACATTGACTCCCCTGAGTCTGTCACTTCGGATACGGATTTGGATGAATCAGAAGGGTCCCCGAGATCCCCCTCTGAAGATTCGGACATCCTAGAAATGCTTAGGCAGAGAGGGAACTGGACTGCCCTACCCCTACTGAGAACTGCATTTGGTTCCTGCCCTTCCACCTCCTGGGTGTCTCCGCCCTTCGATCCACTAATGTCAGTAGTGGCTCGAAGGGCTTGGTCAGCCCCAGATACAGTGGAACCAACCCCGAGGAGGCCCAGCAAGTTTATCACTGCACCCCCTGATAAGCAGTTCCTTACCAAGGGTGTTCCCGTGGATGCCATGGTAGTAACAGCGGCCACTGAAAAGGAGTTGGTGGAAACTTCTTCCTCTGTCCATCCTCCTAACAAGGAGTCTAGGACCATGGATAGATACGGGAAGCGTATGTTTGCTTCAGTGACCTTTTCCATGAGATCACTGAATTACTTATGCCATTTTACTAGGCTTCAGAGGGATCTCCTGAAAGAACTTGGAGATACCCTCCAGGATCCATCAGCTGAAGGGGTTCAAGCTAAAGTAGCTTCCCAGCTGGCGACCCTTAATTTGGTAGTTAACTCCTCCATGAGGCTCATTTCCTATGCAGCCGATGGTGCGAGTAGAGCAGCAGATACAGGTGTGGCCCTTAGGAGACACGCATGGATGCGGCTGTGTAATTTTGCGGAGCCCTTTAGAGCATCATTCACCAACACCCCCTTTGATGGTTCATTTCTCTTTGGATCACTGGTGAAGGACACTCTCACTATGTGTGAACAGGAAGGCAAGACTCTCTCTGCCATGGGAGTACGTTTTTCCACTCCTTCCAGACCATATCCCAAAGGTCAGAAGAGTGGAAAAATGTGGTTTTGGAAATCCCAGGAAGCCTCATCTAATACACGTAGTGATTTTTCCTCCAGGGGCAGAGGAGGAAACAACAACAACAGCCGCCGTCCTCAAGGCAGAGGGGGTCCGCAGAACCAGGGCAGCAGATAATCTTTCTCTGACAAGCCCTTCCAGCATCTCTGAAGGGTTGCCCGGCTCTGGAGGCAGTCGGGGGAAGACTTTCACCATACCCAAAAGCCTGGCAAGACATTACGCGAGACAAATGGGTACACTCAATCATATCCGGAGGCTATGTAATTCCCTTCTTCCAATCTCCCCTACCATCAAGCAAATCCCCCCCAGATGTTCCACCCAATCTGAGGGCCCAAGCAGTCATAGAAATTTCAAGACTGCTAGAAAAAAAAGAGTAATCCAGGAAGTCCCGGCAGACCAACTCTGATCCGGAACTTACTCAGGGTTCTTTTTGGTACCAAAAAAGACAGAGGACTGGAGACCAATTTTGGATCTCAGCAGACTAAAGAAGTCTGTTCAAAGAATGAGGTTTCGGATGGTCACGCTACAGTCCATTCAACCCTTTTTGGGTCAGGACAATTGGATGTGCTCAATAGATCTCCAGGATGCGTACCATCACATCAAGATCGACAGGTGCTCCAGGAGATTCCTTCGCTTCCGGCTGGGAGCCAGTCATTATCAGTTCAAAGCTCTGCCCTTTGGTCTCACCACAGCCCCCAGGGTGTTCACCTAATGTATGTCAGTGGTCACGGCTCACCTGAGGCGTCAAGGATTTCAGGTGTTTCCTTATCTAGACGACTGGCTCCTTACTGCTACTACCAGGCATCAACTCCTTCAAGCCAGGGACTATACAATCGCAATTTGTGCCCAGTAAGGCATTACTATAAATTTCAAAAAATCTGCCTTGTTGCCCTGTCAATCTATTACCTATATAGGAGCAGATCTAGATACAAAAAGTATGTCCGCAAGGCTACCATCGGACAGGGTGGCCACGATTCGGCAGCAAGTTCATATCCTCATGCAGTGCAAAAGGGTACAAGTCAGGTTGGTCCTTCAAACTCTGGGTTCCATGGCGGCGACAATTCTTCTGATACCTCTGGCCCGTTTTCACATGAGAATCCTTCAGTGGCTTCTCTTCACACAGTGGTCTTTTCAACAGCTCCCCATGTCTCACATGATCATGATTACAGAAACTTGCAAAAGACACCTTTCCTGGTGGATGGTCTCCCCACTAGTGTCTCAGGGCAGACCATTCATCCAACCCCCTCCGATTGCCACAGTGACCACGGATGCCTCACTGATAGGGTGGGGGGGGGCATTATCAAGGCAAGACAGTCCAAGGCACTTGGCAGCCTCACGAGTACCATCTACACATAAATGTCTTGGAGATGAAAGCTGTGCTACTAGCGTTGCAAGCACTTCAGGACGCCTTCCCTCCTGGGACCATTGCAATTCAAACGGACAACATGTCAGTAGTGTGGTACATCAACAAGCAGGGTGGAACCAGGTCCTACCCCTATGTCAAAAAGCACTCAGACTTTGGCAGTGGGCGATTTCCTCCCAACGATTTCTGATTGCGACACACATCCCTGGGAAGTCCAACGTCATAGCGGACAGGCTCAGCAGAGCTATTCTCATGCCTCACGAGTGGTCTCTGAATCAGGTAGTTGTGGATCTGATCTTCCGCAAATGGGGACAGCCTTGCTGCGATTTGTTTGCAACCCCCTTCAACACCAAATGCAGTAACTATTTCTCCCTTTTACCACTTCCCGGTCACTCTCCCAGAGATGTTCTAGTCCACGATTGGCCTCAGGGACTTCTTTATGCCTTCCCGCCTTTCCCTGTTATACCCAAATTCATACAGAAAGCGATATCGTTGGGTTGCAAAATGATCCTCATTGCTCCTTACTGGCCTCGACAGATTTGGTTTCCGTTCCTGCACCGTTACTTCCTCGAGCAGCCCTGGACCCTGGATCCTATTCCAGACCTGCTGATTCATCAATCAGGAGAGCTGCATCGATCCCTCCAAACACTCCAGCTCACAGCTTGGTTGATCCAATTCCAACCCTAGCCAGGATTCCCAGCATTTCCCCGGCTGTGCATGAAATTATTGTCTCATCTCACAAATCGGCTACTAGGAAGACGTATGCTAGCAAATGGAAACATTTCTCTTATTGGGCAGAGGCTAGGAACATAGATCCCTTTTCAGCCCCAGTTCATGAGATCTTGGAGTTCCTAACTGAGCTTTTTCACTCTGGGTCCGCTTCTGCCGCAATCAGGGTTCAACTAGCGGCCATCTCTAACTATCATGTCAGTTTTTCTAATCTAAATATCATGTCTCATAAGCTGTGTAAAGCCTTTCTCAGAGGGACTACTCTCCTTAGGCCCCCAGTGAGAGATCCTCCGCTTCCTTGGGACCTTAATTTGGTACTAACCTCCTTGATTATGCCCTTTTTTGAACCGGCAGCATCCTGCTCCCTTAAGTTTCTATCTTGGAAAACTCTCTTTCTAGTAGCTATTACCTCAGCCAGACATGTCTCGGAACTTCAAGCACTAAGCGTTCATTCTCCATACTTAGTGTTTCACAAGGATAGGGTTGCCCTGAGAACTAATCCCGCCTTCCTTCCTAAAGTCTGTTCAGAAAATAATCTAAACCAGTCCATAGACCTTCCAGTGTTTTTCCCTAACTACACCAACAAGGCAGAATACAAGTTACACCTTTTGGATGTTCATAGACAACTGCGTTTTTACCTGCATAGAATGAAGGATATAAGAAAGTCGGACCAACTTTTCCTTTCCTATGCTAGGGGCAAACAGGGTCTTCCAGTTTCCAAAGTGACCCTGTCCAGGTGGGTTGTCTGACATTATTACCTTCATCTATCAACTAAGAAACAAAGAATTGTTTACCAAACCGAAAGGTCATTCCACTGGGGCTGTGGCCACTTCTGTAGACATGGTCTCCAGGAATAGAGCTAACTTTGGTTCCACTGTTCTGAAGAGTCTGTTCCAATAAGCCACCCAGGATCGTAGGTGCTAGGGACGCTGTCCCAACAAGCAAGAAACAAAGGCGAGAAAGACAACTTAACATAAAGAAGTTATGTACCTACCATAACGTTCCATGTTAGTTGTCTTCATCTCGCCTTCTTTCTTGCATCCCCCCCTCCATCCCCCTGTCCTATTGGACCGAGAGGAGTTTAGGCTTCACCGGCTGAGTATTTTCTGGTATGTTTCCTCTAATGACTTGGAGTGTATAACAAGTATGCCCAATCTGTTAGTTTGGTCAGGTTATTCCTGCTATGTCTGGGGTTAGCTATTACAAACGAGATCTGGGTAGCTAGCGCTAGGCATCATGGGGATAAAGGGGTAGCCTCGAGTCAGTAAACAGCTCTCGAGCTATAGAAGATGGCCGAGTCAGAGCCGAGGGTCAGCTCCAATCCCAACAAGCAAGAAAGAAGGCGAGATGAAGGCAACTAACATGGAACGTTATGGTAGGTACATAACTTCTTTTTTCACTTTATTATAGTTTAAACAGTCAGTATCAGACAATTTAGAAACAGCAGTTACAGCTCTGCTATGGAGTAAAGGATCAGGAACCGTACCCAGAGCCCTTGGTCAACATTATACTGTTTATATACACATTCAAATATATGAATAAAAATATCAAAATTATCACCCTCTGTAAACTGTGGAAGAAGTTTACTGACCTTTATTGCTTCTGTGGTTTGGTTATTCCCTTTTCTATTACCTCCATGACCCTGACGAAGAAGCAGCATCTCCCTCTAATGTTGACGCTGCTTCTCATTTTCTTCAGCCTCCTAACGCAGCAGTCTCTCTGCTGATTCTAATTCCATCTGTTTTGCCTGCTGCAGTCTCTCCGCTGATTTTATTTCCAAATGTTTGGCCTCCAGTTCAAGTCTCTAACACCAGATGGGTTTTTAAGTCCTCTGAGGAAAAGGTGCACTGCCTTGTTTCTGAGAGCTGCAAATCCCCATCACCAGACTGGTTATCCTTCTGGTTGCTGGTCTGGGCTACAGCTGCGACTAAGGGTGAAATAATTTCCTCTTTAGTCAGGTTGGCGTGCACCAGTCCTTTGGCTTCACACACCATGGCCAACTGGTTCTTGGTCAGATTGCCATAATCCTCTGCTGACATCATTGCCTGCTTTCCCTGACTAAACTAACAAAAAATAAATAAAACTGTTGTGAAAATGAAACCCTGTATGTTTACTTTGTGGCTGCTAACAGTATGCATACCTTCAGTGACAACTGCCTACAGGCTACAGAAATTCAATTAATATCCACACCAGTGCTTGCTTATTTGAACTGTTTCACCTCCCATCTTACTTTCTACTACTCTTATCACCCTCTGTAGTGCTTTCATGCACTGTGCCATGAGTTTGATACCTCTGTACTCCACACAGTTGTGATTGTTTCCTTTTTTCTTGTATATTGGCACAAAATTGCTTATTCTCCAGTCATCTAGGATATGCCTTTCTATCCATACCACAATGAGTACCTTCAGGAACCATTTCTCCCCCATTTCACCTAACAACTTAATCATATCAACAGTGACTTTATTTGAGCTTGCTGCTTTCCCTGACTTCATTTTCTTTAATCTTACTGCTACTTAAATGGGATGTTCTTCCTTTTTGATTGTAGATTGTAGGCAGTACAGCTTCTTTGGGGTTTTCTTCATTTAGAAGCTGCTTTAAATACTCCTACCCCCTGCTTTTGTTGAATCTCGATTGGTGAGCAGATTGTTGCAGACATCTTTTATGCATTGCATCTGACAACTTGTCTTTTTGTCTTTCTTTTGTTATCTTATAACCTGGTAGAGCTTTTCTGTACCTCTGGACATTCACTCATAATTTTTACACCTGTAGTGACTAGGTGTGTCTGTGTGCTTCTGAATCTGTGTGCATGTGTGGGGAAGTACTTGCATTACTTATATTTTTAATATAAAACACTTCCTCCAACAGCAGTTACATTTGTTACGGAAAGTTTGAAACATAACACAGAGGGACTGTTTTACATCAGAAATATAAAGAAAGTGTGTAGTGATTTAAAAAAAAACACACACCGGTTTAACAGCTGTCCCGTTCTCTAGGTGCAATAAATGCCTTCCAGGGTGAGTGTTACAAGGGAAATAACACTTTTCCAGTGGTGATAACGCCCCTTTGCCTGCAGTGTGGGCCTCACTCACAACGCCCTGGGTGGGTGTTAATTTCCTGATAACGCCCACTCTGTTAGGTATTATTGCTTGTGTATTGCTGTATCTTTTCCATTGGACTTTGTCATCTTTTTTTTCTTCTAACCAGTCAGGTGTTTGTATTTTTAGGCCTTTTTCTAAGGTTGGATAGTTTCTTTCTACTCTGTTCTGGAAAGAAGCAAAACATTCTGCAATCAGACAGTCGCAGGTAAATTGATTCTGCCTCTTTATCTCTACATTGTTGTAAATATCAGTATCCTTTTGCTCTGCAGTTGATGTAAATTGCTGCCCCTTTTGATGGTTTAATGTGTAAAATGTAGAATCATTATTCCTCAGATTTACTCAGACTTTGTGGCACTGATCTTTGTACTTTTTATTTAACTGTGATTGTAAAGGCAGGATGTACATGGAGTATGAGCTTTTCTTATGAAGACAAGTAGTTACCCTAAGTTATGAGCATCTATCCAACCATCCACAACCTCTTTTTCCTATTTTTGCACATGAGATCGAGGTGTCACTTCAGCAGTGACAATCATCTAGAGCCAAGTTATGAGCATTGGGTATTAAATTTGCTACATGCTATCCATTTTAGTACAGAGTACTGAGATGGAAACTGTTTCATTACATGTCAGTGGTCATTTTTCATTATAATTCATTCAGGTTTTTTTTTTTTTTTTAACTTGGTCATGTAAAGCAGTAGCAATGACTACACATCTTTTGTTTTCTAGAATTAAAATTAATTTAGAACATTATATAATTACAAGTTATAACAGTGTCACTGAAATTAGGGGTATTGTGCAGATTTTCAAAATGTGTTATTTTAATGTATTTGTAGGTAAAGTTGTAGTAGAACTTCAAAAACTTACTGTGTCGATAATTTATGTTTTAACAGTTGTTGTCATAGAAGAAAATGAAGAAAACCAAGCAAGTAAGGAACTTGTTGAAAGCTGGTCTGTGGAGGAGCAAGCCATGGAAACAGATGTAGCTGTTCTGCAGCAGGTGGAAGAACTGGAAAGAAGAGTAGCATCAGCAAGTCTTCAAGTAAAGGTTTGTTTTGTATTCAGATGTGCTGTAAATTATTGGTAGTTTACAGAATCTTTCTGATTTTCCATTTTATTAACTTGTATTTATTACATATTGAAAAAAGTATTTGTGTTGCTTTTTTCAAACACGTTTATTGAATTATCAGTTGACAGACAAATTTACATTCATATAAAAGCAATCAAACTATATTAATATATCAAACATTATACTTCACATATATTGCTATATATCATATAACCTAAGCAATATTACATAAGTTATTCAATTCCTGACTTTTTTTTAAAACAAGAAACACCTTCATTAAACCATTACTTACTACACAGGCCATTACTTACTACACAGGCAGTCATACATAAATCATAAATGAAAACAAACCACACCAACACAATCCTAGTTACAAGCATTTTACATCACAAACCATATTGACACACACTCCCTGTTGGAAACATTATACATCACTTATAATCTACCCAATCTTTCTCACCCAAACATTACATAGCTCATTTAAGTCCTGCTGTCTTTTAGGGCTCATTCCTCCCTTGTATGTATTGTTTTCAAAATTCCCATTTTTTCCTATGTAGTTTGCTCCTACTCTTTTTTAAAGATCTCAGTTCCAGTTGTCTTGTCTCTGTTATTATATTCACTACTTCCAGTATAGTTGGTTTAGATTTTGATTTCCATTTTCTAGTAGTTGCTTTTTTGGCAGCCACCATTATTAGACAGCAAGGTCTTACCATGTCTAGGCAGCTCCGATTCTGTATCGTAACTCAGAAAAATAATGTCCTTCGTCAGAGCAGTCTGCCCACCCAGCATCTCTGACAGTGAATCCTGCAGGAGATCTTTCAAGTCTGCCAACTCACCACACTCCCAGAAAATATGTTCCCAATTACCGCTTTCTTCCCCTTCATACCTCCAATATTTACTGTCTACCTGAGGAAAAATTCTTTAGAGTCTATTGGAATATAAAAATTTTTATGTAAACATTTCCAGGTAAAAAAAAAAATATTCTAGATTTTGTTGTTGCATATTTGGGAGACATACATATATCCTTTCATTGTTTCTTTGTAAATTGCTTATTCAGTCTCTCCTCCCAATCCTTTCTAACCTCCTCTGATTGATTCTTATAGTTATCATGCAGTATTTTTCATGCCCTACTAATTATTCCTTTTTTTAATGGCAGTTTCTGTTCTAGAGTCTATTAAAAACTCTACCAGTGCTGATCTTTAGTTTAGGACCCCCCCTTTTCTTTCTCTTTGCCTATACTGTGATATCAATCCTTGATAGGAAAGGTAATCTCTAACTTGCAGTTCAAATAAATTCTTGGTGTCTTCCCATTCCGTCATCTTTCCCTGTCTAGTTATTTGCTCCCAGTACCTTGGTTCATTTGCCAGTTTTCTCCAATAAATTTCTACTTCCCCTAGCTTATTTTCTGTATCCCTAATTGCAGTCATCCCTATCGGCAGAATCTCCTTTCTCCATTCCCGTGTTGGTTTAGTTCTTAGAATACTTTCTCCTACTTCATGGATATAATATGCTGCATGATTATTGTTGTTCTCCTTAAAGGCCTGCGTCCAAAATCCCAGTCACTCCTTGTTTCTTGAGCTTCCTCTGTTTCATCATTGTCCCTTTCCACTTTGATGCTTGTGCTATGTATAGAAATCTTAACTGTGTAGCTCTGAAATACCACTTCAAATTGGGTAATTCCAATCCACCCTATTCTACTGGAAGAATCAGCTTATCCTACTTTACTCTTGCCATCTTCCCCTCTCAAATAAAGTCCTTCAGCGCTTTATTAATTGCTACCCAAAACTTCTCTGGTTGATAAAAAATTTACCTGACCTGTGTATAAGACTAAATGGACTAAAAACATGTTAACTGCTTGTTTCTTATTATCGATATACGTATAACAAGGCTTCCATTTTCTCAGTTTTTGTATTATCTTTTGTTTAGTCTCTTCCTACATGTCCTTACCTGCCGTACTAGTATAATTTTTAATCCATATTCCTAAATGTTAAATTTTATCATGTCACCATAAATATGGGTATTCCTGAACCAGTTCATATGTGGGTACATAACTTACCACTATTGCCTTTGTTTTAGCTTCATTAATTTTTGTATCCAGAAAAGATCTCAAGCTGTCTCAAAATGTTCCACAACACTGTAATGCCTTTTTTCTGGTTTTGTCAGGTACAAAATAATATCATCTGTGAATAAAGCCAGCTTTTCTTGACTAACATACCAATTATATCCTTGAATTTCTGAGTTCCTTGTTTTCTTTGCCAGTGGTTCTAAATATAGTGCAGATAATAAAGGGGAAAGAGGACACCCCTGCCTGATTCCTCTGCTCAAGCAGAAATTATCAGAGAGGACCCCACCCACTTTCATTTTCACCTCCGATCCCTCATATATTCTCCTCATCAGCTTTATAAGTTTTCCAGCAAATGCTTCCATTGCGCTGCTCATAAAATCCCAGCTTATTCTGTCAAATGCTTTTTCTGCATCAAGACCCACCAACAACAATGGTATTTTCTTACATTCTGCTTCCCCTCTGAATCATCAATGTTTGTCAGATGTTTGGATCCCCTCCACGAAATCACGTTGATCCATATCGGTCAGTTTTGGCATTACTTTTGCCATTCTTTTTGCTGCTGTAGACATGAACACTTTATAATCATGATTTAGTATTGAAATGGGCCTTTATAAAACTGGATCTGGTGGATCCTTGCCCTCTAAGTATTACAGCTACCACTGCTTTCTTCCAGGACAGTGGTCCTTCTCCTCTTAAGATGGTGTTAAACAAAATTTTTCAGATCTTTATCAGTTTTTTCCTCCTAGCTTCCAAACTTTCACAGTAATACAATCTGTTCCTGGGGACTTTCCTGTAGACTGGTTATACATCACAATTTTTATCTCATCTCCTCCTATCCATCTGTTAGTAATTGAGCCTCATCAACCTCTAACCTTTTGCTGTTTAACTTTTCCTTAAACATTTCCATTCATATATTTTCTTTATTTTCATATTTCTCTGCTTTATAGAGACTCTCATATAATTTCTGAAATATTTCTAATACCTCTACATGAACTTTTGTTACCTTTTTTGTTATAGGCTCCCTAAGTTTGGTGACATACCTTTCTACTTTCTGTTGCCTGAGTCATTGTGCTAAAAGTTTTTTTTGCTCTGGTGTTATCAAAAAACAGTTGCTTAACAGCAGTGTTTCTAAGCTTGTGTATATTATTGATGCAATCCTTTATTTTGTGCCTAGCATTTTGCAGTTGATCCTCTTCTTTTTCTGTGAGATTCCCCCTACTCTGCAGTACTTTCACATTTGTCAGTCCCTCTAAATAATTCTTGTTACTTTTTAACCATAGCTCCCTTTCTTTTATTTCCACCTTATTTTTAAACTCTACCTTAATTTTATCCCACTCCCTAGCTATATTTTCAAAAGAAATTTCTATCCTCTGTAACAGCTCCTGAGTAATCTCTACTACCCATTCCTTAAATTCTTCTCTTTTCAACAGATAGGTGGGAAAGCACCAGTGTCTCATTTTTATTTCATTACTCTGTGTTTTTATTTTAGCTGTTATTGGTGCAGTGCATATTAAGACCTTCAGTTAAATGCACATGTTCCTGTAAATTCTGTCTAGCCTAGCCCAGTTTTATATCTTGGGGAATATGTAAATTCACCCCGAACTACTGTTACTTAATTCACATCTTCTGTGATAAATATTTTCATAAATGTCTTCAAAAATCTTCCCTCCTTTGTTATATTTTCCCTTCTGGCCCCCCAGACACATCCTCACTGCTGCAAATCAAGTTCCAGTCCCCACCTGTAAGCAATATTCCTTGCTGAAAACTAATTATTTCTCCCAGAATTTTATTAAACTCCATTACAGCAGTTTTAGGTGGAATGTAAATACATGTCACTGTAATCCTTTTCCCTTGTCAGTAGCCCCTACAAATCTGCCATTATTACCTTTATCTTCTTCTGTCACTGTTGGAGCTCCTCCTGCAATTAAAGCAAGTACTTCTGTTTCCCTTTGTCCCAGGTATTCTGCTGAAGAACCATCCTGAAAACCTTTCTTTATCAAATTCACATATTCAGTTCTTTCCAGTTGTGTCTCCTGGAGCAGTTTGCACGCTACATTTTTTTAATTATAGTTCACTACTCATTTGTGTTTGTATTTGTGAGGCCATTTACATTTAAAGACATTAAAGAAAGCATCATTGTATTAAAAAGTTATTATTCCCACCTTTTATGTATAACACCTTTTTGGTTAAATGTCTAGTTCCAGCTTTTGTGTTACATGCATACACTGTTTGGCAGGTTGAACTTTTTATACAGTCGTTTCTTGTCATATCCATTTGAGCCTATGTCACACCTTCTAAAACTTTTTGTTTTATTGAAAGCCCCCCAAAAAAACACCCTCAATACCCCCTAAAACCTATTACCTTAATGCACATAAAACTTTGTACACCTTCAAATATTGAAGTTTTACCCTCCTAATAGGCACAAAAGTCCCAAACTGACAGCCACACTCACAAACTTGAGTTAACCTAAAAGAAAGGTCATCCATGCTAAGGCACATGGTGCAGCCTCTGCTTTTACTAAGTGCTGTTTGGTTTTGTCTTATCTTTATAGCTCTCCCAGCTGGGAAATACCTGAATATTTTCAGAGAACATTAACTACCTTGGGAAAGCCCCTGAAGGCTTTCAGAGGACATTATCTTCTCTGGGGTAAACCCTGATTGCTTTCAGAGAACATTATCTCTTAGCCAATTACTCCTTTCTTTTTTCCCCTCAGGCAATCGCTCTCCACCAGACTGTAGCCAGTTTCTCTTTATCAGATTGTCTCCATGGAGACATGGGAACCAGCCAGCCAGTTTATCTTTATCGGATTGTTTCCATGGAAATACGAAGACCAGCTACAGAATTGTTACTGAGCCTACATGTATTTGCTAGAAAAAAAGCCTCAGAATGTTCAGTGTTCTTTTTCATTTAGTTGCTCTCTTTTAAAATTTGTTAAGTTATTCTAAGGTCTTTAATCCAGTCATTTCCCTCTGTAAGAATGAGAAAAAGCACAGCAATGTCTCTTTATCATGCTTTCAAACCAGGCTTTTTTTATACATTGCAGTGCCTGCATTTTTTAAATCTGGACAAGGAGAGAGAGAAAGGAGAGAAAAAAGAACAGCAGCACCTGTTTACAATCCCCATTACACTTAAAAATAACAGAAAAAAATTTACTTTATAGCATGTAAAGAAAACAACATGCCACAAAAGTGGTACTATTTAAGAAAAAAATCTTTACTTACAGTTAACTTTCACCCTCCTCTCGTCCTCACTAAACCACTTTTCCAAACATTAATGACATGAAGTAGGGCATATCCAACATACTCTGAAAAGTCCAATATTTCTAGATTTTCTTGTTCTGTCATGTTTCACAAATATAATTATTGCATTGTAATCCCATATTAAGTTACTGGTTTTACTACTGTTCATCTCCGAAATCCTGTCTTTGCCTCATTTCCACTGTACTCTCGATTCGTCTAGTTAACTCTTGTGCTCCCTTCCTTCTCTCCAAAATATTCCATTGAAACAGTGGAAAAGGTTTCACAGGTACAGTCCCTCTGTTGTCTTTATTACCAGAAGAAAAAGAAGCAGAATCTCCTTCTGTTTCATGGCGCACTTTCTGTTGGACAAGCTTTTGTATTTTCTCCTTAGTATGTACTTCATCAAAAATGATTTTGTCTGTCCAGGGAAGAATACCTTGGAGACAGCTGGGTATAGCTGTTTGAATCTCACACCTGTATCATGACATTCCCTGAATAGTAGAATAAATTTGCTCTTCTGTCTGGTGTACAATGAGTAATCATTCTCCACAAATACGTTGCTGTTTCCCACTTTTAGTATTTTGTCATTCTGCCACAATTTTGTCAGAATTGACTCCCTCTGCTTGTAGGATTGCATCTTTATTATTAAAGGTCAAGGTTGCTTTCTTATAGCCAGATTTGGAGAATACACATGGTATGCCCTTTCAACTTAACTTCTGCTGTGGGATACCAGTCCAGTTGCTTATTTGTGCTTTCATAAAAATTAATGCAGTCGGTTCCTTCCATCTTCTCTAGTATAGCTGAAAATCTCAGGCTTTCCCTACGTGCTCTGTCCTCTAATTCTGTTATTTTTTGAAACTTCTCTTCCTGAGCAGTCTCATATTCAGCCAGCCTTTTCTTCATTTCAACCTCTCTGATATTTGCAGCTTTATCATCTCATCAGAACATCTGTTTAAAGCTTCTTCCGTTTTTCTAGCCTTTTGTTGTTTGTGTTGATATACTCTATCAGTGCTTTGTTTATTTTAACCAGGTCTGTATGCAATTGCCTTATATGTTCTTGTAGGTCACTGGAAGTCATGTCTGAATGTTGCATTGCTTTTTGCTGAACAGCTGCAGAACCCTGCCCAGTCAGTGTTTCTTCTTCACTTTTTGTAACTGATTTATTTTTCAGGTCTTCTGTATTACTTTATTCTTGGCATCTAGGCTGTATATTTACAAGCCAGTTGCTGAAATTTACCCATAAACATATGTCTACTGGCCTTCTCTGCTGAGTTTCTCTTTTCACACTAGAAGTGCTAGAAATAAGCTGTTACTCTGTGCAGCCATCTTAGAAGTCAAAAGTATTTGTGTTGCTATCTGTTTATGGTTCTTGTTTGAACATGTCCCACTGGAAAGATCCTATTTCAAGGTAGTCCCAGGATGAAAAGCTCCAGTACATGCATATTTAAATACTATACATTTGTGGGTAAAAAATGTTTTTAAGCCAGTAGAAAACCTTTTCTAATCAAGTAGGAAGATTGACAGAAAAGATATAGAAATAAAAGGAGGTCTTTGTGGACTGGTACAGTTCATATATGCTAACCATGAATTATACATTTAACATTTGGTAGTTAAAAAAAGACTAAAATTTGATAAGTCCAACAACATCACAAAATATGTAAGCTTTGTTACACCACAGTTAAACTTACATTGCCTTGCGAAGTGTTACTTTATTGCATCAGTGTACCTTTCCATTATGACTTGCAGCAAATTTGGAAATCTTTTTATATTCAAATTCAAATATGAGCATTAACAGTGACTATAAGTTAGAGATTAGTTGCACTGAGTGAAAAAGGTGTGAAAGTAAGTGCATTGCACCACTGTTTTATTCTGCATCAGTATAGGATGCCAGACTACTCAAGGATTGCCAGTAACATTGTACTGCAGTTTTGATGACTGACGGACACTAATTCTACTTTGTTGCAGTACATTCATTTTAGTCAGAATCTGTTTCTTGATTTAAGGGGCTGGGGTCTTGCATGGAGCCTTAAGGAGATATTAAGGATGTAGGCTGATAAGGAATGGGATAGTGGATTATCTGCAGTTATGATATTTGTTAGTATTGAGCATTAACTTTGTCTTTCTGATATTGAGGTGGGGTCAAGAACTGAGGCTGTGCTATAGTTTTGTATTGAGTAGGTGTGAAGTCGTACCAGCAAGGGGGGTGACTGCATCATTAGTGTATTGTACCAGTGTACATGTTTTATATTGACAAGTCATGTAATTTTTGAGAATAGTGAGTAAGGGGTGGGGATCATTCAGCTGGGCAAGCAAATGGATTTTTTTTTTTGAGCTGGGATACAGAATCTGAATTGCTGAATCATTGTAAGGCCTTGTTAAGTTTAATTCTGGTGGCTGGCAAAAATGTAATCACTAGAAAATGGAAATCAAAGTCTAAACCAACCATACTTGAAGTAATGAATATTGTAGCAGAGATCAATGAACAGGAAGTGGGATCTTTAGGAAAGTGGTAGGAATAAATTCCTTGGAAAAAGAAATGGAAATTGAACAGTACATGCAGAACAATGTTTTGGAGGAAGAATGAGGTTTAAGAGAAGGCAGGAATTGAACAGTTTATGTAATGTTGGTGTGATTATATTGTATAGAACAATATATGTGATGTATAATGTTTCTAAATGTGAACTTGGTAATAGGCTTTGATTGCTTTTATATAAATATATGTCCAGAAGGCAAGTAACGCAAATTCTTCTTCCCAACTTCATCACTTACTCAACTCATTCTAAAGCACCGATGTTTGTGCAGAAAGTAAATTAATTTTCGCTACCCCATACATGTATCTTTAGATCTGATGTTGTCATTTTCACTCCATTGTCAGTGAATGAGATCACAAATGGGCTCAGATCCAATCATCGGATCCAATTCGGCCACTTTCTAAAGATTCTAGGATCTGAATCTCAAGCTCCTGTCTTACCCTGACCACTACAGTACCTCAGATCTCATTTGATGCTCATCAAGACAGTTGGGATTGCTATTTCACAAGCTCCTTTGGGGTGTTGTGAATGAAAAGTTGCATTTTCCTTTTTACCTTTTTGACAGTCTTTCTTCTACTTAGTATCTAATTTACTCTCTTACCAGCTGTAACCGCTCTACTGAATTTTCGGTATTTTTTAATTCTACCGTTATTAGTAGTCCGTTCCTTTTCTTGTTCTTCCTTCTATGCTCTTTGGTATATTCCCATAATACCATCATTGGTAGTTACTTCTTCTGTCTATTGCTACCTTCTTTATCTGTTTCCTTTAATAAAAAAGTCCTTCTTCCTTTCTTTCCTTTTTTAGACTTTGGTATTTTTTTCCAGTATGGGTGATAAGCTGATTGGATTTAAAAAGTGCACTTCCTATGGGCCCAGTTTTGATGCCCACAGGGAGTGTGTTTATTGATTGGGTCCAGCACATCTGGCCACCTCTTGTTCCATATGTGTGGCCTTCATTGCTAGAGCAATTAGCGGTAGGAGGAGCAAGCTAATTCTGAAAGAAGGCCTTACCACTTCAGCTTCATATTCAGGTACTTCTTCAGGGGCTCAGACCCCTCCCAAAATTCTAAGGAGCCCAGGGAGTACTGTAAGCATTCTTATGCCTGATTTGCACTACCTATACCTACTGCAGAACCCCCCAAAAAGGTTCCTAAAATCTCGGATATGAAAACGTCAGATCAGGCACAGTCGACCATTCCACCTCCTCGGCCCCATGCTGCCAGGTGCTCTCCAGAGCCTATGTCTCTGAGACTGAGGTCCACTTTTTTGCAAGAAACACCTAAGAAGTCCTCAAGGCAACCTTCCACATCCTGTTCCATTAGGTCTTCTCATAGTCTGTCTGAAGCGGACGTGGAGAAAATGATGAGGAAATTCCTCAGAACACAGATCCCAACGGTGTTTTGCCAGCTCTGTCTCCCATCAGATCCATGAGCCGCCAACCATCTTTTCAACCTGTAATTGCTCCTTCTCCAGTATGAACACCCATTTGAGTCCTTGGATCCAAGAGCCCCAGAAGTTGAACCATTGGATCCGAAGATTGTATCAAGCTTGACTCTGGCTACTTCCCTGGCCCAGTTGGCTCCGATCCGACACTGTTGGAACACAGTGTGTCTCGGAGCCAAAGCATTGGGGTCAAATCCAATGGAGCCATCACTTCCTCTCAGAGCTTTAGCACTTGATAGTTCAGCAATGACTCCTCCATTGGAGCGGGGGAGTTGGGCTGGCTCGGGGATTATTTGCTCCAGGAACTTTGACTCTGGTGGGACTGCCCTCAGCCTGTCTATGCCCCTCTGCCTTTGAGGTGTTGAAGAGGGTTTTCTCTCTAGACAGAGTAGTGTTGACTCTTGACCCATATCCTACTCCTTCTCTGGATCCTGTGTCTGAGCCTTCACATTCAACACCTTAAGGACAGCCAGCCCAGAAGAGCTTCCAAGCAGTTCCAACCAGAGAACTCCCTGTCTCTTCCAACAGCTCCCCAGAAAATCCCACTTAGGAGGTCCCTAGGGAAGAGGACGTGAAGAGAAGGCACTTGGATTCCCCACAGGAATCCCTCACAGAAGACACCAAGGATCCCCTAGATCACCGCCTGAAGATGTCTCATTTGAAGATATCTTGGAGATCATTCGCCAGAAAGGTGATTGGTCTTCCCGAACTCCATCCCAGGAGGAATCGATGTTCTTGGAAGTTTTCAGGTCTGGCCCATCTACATCTTAGGTTACCTCCCCTGCAGATGAGCTTATAGATATATGTAAGGAAAGGAAGGAACTGGACTCCATAGAACCTATTCCGAAATGCCCCAACAAAATATTGAGTGCCCCTGCTGATAGTGTACAAAAGGGATTCCTGTAGATGCTGTGGTTGTTGTGGCAGCCACAAAAAAGGACCTTACCTAACAAAGCTCCACTGTCCATCCTCCTAACAGAGAGTCTAGGGTTTTGGACAAGTTTGGGAAGGGAGTGTACATGTCAGCGACATTTGCCCTGCGATTGCTGAACTACCGGCCACATTTTACCAGATTACAGAGGAATTTGATAAAGGAATTCTCTAATTCTGGCCAAGGGTCAATGTCTGCAGAGGAACAGAAATCCTTTTCCTCATGAGTGGCCACCCTACAGTCTATTACAAATGCGTCCATGAGGTTCATCTTGCATGCTGTAGAAGGTGCCTTGAGGGCAGCCAGTTTAGGCATAGCCATAAGGAGACATGCCTGGATGTGATTGTACAGTTTTGTAGAACCCTTCAAGGCATCATTCATCAACGCTCCCTTTAATGGATCATCCTTGTTTGGGCCAGCAGTGAAAGAGACTGTCTCCCGCAGTGAACAGAATGGAAAGACCTTGTCTGCTGTTGCAATTCGCTTCTCTACCTTGCAGAGACCCTTTTCCAGGAGTCATGCAGGGAATTTTCCCCCAGAGGCAGAGGGAGAAATAACTTCAGTGGTAGACACCTCCATGTGGCAGAGGGGGTCTGCAAAATCCAGGATTTCAAGATTCTTTCTCAAACCGATCCTTCCAGTGTTTCTGAAACGTTACCTGACTGTCCCTTTCTGGAGGCAGTCGGGGGGGGGTGCTTATCCTTGTACCAAGACACCTGTTTAGCCATCACAAATGACTTATGGGTACAAAGGATGATATCCAGAGGATATTTCATTCCCTTTATACAATTTCTCCCAAATATTCCACCCAATCAGAGGGAGCTAGCAGCTCAAAAGATTACAAAGTTGCTAGACAAAAAAGTCATCCAGAAGGTCGGAGAGCCCACCAGGCCAAACGGGATCCAGAATTTACTCAAGGTTCTTTTTAGTGACAAAAAAGAAAGGGGACCTGAGACCTATATTGGATCTAAACTATTTGAACCAGTTTGTAAAAATTTCCAAATTCCAGATGGTCACGGTTCAGTCCATTCTGCCCCTTCTTCAGAAGGATGATTGGATGTGCTTAATTGATCTTCAAGGCACATACTATCACATCAAAATGAACAGGTGTTTTGTAAGATATCTACACTTCCGGCTGGGACTCTGTCATTATCAGTTGACAGCCCTTTCCTTTGGTCTCACCACAGCCCCCAGGGTGTTCAAATGCAGTGTTTCTCTATTTAGAAGACTGGCTTTTTATTGCACCAACCAGGTGTCTACTAATAAAAGCCAGAGATTATTTGCTTCAGCTGTTACTTTCGCTGGGAATCACCATCATCATGCACAAATCTCATCTTCAGTCAGTTCAAGTTGTAGATTTTATGAGGATTCGCTTAGACACAGTCAGTTGTATAGCTCTTCTGCCTCAAACAGAATTCTTACATTGAAAACACACATCCGACAGATTCTTTCCATTCCTTCTCCCCCTGCAAGAATGTTCCTAAAAGCTGTAAGGTCGATGGCTGCTACTATAACTCTTAATTCCCACTGCTCACTTACACATGAGAGTTCTCCAGTGGACCGTGGGGTGCAATGGTCCTTTTATCATTATCCCTTAAATCACACGATAAAACTGTCTCAAGTGTGCAGAAAGTTTCTTCTTTGGTGGATCTACTCTGAGGAGATCGAACAAAGTCATCCGTTTGTCCTTCCTCCCTCAGTACCACGTTGACCACAGATGCCTCCCAGTTGAGGTGGGGGAGCATTAAATGGGACAGACTTTTCAGAGATAAGACTGGTACTTCTGGCTTTACAGGCCTTTCAGAGCTTTCTCCCTCTGAGGACTATTGCAGTACAAATGGATAATATGTCAGTAGTCTTGTACATCAACTAATGGGGGGGGGGACCAAGTCCTATCCCCTGTGTCAAAAAGCAATGAGGGTATGGCAATGGGTGATTTCATCCAGCTGCTTTCTTATAGCAATGCACATACCAGGAAATCCAACATTTTAGCGAGCAGACTCAGCAGGACCATTCTCATGCCTCACGAGTGGTCTCTCAACCAATCAGTGGCAAACTTGATCTTCCACAAATTGGGTCAACCGTGCTGTGACCTATTTGCATCTTCCCTAAACAACAATTGCAGTAGGTTCTTTGCCCTTATCCCACCTCAAGGACAGTCACCGAGGGATGCTCTAGTCCATGTTTGGCCCTCCCAATCTCCTTTATGCTTATTCTCACTTCAGTTGAAGAGCACAGTAGTCCTCATTGCCCCCTTCTGGCCTCGACAAGTGTGGTTCCCCTTCCTTTGCTCTTATTTAGTACATCCTCCTTGGAGGCTGGATACCAGTCCAGACCTCCTGTCTCATCCATCAGGGCAAGTTCACCTGGTTACTGGCCTCAAGTTGATTGCATGGTTTCTTCAAATCTAATGATGGCTAGACATTCCAGTCTGTTCTCATAAACCTTCAATGAAGAACATTTACAAAAGTAAATGGAAAAGGTTTTCCCTTTCAGCTCCTCAGAGAGAATTAGATCCCTTTACCATTCTGCTTCCAACTGTTGTAGATTTCCTTGCCTTGATTTTCCAGGGTGGAGCAAATTTTTCCACCATCAAGTTTCACTTAGCAGTCATCTCAAACTAAACTGTCACCTTGGGGATAATGCTTCTGCTTTAGCATCATGGAAAATATGTAAGGCCTTTCTTAAGGGTACCTTCTTACTTTGACCTCCAGTAAAGGACTCTACGCCACCTTGGGACCTCACTGTGGTTTTGGAAAGCTTTAGTACTCTGTCCTTTTGAACAATCAGCTAAAGTAGATCTCAAGTTTTTATCTTGGATAAACTGTCTAAACTGTTTTTTGGTAGCTATAACTTCTGCAAAACTAGTATCTGAACTACAAACATTGTCTTCCAAACTGCCATATTTGATATTTCACAAGAACAGGGTTACTTTACGCACAACTCCTTCTTTCATACCAAAAATTGCCCCTGAAACCAGCATCAATCAGGTTATCAATTTGCCAGTTTTCTTCCCCAAATTTGATAACAAAGGTGAATACACCCTTCATCTTCTTGATGTACATAGACAACTTTGTTTTTACATTCACAGGATCAAGGAATTCAGAAAAACGGATCAGTTATTTGTCTCTTTCATTAGTAAAAGACTGGAAAAAAACAGTTTCTAAAACTACACTGTCTAAATGGATAACAGATTGTATTTCCTATGTTTATTCCTTGAAAGATATTGCTTTACTGAAACAACTAAAAGCACATTCAACCAGGTCAATGTCTACATCTGCAGCCTTTTCAGCTAGAGACTCTATTTAATTAAATTTGTGCAGCTGCCATTTGTTCTAATACTCATAGCTTTATTGCACATTTCAAATTGGACATTATTTCCAGAAATAGAGCTATCTTTGGTTCCGCAGTGCTCCGGAACATCCTTGGATGAGTGCCATCCAAGGTTACTGTAGCTGGGGACTCTATCCCATTCATTGAGGAACAAATAAAATTGACACCATCAGATAAAGAAGTTATGTAGTCACCATAACATTCCATCTGTGTTGTCCATTTTCATTCTTCCTCAATAGCCCCCTTCCCCCTGCCCTTGGGAGAGACGTAATGGAAGTGTTGTTAGGAACCATAGTTCCTGTCTGAATTCCTGATCTTTCAGCTGTCATTCTTCTGTCATAGCACTGTTATTGTATTTTATGAGTATAATGTGTATAGTAGCAGCAAACTCGATCTGAGGTGTTGTAGTGGTTAGGGACATTATAGGTAAGGGAGGAGCTCAAAATTCATATCCTAGAATCTGTAGAAAGTGGCCAAGTCGGGTCCAAGGATCGGATCTGAACCCATTTTTGATCTATTCATTGAGGAAGAATGAAAATGGACAACAAAGGTGGAACATTATAGTGAGTACATAGCTTATGTTTTTATTAACACAAGTTCAGATGCCTTATTGTTGCTTACATTTTAATGCAATTTTCATTTTTTTAATTATATTATCTTAGGACAATGGAAGTATATTAGTTCTTTTCCCTTTTTTTTTTGTTCCCGCTGTCATCTTTAATTTCTTACCCAAGCTGTTTCATCTATAACCAATGAACTGGACTTTCTGCTTCTGCACCAGTTTTTTTCTGAACAGCAGAAATGAGTCTGGATATATTTTCTACAAAAATCCGGCCTTGGCATGTTCATGTACTCAGACCAGTCTCTGATTTTTTTTTCTGTTCTACCACCCAGGATTCTGGTATCTCAAGATTAACTTAGGTGTCTGCTTACACATGGATTTTTGTATCTCTAACATCCTGCTGCAACTCTGAGTGGTTAGTGCCCAGTCTCCCTTGGCTATTCCTCAGAAGTTCTGAAATTAAATGTTACTCCTCTTCCTGGTCACTTGGATAGCTAAGGTCCGTCCGAGTTGATATCCACTTCTTGATCATGAGTTGCAGCAGGTGAGTGGTGTCTTGTAACACAATTCTGATGAAGCGAGTAAAGAATCTGTTAAGAGTGTTGAGCTTCTGGTTGTTGGGTGCTTGCTGCATTAGATCAAAAAGATATGCTTCTTTACCTCATTAAAGATATTGTATAGGCAGTAGGACTGTTACCTTAAAGGAGAACAACACCCACAGACTTAAAAAACACGTTTATTTCATTATGTCTTGATGTTTCCTACATTTTAACACCACTCCAGGACTATTTACAGTGTTTTAAATATTTTTATATGTAATTTCAGAGTATGACCACATAGGGTCTAGCATCTTGAAGTGATTTTGATTTTTTAATCTTCCTCTTAGTATCCCAAAATGCAGTGTTTGTTTTTAAAACAGTACATCACACAGCCATCTTTGTTCCAAAGCTCCTGCCACTGCATAGATTTTACATGCATACACTGCTTTCTTTCAGTTAGTTCATTTTAACTAACATTTCATGCTGTTTAATGGCTATTTAAAAAAACAGTGATAATCCCACAAAACAGACTTTCAAAGTGATTTTTACTGCTGCTTCTTTTTAGAGTGGTTGATTTGCAGTCTTTTGTTTTGCCTGAGTAGTAGTCCTTCAGTTCTTCTCCCCTCCCCCTTCACACTTCACCTCCCTAGCTGTCAAAATGCTAAAGGTAATTTGAGCTTTTGTTGCTATGATTTACAGCTCCCAGCAGGAGATTTGCCTCACGTTCTGTTTCCTTGTTCAAACATTTTTCTAGTAATAGTGGGACACTTATTTTTGCTGCACCTTAGCCTTCTCCTGTCCTGAAGATTTAATCCATACTCCATCGTAATTGGAAACACACTACTTGGCAAAACTGCACAACCAGCAAAATCAAACATTTCCTCAACTTACCCCTTAGTAGTCTGTCCAAGTCCACACAAGCACCAAAATGAAACATTTTCACAGGTGAGCACGTCAGTGTTATGTCCCTGTACACACAAGTACCAAAATGGAACATTTCTCCAAGCAAACATTTTAGTAAAATGGCCATGTAATTGGGTAGGTACAAGCAAATGAAAACTCCCAGAATTCCTTCAGTAGTCTGTCCCAGTATACAGAAGAACTTAAATGAGGCACCCCCCCCCCCAGTATGTCCAACTGTAGTCATACACGCACTAACATTTTCCCCAGACAAGCACTTCAGATGCCTCTCGTAGTACACAGAAGCACTAAAATGCAGCATCCCCCCCCCAGTGTGTCCAACTGTAGTTGTACAAGCACTAAAATTGAAACATTTCCCAAAGTAACCACTTTAGTAGTTTGTCCAAGTACACACAGCCACCAAAATATGACAATCTGATGTTGTCAGTCTTCATTTTATCCTTGACAGATGGGTCCGATTCCGGTATCGGAACCAACTCGGCCATTACAACAGCTCATGCAAGTCCAAAACTCTCAAGCTTCACCTCTATCCACAATCCCTATTGAGATTTCTCTGAATCTCCTGTCTTCTTGATCCTCTACCCTTTCATTTACTATTTTCTCTCTCTCTCTTTTCATACACGTTAATGTATTTTTTAATGTCATAGTTGATATTCCCTTCCCGTACACCTTGGTGTATCTCTTTAACTGTCATCATTGATAGTTTTTCCTTTTCCTTTTTTTTCCCTCCAAAAAAAAAAAATAAAAAATTTTGTTCTTCTCTCTTCCTCAAGATTTTCTCTTTAAGTGCACCTGTGAATGTCTGCTTTTCTGCCATAATTTTTTTAAGATGGCTGAGAAAGCTAAATTCCCCTAATGGTTTTAAAAAATGCTAGAAGTGTGGTCACAAAATCCCATCTTCTGGCTTTCACTCCCTTTGTGTTTATTGCTTGGGTCATGTTCACTTATAAGAGGGCTGCAGTATTTGCCACGGGTTCAGTCATTGAGGCCTTGTTGAGAGATGTAACAAGCTTATTTTAAAGGGTTTGATCCCCTCCGTCTTCAGTGAAGCCTTATCTACTGCTGAAAAAGCTAAAACTGA